>NW_026611983.1:0-321549 GCF_023638135.1 Falco biarmicus | reverse complement strand
ATGTTCCAAACACACCCCATGCACAACTCCACCGGGGAAGGTGCCAGAAACGAGTTCTGTTGGTAGTTTTTACACTACCCCGGTAGGCAGCTGAAAGGCACCACAAAACTTGTTCTACCTGCTTTCTGGGCTGAGATGGGGAATCGCTGAATTTTGGACTCGGCTGGTGACAAAATGTTCCAAACACACCCCATGCACAACTCCACCGGGGAAGGTGCCAGAAACGAGTTCTGTTGGTAGTTTTTACACTACCCCGGTAGGCAGCTGAAAGGCACCACAAAACTTGTTCTACCTGCTTTCTGGGCTGAGATGGGGAATCGCTGAATTTTGGACTCGGCTGGTGACAAAATGTTCCAAACACACCCCATGCACAACTCCACCGGGGAAGGTGCCAGAAACGAGTTCTGTTGGTAGTTTTTACACTACCCCGGTAGGCAAGAGAAAGGCACCACAAAACTTGTTCTACCTGCTTTCTGGGCTGAGATGGGGAATCCCTGAATTTTGGACTCGGCTGGTGACAAAATGTTCCAAACACACCCCATGCACAACTCCACCGGGGAAGGTGCCAGAAACGAGTTCTGTTGGTAGTTTTTACACTGCCCCGGTAGGCAGCTGAAAGGCACCACAAAAGTTTTTCTACCTGCTTTCTGGGCTGAGATGGGGAACGGCTGAATTTTGGACTCGGCTGGTGACAAAATGTTCCAAACACACCCCATGCACAACTCCACCGGGGAAGGTGCCAGAAACGAGTTCTGTTGGTAGTTTTTACACTACCCCGGTAGGCAGCTGAAAGGCACCACAAAACTTGTTCTACCTGCTTTCTGGGCTGAGATGGAGAATCGCTGAATTTTGGACTCGGCTGGTGACAAAATGTTCCAAACACACCCCATGCACAACTCCACCGGGGAAGGTGCCAGAAACGAGTTCTGTTGGTAGTTTTTACACTACCCCGGTAGGCAGCTGAAAGGCACCACAAAACTTGTTCTACCTGCTTTCTGGGCTGAGATGGGGAACGGCTGAATTTTGTACTCGGCTGGTGACAAAATGTTCCAAACACACCCCATGCACAACTCCACCGGGGAAGGTGCCAGAAACGAGTTCTGTTGGTAGTTTTTACACTACCCCGGTAGGCAGCTGAAAGGCACCACAAAACTTGTTCTACCTGCTTTCTGGGCTGAGATGGGGAACGGCTGAATTTTGGACTCGGCTGCTGACAAAATGTTCCAAACACACCCCATGCACAACTCCACCGGGGAAGGTGCCAGAAACGAGTTCTGTTGGTAGTTTTTACACTACCCCGGTAGGCAGCTGAAAGGCACCACAAAACTTGTTCTACCTGCTTTCTGGGCTGAGATGGGGAATCGCTGAATTTTGGACTCGGCTGGTGACAAAATGTTCCAAACACACCCCATGCACAACTCCACCGGGGAAGGTGCCAGAAACGAGTTCTGTTGGTAGTTTTTACACTACCCCGGTAGGCAAGAGAAAGGCACCACAAAACTTGTTCTACCTGCTTTCTGGGCTGAGATGGAGAATCGCTGAATTTTGGACTCGGCTGCTGACAAAATGTTCCAAACACACCCCATGCACAACTCCACCGGGGAAGGTGCCAGAAACGAGTTCTGTTGGTAGTTTTTACACTACCCCGGTAGGCAGCTGAAAGGCACCACAAAACTTGTTCTACCTGCTTTCTGGGCTGAGATGGGGAATCACTGAATTTTGGACTCGGCTGGTGACAAAATGTTCCAAACACACCCCATGCACAACTCCACCGGGGAAGGTGCCAGAAACGAGTTCTGTTGGTAGTTTTTACACTACCCCGGTAGGCAGCTGAAAGGCACCACAAAACTTGTTCTACCTGCTTTCTGGGCTGAGATGGGGAATCGCTGAATTTTGGACTCGGCTGGTGACAAAATGTTCCAAACACACCCCATGCACAACTCCACCGGGGAAGGTGCCAGAAACGAGTTCTGTTGGTAGTTTTTACACTACCCCGGTAGGCAGCTGAAAGGCACCACAAAACTTGTTCTACCTGCTTTCTGGGCTGAGATGGAGAATCGCTGAATTTTGGACTCGGCTGGTGACAAAATGTTCCAAACACACCCCATGCACAACTCCACCGGGGAAGGTGCCAGAAACGAGTTCTGTTGGTAGTTTTTACACTGCCCCGGTAGGCAGCTGAAAGGCACCACAAAAGTTTTTCTACCTGCTTTCTGGGCTGAGATGGGGAATCGCTGAATTTTGGACTCGGCTGGTGACAAATTGTTCCAAACACACCCCATGCACAACTCCACCGGGGAAGGTGCCAGAAACGAGTTCTGTTGGTAGTTTTTACACTACCCCGGTAGGCAGCTGAAAGGCACCACAAAACTTGTTCTACCTGCTTTCTGGGCTGAGATGGGGAATCACTGAATTTTGGACTCGGCTGCTGACAAAATGTTCCAAACACACCCCATGCACAACTCCACCGGGGAAGGTGCCAGAAACGAGTTCCGTTGGTAGTTTTTACACTACCCCGGTAGGCAGCTGAAAGGCACCACAAAACTTGTTGTACCTGCTTTCTGGGCTGAGATGGGGAACGGCTGAATTTTGGACTCGGCTGGTGACAAAATGTTCCAAACACACCCCATGCACAACTCCACCGGGGAAGGTGCCAGAAACGAGTTCTGTTGGTAGTTTTTACACTACCCCGGTAGGCAAGAGAAAGGCACCACAAAACTTGTTCTACCTGCTTTCTGGGCTGAGATGGGGAATCGCTGAATTTTGGACTCGGCTGCTGACAAAATGTTCCAAACACACCCCATGCACAACTCCACCGGGGAAGGTGCCAGAAACGAGTTCTGTTGGTAGTTTTTACACTACCCCGGTAGGCAGCTGAAAGGCACCACAAAACTTGTTCTACCTGCTTTCTGGGCTGAGATGGGGAATCGCTGAATTTTGGACTCGGCTGGTGACAAAATGTTCCAAACACACCCCATGCACAACTCCACCGGGGAAGGTGCCAGAAACGAGTTCTGTTGGTAGTTTTTACACTACCCCGGTAGGCAAGAGAAAGGCACCACAAAACTTGTTCTACCTGCTTTCTGGGCTGAGATGGGGAATCGCTGAATTTTGGACTCGGCTGGTGACAAAATGTTCCAAACACACCCCATGCACAACTCCACCGGGGAAGGTGCCAGAAACGAGTTCTGTTGGTAGTTTTTACACTACCCCGGTAGGCAGCTGAAAGGCACCACAAAACTTGTTCTACCTGCTTTCTGGGCTGAGATGGGGAATCGCTGAATTTTGGACTCGGCTGGTGACAAAATGTTCCAAACACACCCCATGCACAACTCCACCGGGGAAGGTGCCAGAAACGAGTTCTGTTGGTAGTTTTTACACTACCCCGGTAGGCAGCTGAAAGGCACCACAAAACTTGTTCTACCTGCTTTCTGGGCTGAGATGGGGAATCGCTGAATTTTGGACTCGGCTGGTGACAAAATGTTCCAAACACACCCCATGCACAACTCCACCGGGGAAGGTGCCAGAAACGAGTTCTGTTGGTAGTTTTTACACTACCCCGGTAGGCAGCTGAAAGGCACCACAAAACTTGTTCTACCTGCTTTCTGGGCTGAGATGGAGAATCGCTGAATTTTGGACTCGGCTGGTGACAAAATGTTCCAAACACACCCCATGCACAACTCCACCGGGGAAGGTGCCAGAAACGAGTTCTGTTGGTAGTTTTTACACTACCCCTGTAGGCAAGAGAAAGGCACCACAAAACTTGTTGTACCTGCTTTCTGGGCTGAGATGGGGAATCCCTGAATTTTGGACTTGGCTGGTGACAAAATGTTCCAAACACACCCCATGCACAACTCCACCGGGGAAGGTGCCAGAAACGAGTTCTGTTGGTAGTTTTTACACTACCCCGGTAGGCAGCTGAAAGGCACCACAAAACTTGTTCTACCTGCTTTCTGGGCTGAGATGGGGAATCCCTGAATTTTGGACTCGGCTGGTGACAAAATGTTCCAAACACACCCCATGCACAACTCCACCGGGGAAGGTGCCAGAAACGAGTTCTGTTGGTAGTTTTTACACTACCCCGGTAGGCAGCTGAAAGGCACCACAAAACTTGTTCTACCTGCTTTCTGGGCTGAGATGGAGAATCGCTGAATTTTGGACTCGGCTGGTGACAAAATGTTCCAAACACACCCCATGCACAACTCCACCGGGGAAGGTGCCAGAAACGAGTTCTGTTGGTAGTTTTTACACTACCCCGGTAGGCAGCTGAAAGGCACCACAAAACTTGTTCTACCTGCTTTCTGGGCTGAGATGGGGAACGGCTGGATTTTGGACTCGGCTGGTGACAAAATGTTCCAAACACACCCCATGCACAACTCCACCGGGGAAGGTGCCAGAAACGAGTTCTGTTGGTAGTTTTTACACTACCCCGGTAGGCAAGAGAAAGGCACCACAAAAGTTTTTCTACCTGCTTTCTGGGCTGAGATGGGGAATCGCTGAATTTTGGACTCAGCTGGTGACAAAATGTTCCAAACACACCCCATGCACAACTCCACCGGGGAAGGTGCCAGAAACGAGTTCTGTTGGTAGTTTTTACACTACCCCGGTAGGCAAGAGAAAGGCACCACAAAACTTGTTCTACCTGCTTTCTGGGCTGAGATGGGGAATCGCTGAATTTTCGACTCGGCTGCTGACAAAATGTTCCAAACACACCCCATGCACAACTCCACCGGGGAAGGTGCCAGAAACGAGTTCTGTTGGTAGTTTTTACACTACCCCGGTAGGCAAGAGAAAGGCACCACAAAACTTGTTGTACCTGCTTTCTGGGCTGAGATGGGGAATCGCTGAATTTTGGACTCGGCTGGTGACAAAATGTTCCAAACACACCCCATGCACAACTCCACCGGGGAAGGTGCCAGAAACGAGTTCTGTTGGTAGTTTTTACACTACCCCGGTAGGCAGCTAAAAGGCACCACAAAACTTGTTCTACCTGCTTTCTGGGCTGAGATGGGGAATCGCTGAATTTTGGACTCGGCTGGTGACAAAATGTTCCAAACACACCCCATGCACAACTCCACCGGGGAAGGTGCCAGAAACGAGTTCTGTTGGTAGTTTTTACACTACCCCGGTAGGCAGCTGAAAGGCACCACAAAACTTGTTCTACCTGCTTTCTGGGCTGAGATGGGGAACGGCTGAATTTTGGACTCGGCTGGTGACAAAATGTTCCAAACACACCCCATGCACAACTCCACCGGGGAAGGTGCCAGAAACGAGTTCTGTTGGTAGTTTTTACACTACCCCGGTAGGCAGCTGAAAGGCACCACAAAACTTGTTCTACCTGCTTTCTGGGCTGAGATGGGGAATCGCTGAATTTTGGACTCGGCTGGTGACAAAATGTTCCAAACACACCCCATGCACAACTCCACCGGGGAAGGTGCCAGAAACGAGTTCTGTTGGTAGATTTTACACTACCCCGGTAGGCAGCTGAAAGGCACCACAAAACTTGTTCTACCTGCTTTCTGGGCTGAGATGGGGAACGGCTGAATTTTGGACTCGGCTGGTGACAAAATGTTCCAAACACACCCCATGCACAACTCCACCGGGGAAGGTGCCAGAAACGAGTTCTGTTGGTAGTTTTTACACTACCCCGGTAGGCAGCTGAAAGGCACCACAAAACTTGTTCTACCTGCTTTCTGGGCTGAGATGGGGAACGGCTGAATTTTGGACTCGGCTGGTGACAAAATGTTCCAAACACACCCCATGCACAACTCCACCGGCAAAGGTGCCAGAAACGAGTTCTGTTGGTAGTTTTTACACTACTCCGGTAGGCAGCTGAAAGGCACCACAAAACTTGTTCTACCTGCTTTCTGGGCTGAGATGGAGAATCGCTGAATTTGGACTCGGCTGGTGACAAAATGTTCCAAACACACCCCATGCACAACTCCACCGGGGAAGGTGCCAGAAACGAGTTCTGTTGGTAGTTTTTACACTACCCCGGTAGGCAAGAGAAAGGCACCACAAAACTTGTTCTACCTGCTTTCTGGGCTGAGATGGGGAATCGCTGAATTTTGGACTCGGCTGGTGACAAAATGTTCCAAACACACCCCATGCACAACTCCACCGGGGAAGGTGCCAGAAACGAGTTCTGTTGGTAGTTTTTACACTACCCCGGTAGGCAGCTGAAAGGCACCACAAAACTTGTTCTACCTGCTTTCTGGGCTGAGATGGGGAATCGCTGAATTTTGGACTCGGCTGGTGACAAAATGTTCCAAACACACCCCATGCACAACTCCACCGGGGAAGGTGCCAGAAACGAGTTCTGTTGGTAGTTTTTACACTACCCGGTAGGCAGCTGAAAGGCACCACAAAACTTGTTCTACCTGCTTTCTGGGCTGAGATGGGGAACGGCTGAATTTTGGACTCGGCTGGTGACAAAATGTTCCAAACACACCCCATGCACAACTCCACCGGGGAAGGTGCCAGAAACGAGTTCTGTTGGTAGTTTTTACACTACCCCGGTAGGCAGCTGAAAGGCACCACAAAACTTGTTCTACCTGCTTTCTGGGCTGAGATGGGGAACGGCTGAATTTTGGACTCGGCTGGTGACAAAATGTTCCAAACACACCCCATGCACAACTCCACCGGGGAAGGTGCCAGAAACGAGTTCTGTTGGTAGTTTTTACACTACCCCGGTAGGCAGCTGAAAGACACCACAAAACTTGTTCTACCTGCTTTCTGGGCTGAGATGGGGAATCGCTGAATTTTCGACTCGGCTGCTGACAAAATGTTCCAAACACACCCCATGCACAACTCCACCGGGGAAGGTGCCAGAAACGAGTTCTGTTGGTAGTTTTTACACTACCCCGGTAGGCAGCTGAAAGGCACCACAAAACTTGTTCTACCTGCTTTCTGGGCTGAGATGGAGAATCGCTGAATTTTGGACTCGGCTGGTGACAAAATGTTCCAAACACACCCCATGCACAACTCCACCGGGGAAGGTGCCAGAAACGAGTTCTGTTGGTAGTTTTTACACTACCCCGGTAGGCAGCTGAAAGGCACCACAAAACTTGTTCTACCTGCTTTCTGGGCTGAGATGGGGAATCGCTGAATTTTGGACTCGGCTGGTGACAAAATGTTCCAAACACACCCCGTGCACAACTCCACCGGGGAAGGTGCCAGAAACGAGTTCCGTTGGTAGTTTTTACACTACCCCGGTAGGCAGCTGAAAGGCACCACAAAACTTGTTCTACCTGCTTTCTGGGCTGAGATGGGGAACGGCTGAATTTTGGACTCGGCTGGTGACAAAATGTTCCAAACACACCCCATGCACAACTCCACCGGGGAAGGTGCCAGAAACGAGTTCTGTTGGTAGTTTTTACACTACCCCGGTAGGCAGCTGAAAGGCACCACAAAACTTGTTCTACCTGCTTTCTGGGCTGAGATGGGGAATCGCTGAATTTTGGACTCGGCTGGTGACAAAATGTTCCAAACACACCCCATGCACAACTCCACCGGGGAAGGTGCCAGAAACGAGTTCTGTTGGTAGTTTTTACACTACCCCGGTAGGCAGCTGAAAGGCACCACAAAACTTGTTCTACCTGCTTTCTGGGCTGAGATGGAGAATCGCTGAATTTTGGACTCGGCTGCTGACAAAATGTTCCAAACACACCCCATGCACAACTCCACCGGGGAAGGTGCCAGAAACGAGTTCTGTTGGTAGTTTTTACACTACCCCGGTAGGCAGCTGAAAGGCACCACAAAACTTGTTCTACCTGCTTTCTGGGCTGAGATGGGGAACGGCTGAATTTTGGACTCGGCTGGTGACAAAATGTTCCAAACACACCCCGTGCACAACTCCACCGGGGAAGGTGCCAGAAACGAGTTCCGTTGGTAGTTTTTACACTACCCCGGTAGGCAGCTGAAAGGCACCACAAAACTTGTTCTACCTGCTTTCTGGGCTGAGATGGGGAACGGCTGAATTTTGGACTCGGCTGGTGACAAAATGTTCCAAACACACCCCATGCACAACTCCACCGGGGAAGGTGCCAGAAACGAGTTCTGTTGGTAGTTTTTACACTACCCCGGTAGGCAGCTGAAAGGCACCACAAAACTTGTTCTACCTGCTTTCTGGGCTGAGATGGGGAATCGATGAATTTTGGACTCGGCTGGTGACAAAATGTTCCAAACACACCCCATGCACAACTCCACCGGGGAAGGTGCCAGAAACGAGTTCTGTTGGTAGTTTTTACACTACCCCGGTAGGCAGCTGAAAGGCACCACAAAACTTGTTCTACCTGCTTTCTGGGCTGAGATGGAGAATCGCTGAATTTTGGACTCGGCTGGTGACAAAATGTTCCAAACACACCCCATGCACAACTCCACCGGGGAAGGTGCCAGAAACGAGTTCTGTTGGTAGTTTTTACACTACCCCGGTAGGCAGCTGAAAGGCACCACAAAACTTGTTCTACCTGCTTTCTGGGCTGAGATGGGGAATCGCTGAATTTTGGACTCGGCTGGTGACAAAATGTTCCAAACACACCCCATGCACAACTCCACCGGGGAAGGTGCCAGAAACGAGTTCTGTTGGTAGTTTTTACACTACCCCGGTAGGCAAGAGAAAGGCACCACAAAACTTGTTCTACCTGCTTTCTGGGCTGAGATGGGGAATCCCTGAATTTTGGACTCGGCTGGTGACAAAATGTTCCAAACACACCCCATGCACAACTCCACCGGGGAAGGTGCCAGAAACGAGTTCTGTTGGTAGTTTTTACACTACCCCGGTAGGCAGCTGAAAGGCACCACAAAACTTGTTCTACCTGCTTTCTGGGCTGAGATGGGGAATCGCTGAATTTTGGACTCGGCTGGTGACAAAATGTTCCAAACACACCCCATGCACAACTCCACCGGGGAAGGTGCCAGAAACGAGTTCTGTTGGTAGTTTTTACACTACCCCGGTAGGCAGCTGAAAGGCACCACAAAACTTGTTCTACCTGCTTTCTGGGCTGAGATGGGGAATCGCTGAATTTTGGACTCGGCTGGTGACAAAATGTTCCAAACACACCCCATGCACACCTCCACCGGGGAAGGTGCCAGAAACGAGTTCTGTTGGTAGTTTTTACACTACCCCGGTAGGCAGCCGAAAGGCACCACAAAACTTGTTCTACCTGCTTTCTGGGCTGAGATGGAGAATCGCTGAATTTTGGACTCGGCTGGTGACAAAATGTTCCAAACACACCCCATGCACAACTCCACCGGGGAAGGTGCCAGAAACGAGTTCTGTTGGTAGTTTTTACACTACCCCGGTAGGCAGCTGAAAGGCACCACAAAACTTGTTCTACCTGCTTTCTGGGCTGAGATGGGGAATCGCTGAATTTTGGACTCGGCTGGTGACAAAATGTTCCAAACACACCCCATGCACAACTCCACCGGGGAAGGTGCCAGAAACGAGTTCTGTTGGTAGTTTTTACACTACCCCGGTAGGCAGCTGAAAGGCACCACAAAACTTGTTCTACCTGCTTTCTGGGCTGAGATGGGGAATCGCTGAATTTTGGACTCGGCTGGTGACAAAATGTTCCAAACACACCCCATGCACAACTCCACCGGGGAAGGTGCCAGAAACGAGTTCTGTTGGTAGTTTTTACACTACCCCGGTAGGCAGCTGAAAGGCACCACAAAACTTGTTCTACCTGCTTTCTGGGCTGAGATGGGGAATCGCTGAATTTTGGACTCGGCTGGTGACAAAATGTTCCAAACACACCCCATGCACAACTCCACCGGGGAAGGTGCCAGAAACGAGTTCTGTTGGTAGTTTTTACACTACCCCGGTAGGCAGCCGAAAGGCACCACAAAACTTGTTCTACCTGCTTTCTGGGCTGAGATGGAGAATAGCTGAATTTTGGACTCGGCTGGTGACAAAATGTTCCAAACACACCCCATGCACAACTCCACCGGGGAAGGTGCCAGAAACGAGTTCTGTTGGTAGTTTTTACACTACCCCGGTAGGCAGCTGAAAGGCACCACAAAACTTGTTCTACCTGCTTTCTGGGCTGAGATGGGGAATCGCTGAATTTTGGACTCGGCTGGTGACAAAATGTTCCAAACACACCCCATGCACAACTCCACCGGGGAAGGTGCCAGAAACGAGTTCTGTTGGTAGTTTTTACACTACCCCGGTAGGCAGCTGAAAGGCACCACAAAACTTGTTCTACCTGCTTTCTGGGCTGAGATGGGGAATCGCTGAATTTTGGACTCGGCTGGTGACAAAATGTTCCAAACACACCCCATGCACAACTCCACCGGGGAAGGTGCCAGAAACGAGTTCTGTTGGTAGTTTTTACACTACCCCGGTAGGCAGCTGAAAGGCACCACAAAACTTGTTCTACCTGCTTTCTGGGCTGAGATGGGGAATCGCTGAATTTTGGACTCGGCTGGTGACAAAATGTTCCAAACACACCCCATGCACAACTCCACCGGGGAAGGTGCCAGAAAGGAGTTCTGTTGGTAGTTTTTACACTACCCCGGTAGGCAGCTGAAAGGCACCACAAAACTTGTTCTACCTGCTTTCTGGGCTGAGATGGGGAATCGCTGAATTTTGGACTCGGCTGGTGACAAAATGTTCCAAACACACCCCATGCACAACTCCACCGGGGAAGGTGCCAGAAACGAGTTCTGTTGGTAGTTTTTACACTACCCCGGTAGGCAGCTGAAAGGCACCACAAAACTTGTTCTACCTGCTTTCTGGGCTGAGATGGGGAATCGCTGAATTTTGGACTCGGCTGGTGACAAAATGTTCCAAACACACCCCATGCACAACTCCACCGGGGAAGGTGCCAGAAACGAGTTCTGTTGGTAGTTTTTACACTACCCCGGTAGGCAGCTGAAAGGCACCACAAAACTTGTTCTACCTGCTTTCTGGGCTGAGATGGGGAATCGCTGAATTTTGGACTCGGCTGGTGACAAAATGTTCCAAACACACCCCATGCACAACTCCACCGGGGAAGGTGCCAGAAACGAGTTCTGTTGGTAGTTTTTACACTACCCCGGTAGGCAGCTGAAAGGCACCACAAAACTTGTTCTACCTGCTTTCTGGGCTGAGATGGGGAATCGCTGAATTTTGGACTCGGCTGGTGACAAAATGTTCCAAACACACCCCATGCACAACTCCACCGGGGAAGGTGCCAGAAACGAGTTCTGTTGGTAGTTTTTACACTACCCCGGTAGGCAGCCGAAAGGCACCACAAAACTTGTTCTACCTGCTTTCTGGGCTGAGATGGGGAATCGCTGAATTTTGGACTCGGCTGCTGACAAAATGTTCCAAACACACCCCATGCACAACTCCACCGGGGAAGGTGCCAGAAACGAGTTCTGTTGGTAGTTTTTACACTACCCCGGTAGGCAGCTGAAAGGCACCACAAAACTTGTTCTACCTGCTTTCTGGGCTGAGATGGGGAATCGCTGAATTTTGGACTCGGCTGGTGACAAAATGTTCCAAACACACCCCATGCACAACTCCACCGGGGAAGGTGCCAGAAACGAGTTCTGTTGGTAGTTTTTACACTACCCCGGTAGGCAGCTGAAAGGCACCACAAAACTTGTTCTACCTGCTTTCTGGGCTGAGATGGGGAATCGCTGAATTTTGGACTCGGCTGGTGACAAAATGTTCCAAACACACCCCATGCACACCTCCACCGGGGAAGGTGCCAGAAACGAGTTCTGTTGGTAGTTTTTACACTACCCCGGTAGGCAGCCGAAAGGCACCACAAAACTTGTTCTACCTGCTTTCTGGGCTGAGATGGAGAATCGCTGAATTTTGGACTCGGCTGGTGACAAAATGTTCCAAACACACCCCATGCACAACTCCACCGGGGAAGGTGCCAGAAACGAGTTCTGTTGGTAGTTTTTACACTACCCCGGTAGGCAGCTGAAAGGCACCACAAAACTTGTTCTACCTGCTTTCTGGGCTGAGATGGGGAATCGCTGAATTTTGGACTCGGCTGGTGACAAAATGTTCCAAACACACCCCATGCACAACTCCACCGGGGAAGGTGCCAGAAACGAGTTCTGTTGGTAGTTTTTACACTACCCCGGTAGGCAGCTGAAAGGCACCACAAAACTTGTTCTACCTGCTTTCTGGGCTGAGATGGGGAATCGCTGAATTTTGGACTCGGCTGGTGACAAAATGTTCCAAACACACCCCATGCACAACTCCACCGGGGAAGGTGCCAGAAACGAGTTCTGTTGGTAGTTTTTACACTACCCCGGTAGGCAGCTGAAAGGCACCACAAAACTTGTTCTACCTGCTTTCTGGGCTGAGATGGGGAATCGCTGAATTTTGGACTCGGCTGGTGACAAAATGTTCCAAACACACCCCATGCACAACTCCACCGGGGAAGGTGCCAGAAACGAGTTCTGTTGGTAGTTTTTACACTACCCCGGTAGGCAGCCGAAAGGCACCACAAAACTTGTTCTACCTGCTTTCTGGGCTGAGATGGAGAATAGCTGAATTTTGGACTCGGCTGGTGACAAAATGTTCCAAACACACCCCATGCACAACTCCACCGGGGAAGGTGCCAGAAACGAGTTCTGTTGGTAGTTTTTACACTACCCCGGTAGGCAGCTGAAAGGCACCACAAAACTTGTTCTACCTGCTTTCTGGGCTGAGATGGGGAATCGCTGAATTTTGGACTCGGCTGGTGACAAAATGTTCCAAACACACCCCATGCACAACTCCACCGGGGAAGGTGCCAGAAACGAGTTCTGTTGGTAGTTTTTGCACTACCCCGGTAGGCAGCTGAAAGGCACCACAAAACTTGTTCTACCTGCTTTCTGGGCTGAGATGGGGAATCGCTGAATTTTGGACTCGGCTGGTGACAAAATGTTCCAAACACACCCCATGCACAACTCCACCGGGGAAGGTGCCAGAAACGAGTTCTGTTGGTAGTTTTTACACTACCCCGGTAGGCAGCTGAAAGGCACCACAAAACTTGTTCTACCTGCTTTCTGGGCTGAGATGGGGAATCGCTGAATTTTGGACTCGGCTGGTGACAAAATGTTCCAAACACACCCCATGCACAACTCCACCGGGGAAGGTGCCAGAAACGAGTTCTGTTGGTAGTTTTTACACTACCCCGGTAGGCAGCTGAAAGGCACCACAAAACTTGTTCTACCTGCTTTCTGGGCTGAGATGGGGAATCGCTGAATTTTGGACTCGGCTGGTGACAAAATGTTCCAAACACACCCCATGCACAACTCCACCGGGGAAGGTGCCAGAAACGAGTTCTGTTGGTAGTTTTTACACTACCCCGGTAGGCAGCTGAAAGGCACCACAAAACTTGTTCTACCTGCTTTCTGGGCTGAGATGGGGAACGGCTGAATTTTGGACTCGGCTGGTAACAAAATGTTCCAAACACACCCCATGCACAACTCCACCGGGGAAGGTGCCAGAAACGAGTTCTGTTGGTAGTTTTTACACTACCCCGGTAGGCAGCTGAAAGGCACCACAAAACTTGTTCTACCTGCTTTCTGGGCTGAGATGGGGAATCGCTGAATTTTGGACTCGGCTGGTGACAAAATGTTCCAAACACACCCCATGCACAACTCCACCGGGGAAGGTGCCAGAAACGAGTTCTGTTGGTAGTTTTTACACTACCCCGGTAGGCAGCTGAAAGGCACCACAAAACTTGTTCTACCTGCTTTCTGGGCTGAGATGGGGAATCGCTGAATTTTGGACTCGGCTGGTGACAAAATGTTCCAAACACACCCCATGCACAACTCCACCGGGGAAGGTGCCAGAAACGAGTTCTGTTGGTAGTTTTTACACTACCCCGGTAGGCAGCTGAAAGGCACCACAAAACTTGTTCTACCTGCTTTCTGGGCTGAGATGGGGAATCGCTGAATTTTGGACTCGGCTGCTGACAAAATGTTCCAAACACACCCCATGCACAACTCCACCGGGGAAGGTGCCAGAAACGAGTTCTGTTGGTAGTTTTTACACTACCCCGGTAGGCAGCTGAAAGGCACCACAAAACTTGTTCTACCTGCTTTCTGAGCTGAGATGGGGAATCGCTGAATTTTGGACTCGGCTGGTGACAAAATGTTCCAAACACACCCCATGCACAACTCCACCGGGGAAGGTGCCAGAAACGAGTTCTGTTGGTAGTTTTTACACTACCCCGGTAGGCAGCTGAAAGGCACCACAAAACTTGTTCTACCTGCTTTCTGGGCTGAGATGGGGAATCGCTGAATTTTGGACTCGGCTGGTGACAAAATGTTCCAAACACACCCCATGCACAACTCCACCGGGGAAGGTGCCAGAAACGAGTTCTGTTGGTAGTTTTTACACTACCCCGGTAGGCAGCTGAAAGGCACCACAAAACTTGTTCTACCTGCTTTCTGGGCTGAGATGGGGAATCGCTGAATTTTGGACTCGGCTGGTGACAAAATGTTCCAAACACACCCCATGCACAACTCCACCGGGGAAGGTGCCAGAAACGAGTTCTGTTGGTAGTTTTTACACTACCCCGGTAGGCAGCTGAAAGGCACCACAAAACTTGTTCTACCTGCTTTCTGGGCTGAGATGGGGAATCGCTGAATTTTGGACTCGGCTGGTGACAAAATGTTCCAAACACACCCCATGCACAACTCCACCGGGGAAGGTGCCAGAAACGAGTTCTGTTGGTAGTTTTTACACTACCCCGGTAGGCAGCTGAAAGGCACCACAAAACTTGTTCTACCTGCTTTCTGGGCTGAGATGGGGAATCGCTGAATTTTGGACTCGGCTGGTGACAAAATGTTCCAAACACACCCCATGCACAACTCCACCGGGGAAGGTGCCAGAAACGAGTTCTGTTGGTAGTTTTTGCACTACCCCGGTAGGCAGCTGAAAGGCACCACAAAACTTGTTCTACCTGCTTTCTGGGCTGAGATGGGGAATCGCTGAATTTTGGACTCGGCTGGTGACAAAATGTTCCAAACACACCCCATGCACAACTCCACCGGGGAAGGTGCCAGAAACGAGTTCTGTTGGTAGTTTTTGCACTACCCCGGTAGGCAGCTGAAAGGCACCACAAAACTTGTTCTACCTGCTTTCTGGGCTGAGATGGGGAATCGCTGAATTTTGGACTCGGCTGGTGACAAAATGTTCCAAACACACCCCATGCACAACTCCACCGGGGAAGGTGCCAGAAACGAGTTCTGTTGGTAGTTTTTACACTACCCCGGTAGGCAGCTGAAAGGCACCACAAAACTTGTTCTACCTGCTTTCTGGGCTGAGATGGGGAATCGCTGAATTTTGGACTCGGCTGGTGACAAAATGTTCCAAACACACCCCATGCACAACTCCACCGGGGAAGGTGCCAGAAACGAGTTCTGTTGGTAGTTTTTACACTACCCCGGTAGGCAGCTGAAAGGCACCACAAAACTTGTTCTACCTGCTTTCTGGGCTGAGATGGGGAATCGCTGAATTTTGGACTCGGCTGGTGACAAAATGTTCCAAACACACCCCATGCACAACTCCACCGGGGAAGGTGCCAGAAACGAGTTCTGTTGGTAGTTTTTACACTACCCCGGTAGGCAGCTGAAAGGCACCACAAAACTTGTTCTACCTGCTTTCTGGGCTGAGATGGGGAATCGCTGAATTTTGGACTCGGCTGGTGACAAAATGTTCCAAACACACCCCATGCACAACTCCACCGGGGAAGGTGCCAGAAACGAGTTCTGTTGGTAGTTTTTACACTACCCCGGTAGGCAGCTGAAAGGCACCACAAAACTTGTTCTACCTGCTTTCTGGGCTGAGATGGGGAATCGCTGAATTTTGGACTCGGCTGGTGACAAAATGTTCCAAACACACCCCATGCACAACTCCACCGGGGAAGGTGCCAGAAACGAGTTCTGTTGGTAGTTTTTACACTACCCCGGTAGGCAGCTGAAAGGCACCACAAAACTTGTTCTACCTGCTTTCTGGGCTGAGATGGGGAATCGCTGAATTTTGGACTCGGCTGGTGACAAAATGTTCCAAACACACCCCATGCACAACTCCACCGGGGAAGGTGCCAGAAAGGAGTTCTGTTGGTAGTTTTTACACTACCCCGGTAGGCAGCTGAAAGGCACCACAAAACTTGTTCTACCTGCTTTCTGGGCTGAGATGGGGAATCGCTGAATTTTGGACTCGGCTGGTGACAAAATGTTCCAAACACACCCCATGCACAACTCCACCGGGGAAGGTGCCAGAAACGAGTTCTGTTGGTAGTTTTTACACTACCCCGGTAGGCAGCTGAAAGGCACCACAAAACTTGTTCTACCTGCTTTCTGGGCTGAGATGGGGAATCGCTGAATTTTGGACTCGGCTGGTGACAAAATGTTCCAAACACACCCCATGCACAACTCCACCGGGGAAGGTGCCAGAAACGAGTTCTGTTGGTAGTTTTTACACTACCCCGGTAGGCAGCTGAAAGGCACCACAAAACTTGTTCTACCTGCTTTCTGGGCTGAGATGGGGAATCGCTGAATTTTGGACTCGGCTGGTGACAAAATGTTCCAAACACACCCCATGCACAACTCCACCGGGGAAGGTGCCAGAAACGAGTTCTGTTGGTAGTTTTTACACTACCCCGGTAGGCAGCTGAAAGGCACCACAAAACTTGTTCTACCTGCTTTCTGGGCTGAGATGGGGAATCGCTGAATTTTGGACTCGGCTGGTGACAAAATGTTCCAAACACACCCCATGCACAACTCCACCGGGGAAGGTGCCAGAAACGAGTTCTGTTGGTAGTTTTTACACTACCCCGGTAGGCAGCCGAAAGGCACCACAAAACTTGTTCTACCTGCTTTCTGGGCTGAGATGGGGAATCGCTGAATTTTGGACTCGGCTGCTGACAAAATGTTCCAAACACACCCCATGCACAACTCCACCGGGGAAGGTGCCAGAAACGAGTTCTGTTGGTAGTTTTTACACTACCCCGGTAGGCAGCTGAAAGGCACCACAAAACTTGTTCTACCTGCTTTCTGGGCTGAGATGGGGAATCGCTGAATTTTGGACTCGGCTGGTGACAAAATGTTCCAAACACACCCCATGCACAACTCCACCGGGGAAGGTGCCAGAAACGAGTTCTGTTGGTAGTTTTTACACTACCCCGGTAGGCAGCTGAAAGGCACCACAAAACTTGTTCTACCTGCTTTCTGGGCTGAGATGGGGAATCGCTGAATTTTGGACTCGGCTGGTGACAAAATGTTCCAAACACACCCCATGCACACCTCCACCGGGGAAGGTGCCAGAAACGAGTTCTGTTGGTAGTTTTTACACTACCCCGGTAGGCAGCCGAAAGGCACCACAAAACTTGTTCTACCTGCTTTCTGGGCTGAGATGGAGAATCGCTGAATTTTGGACTCGGCTGGTGACAAAATGTTCCAAACACACCCCATGCACAACTCCACCGGGGAAGGTGCCAGAAACGAGTTCTGTTGGTAGTTTTTACACTACCCCGGTAGGCAGCTGAAAGGCACCACAAAACTTGTTCTACCTGCTTTCTGGGCTGAGATGGGGAATCGCTGAATTTTGGACTCGGCTGGTGACAAAATGTTCCAAACACACCCCATGCACAACTCCACCGGGGAAGGTGCCAGAAACGAGTTCTGTTGGTAGTTTTTACACTACCCCGGTAGGCAGCTGAAAGGCACCACAAAACTTGTTCTACCTGCTTTCTGGGCTGAGATGGGGAATCGCTGAATTTTGGACTCGGCTGGTGACAAAATGTTCCAAACACACCCCATGCACAACTCCACCGGGGAAGGTGCCAGAAACGAGTTCTGTTGGTAGTTTTTACACTACCCCGGTAGGCAGCTGAAAGGCACCACAAAACTTGTTCTACCTGCTTTCTGGGCTGAGATGGGGAATCGCTGAATTTTGGACTCGGCTGGTGACAAAATGTTCCAAACACACCCCATGCACAACTCCACCGGGGAAGGTGCCAGAAACGAGTTCTGTTGGTAGTTTTTACACTACCCCGGTAGGCAGCCGAAAGGCACCACAAAACTTGTTCTACCTGCTTTCTGGGCTGAGATGGAGAATAGCTGAATTTTGGACTCGGCTGGTGACAAAATGTTCCAAACACACCCCATGCACAACTCCACCGGGGAAGGTGCCAGAAACGAGTTCTGTTGGTAGTTTTTACACTACCCCGGTAGGCAGCTGAAAGGCACCACAAAACTTGTTCTACCTGCTTTCTGGGCTGAGATGGGGAATCGCTGAATTTTGGACTCGGCTGGTGACAAAATGTTCCAAACACACCCCATGCACAACTCCACCGGGGAAGGTGCCAGAAACGAGTTCTGTTGGTAGTTTTTACACTACCCCGGTAGGCAAGAGAAAGGCACCACAAAACTTGTTCTACCTGCTTTCTGGGCTGAGATGGGGAATAGCTGAATTTTGGACTCGGCTGGTGACAAAATGTTCCAAACACACCCCATGCACAACTCCACCGGGGAAGGTGCCAGAAACGAGTTCTGTTGGTAGTTTTTACACTACCCCGGTAGGCAGCTGAAAGGCACCACAAAACTTGTTCTACCTGCTTTCTGGGCTGAGATGGGGAATCGCTGAATTTTGGACTCGGCTGCTGACAAAATGTTCCAAACACACCCCATGCACAACTCCACCGGGGAAGGTGCCAGAAACGAGTTCTGTTGGTAGTTTTTACACTACCCCAGTAGGCAGCTGAAAGGCACCACAAAACTTGTTCTACCTGCTTTCTGGGCTGAGATGGGGAATCGCTGAATTTTGGACTCGGCTGGTGACAAAATGTTCCAAACACACCCCATGCACAACTCCACCGGGGAAGGTGCCAGAAACGAGTTCTGATGGTAGTTTTTACACTACCCCGGTAGGCAGCTGAAAGGCACCACAAAACTTGTTCTACCTGCTTTCTGGGCTGAGATGGGGAATCGCTGAATTTTGGACTCGGCTGGTGACAAAATGTTCCAAACACACCCCATGCACAACTCCACCGGGGAAGGTGCCAGAAACGAGTTCTGTTGGTAGTTTTTACACTACCCCGGTAGGCAGCCGAAAGGCACCACAAAACTTGTTCTACCTGCTTTCTGGGCTGAGATGGGGAATCGCTGAATTTTGGACTCGGCTGGTGACAAAATGTTCCAAACACACCCCATGCACAACTCCACCGGGGAAGGTGCCAGAAACGAGTTCTGTTGGTAGTTTTTACACTACCCCGGTAGGCAGCTGAAAGGCACCACAAAACTTGTTCTACCTGCTTTCTGGGCTGAGATGGGGAATCGCTGAATTTTGGACTCGGCTGGTGACAAAATGTTCCAAACACACCCCATGCACAACTCCACCGGGGAAGGTGCCAGAAACGAGTTCTGTTGGTAGTTTTTACACTACCCCGGTAGGCAGCTGAAAGGCACCACAAAACTTGTTCTACCTGCTTTCTGGGCTGAGATGGGGAATCGCTGAATTTTGGACTCGGCTGCTGACAAAATGTTCCAAACACACCCCATGCACAACTCCACCGGGGAAGGTGCCAGAAACGAGTTCTGTTGGTAGTTTTTACACTACCCCGGTAGGCAGCTGAAAGGCACCACAAAACTTGTTGTACCTGCTTTCTGGGCTGAGATGGGGAATCGCTGAATTTTGGACTCGGCTGCTGACAAAATGTTCCAAACACACCCCATGCACAACTCCACCGGGGAAGGTGCCAGAAACGAGTTCTGTTGGTAGTTTTTACACTACCCCGGTAGGCAGCTGAAAGGCACCACAAAACTTGTTCTACCTGCTTTCTGGGCTGAGATGGGGAATCGCTGAATTTTGGACTCGGCTGGTGACAAAATGTTCCAAACACACCCCATGCACAACTCCACCGGGGAAGGTGCCAGAAACGAGTTCTGTTGGTAGTTTTTACACTACCCCGGTAGGCAGCCGAAAGGCACCACAAAACTTGTTCTACCTGCTTTCTGGGCTGAGATGGGGAATCGCTGAATTTTGGACTCGGCTGGTGACAAAATGTTCCAAACACACCCCATGCACACCTCCACCGGGGAAGGTGCCAGAAACGAGTTCTGATGGTAGTTTTTACACTACCCCGGTAGGCAGCTGAAAGGCACCACAAAACTTGTTCTACCTGCTTTCTGGGCTGAGATGGGGAATCGCTGAATTTTGGACTCGGCTGGTGACAAAATGTTCCAAACACACCCCATGCACAACTCCACCGGGGAAGGTGCCAGAAACGAGTTCTGTTGGTAGTTTTTACACTACCCCGGTAGGCAGCCGAAAGGCACCACAAAACTTGTTCTACCTGCTTTCTGGGCTGAGATGGGGAATCGCTGAATTTTGGACTCGGCTGGTGACAAAATGTTCCAAACACACCCCATGCACAACTCCACCGGGGAAGGTGCCAGAAACGAGTTCTGTTGGTAGTTTTTACACTACCCCGGTAGGCAGCTGAAAGGCACCACAAAACTTGTTCTACCTGCTTTCTGGGCTGAGATGGGGAATCGCTGAATTTTGGACTCGGCTGGTGACAAAATGTTCCAAACACACCCCATGCACAACTCCACCGGGGAAGGTGCCAGAAACGAGTTCTGTTGGTAGTTTTTACACTACCCCGGTAGGCAGCTGAAAGGCACCACAAAACTTGTTCTACCTGCTTTCTGGGCTGAGATGGGGAATCGCTGAATTTTGGACTCGGCTGGTGACAAAATGTTCCAAACACACCCCATGCACAACTCCACCGGGGAAGGTGCCAGAAACGAGTTCTGTTGGTAGTTTTTACACTACCCCGGTAGGCAGCTGAAAGGCACCACAAAACTTGTTCTACCTGCTTTCTGGGCTGAGATGGGGAATCGCTGAATTTTGGACTCGGCTGCTGACAAAATGTTCCAAACACACCCCATGCACAACTCCACCGGGGAAGGTGCCAGAAACGAGTTCTGTTGGTAGTTTTTACACTACCCCGGTAGGCAGCTGAAAGGCACCACAAAACTTGTTCTACCTGCTTTCTGGGCTGAGATGGGGAATCGCTGAATTTTGGACTCGGCTGGTGACAAAATGTTCCAAACACACCCCATGCACAACTCCACCGGGGAAGGTGCCAGAAACGAGTTCTGTTGGTAGTTTTTACACTACCCCGGTAGGCAGCCGAAAGGCACCACAAAACTTGTTCTACCTGCTTTCTGGGCTGAGATGGGGAATCGCTGAATTTTGGACTCGGCTGGTGACAAAATGTTCCAAACACACCCCATGCACAACTCCACCGGGGAAGGTGCCAGAAACGAGTTCTGTTGGTAGTTTTTACACTACCCCGGTAGGCAGCTGAAAGGCACCACAAAACTTGTTCTACCTGCTTTCTGGGCTGAGATGGGGAATCGCTGAATTTTGGACTCGGCTGGTGACAAAATGTTCCAAACACACCCCATGCACAACTCCACCGGGGAAGGTGCCAGAAACGAGTTCTGTTGGTAGTTTTTACACTACCCCGGTAGGCAGCCGAAAGGCACCACAAAACTTGTTCTACCTGCTTTCTGGGCTGAGATGGGGAATCGCTGAATTTTGGACTCGGCTGGTGACAAAATGTTCCAAACACACCCCATGCACAACTCCACCGGGGAAGGTGCCAGAAACGAGTTCTGTTGGTAGTTTTTACACTACCCCGGTAGGCAGCTGAAAGGCACCACAAAACTTGTTCTACCTGCTTTCTGGGCTGAGATGGGGAATCGCTGAATTTTGGACTCGGCTGGTGACAAAATGTTCCAAACACACCCCATGCACAACTCCACCGGGGAAGGTGCCAGAAACGAGTTCTGTTGGTAGTTTTTACACTACCCCGGTAGGCAGCTGAAAGGCACCACAAAACTTGTTCTACCTGCTTTCTGGGCTGAGATGGGGAATCGCTGAATTTTGGACTCGGCTGGTGACAAAATGTTCCAAACACACCCCATGCACAACTCCACCGGGGAAGGTGCCAGAAACGAGTTCTGTTGGTAGTTTTTACACTACCCCGGTAGGCAGCTGAAAGGCACCACAAAACTTGTTCTACCTGCTTTCTGGGCTGAGATGGGGAATCGCTGAATTTTGGACTCGGCTGGTGACAAAATGTTCCAAACACACCCCATGCACAACTCCACCGGGGAAGGTGCCAGAAACGAGTTCTGTTGGTAGTTTTTACACTACCCCGGTAGGCAGCTGAAAGGCACCACAAAACTTGTTCTACCTGCTTTCTGGGCTGAGATGGGGAATCGCTGAATTTTGGACTCGGCTGGTGACAAAATGTTCCAAACACACCCCATGCACAACTCCACCGGGGAAGGTGCCAGAAACGAGTTCTGTTGGTAGTTTTTACACTACCCCGGTAGGCAGCTGAAAGGCACCACAAAACTTGTTCTACCTGCTTTCTGGGCTGAGATGGGGAATCGCTGAATTTTGGACTCGGCTGGTGACAAAATGTTCCAAACACACCCCATGCACAACTCCACCGGGGAAGGTGCCAGAAACGAGTTCTGTTGGTAGTTTTTACACTACCCCGGTAGGCAAGAGAAAGGCACCACAAAACTTGTTCTACCTGCTTTCTGGGCTGAGATGGGGAATCGCTGAATTTTGGACTCGGCTGGTGACAAAATGTTCCAAACACACCCCATGCACAACTCCACCGGGGAAGGTGCCAGAAACGAGTTCTGTTGGTAGTTTTTACACTACCCCGGTAGGCAGCCGAAAGGCACCACAAAACTTGTTCTACCTGCTTTCTGGGCTGAGATGGGGAATCGCTGACTTTTGGACTCGGCTGGTGACAAAATGTTCCAAACACACCCCATGCACAACTCCACCGGGGAAGGTGCCAGAAACGAGTTCTGTTGGTAGTTTTTACACTACCCCGGTAGGCAGCTGAAAGGCACCACAAAACTTGTTCTACCTGCTTTCTGGGCTGAGATGGGGAATCGCTGAATTTTGGACTCGGCTGGTGACAAAATGTTCCAAACACACCCCATGCACAACTCCACCGGGGAAGGTGCCAGAAACGAGTTCTGTTGGTAGTTTTTACACTACCCCGGTAGGCAGCCGAAAGGCACCACAAAACTTGTTCTACCTGCTTTCTGGGCTGAGATGGGGAATCGCTGAATTTTGGACTCGGCTGGTGACAAAATGTTCCAAACACACCCCATGCACAACTCCACCGGGGAAGGTGCCAGAAACGAGTTCTGTTGGTAGTTTTTACACTACCCCGGTAGGCAGCTGAAAGGCACCACAAAACTTGTTCTACCTGCTTTCTGGGCTGAGATGGGGAATCGCTGAATTTTGGACTCGGCTGGTGACAAAATGTTCCAAACACACCCCATGCACAACTCCACCGGGGAAGGTGCCAGAAACGAGTTCTGTTGGTAGTTTTTACACTACCCCGGTAGGCAGCTGAAAGGCACCACAAAACTTGTTCTACCTGCTTTCTGGGCTGAGATGGGGAATCGCTGAATTTTGGACTCGGCTGCTGACAAAATGTTCCAAACACACCCCATGCACACCTCCACCGGGGAAGGTGCCAGAAACGAGTTCTGTTGGTAGTTTTTACACTACCCCGGTAGGCAGCTGAAAGGCACCACAAAACTTGTTCTACCTGCTTTCTGGGCTGAGATGGGGAATCGCTGAATTTTGGACTCGGCTGCTGACAAAATGTTCCAAACACACCCCATGCACAACTCCACCGGGGAAGGTGCCAGAAACGAGTTCTGTTGGTAGTTTTTACACTACCCCGGTAGGCAGCTGAAAGGCACCACAAAACTTGTTCTACCTGCTTTCTGGGCTGAGATGGGGAATCGCTGAATTTTGGACTCGGCTGGTGACAAAATGTTCCAAACACACCCCATGCACAACTCCACCGGGGAAGGTGCCAGAAACGAGTTCTGTTGGTAGTTTTTACACTACCCCGGTAGGCACCTGAAAGGCACCACAAAACTTGTTCTACCTGCTTTCTGGGCTGAGATGGGGAATCGCTGAATTTTGGACTCGGCTGGTGACAAAATGTTCCAAACACACCCCATGCACAACTCCACCGGGGAAGGTGCCAGAAACGAGTTCTGTTGGTAGTTTTTACACTACCCCGGTAGGCAGCCGAAAGGCACCACAAAACTTGTTCTACCTGCTTTCTGGGCTGAGATGGGGAATAGCTGAATTTTGGACTCGGCTGGTGACAAAATGTTCCAAACACACCCCATGCACAACTCCACCGGGGAAGGTGCCAGAAACGAGTTCTGTTGGTAGTTTTTACACTACCCCGGTAGGCAGCTGAAAGGCACCACAAAACTTGTTCTACCTGCTTTCTGGGCTGAGATGGGGAATCGCTGAATTTTGGACTCGGCTGCTGACAAAATGTTCCAAACACACCCCATGCACAACTCCACCGGGGAAGGTGCCAGAAACGAGTTCTGTTGGTAGTTTTTACACTACCCCGGTAGGCAAGAGAAAGGCACCACAAAACTTGTTCTACCTGCTTTCTGGGCTGAGATGGAGAATCGCTGAATTTTGGACTCGGCTGGTGACAAAATGTTCCAAACACACCCCATGCACAACTCCACCGGGGAAGGTGCCAGAAACGAGTTCTGTTGGTAGTTTTTACACTACCCCGGTAGGCAGCTGAAAGGCACCACAAAACTTGTTCTACCTGCTTTCTGGGCTGAGATGGGGAATCGCTGAATTTTGGACTCGGCTGGTGACAAAATGTTCCAAACACACCCCATGCACAACTCCACCGGGGAAGGTGCCAGAAACGAGTTCTGTTGGTAGTTTTTACACTACCCCGGTAGGCAGCCGAAAGGCACCACAAAACTTGTTCTACCTGCTTTCTGGGCTGAGATGGGGAATCGCTGAATTTTGGACTCGGCTGGTGACAAAATGTTCCAAACACACCCCATGCACAACTCCACCGGGGAAGGTGCCAGAAACGAGTTCTGTTGGTAGTTTTTACACTACCCCTGTAGGCAGCTGAAAGGCACCACAAAACTTGTTCTACCTGCTTTCTGGGCTGAGATGGGGAATCGCTGAATTTTGGACTCGGCTGGTGACAAAATGTTCCAAACACACCCCATGCACAACTCCACCGGGGAAGGTGCCAGAAACGAGTTCTGTTGGTAGTTTTTACACTACCCCGGTAGGCAGCCGAAAGGCACCACAAAACTTGTTCTACCTGCTTTCTGGGCTGAGATGGGGAATCGCTGAATTTTGGACTCGGCTGGTGACAAAATGTTCCAAACACACCCCATGCACAACTCCACCGGGGAAGGTGCCAGAAAGGAGTTCTGTTGGTAGTTTTTACACTACCCCGGTAGGCAAGAGAAAGGCACCACAAAACTTGTTCTACCTGCTTTCTGGGCTGAGATGGGGAATAGCTGAATTTTGGACTCGGCTGGTGACAAAATGTTCCAAACACACCCCATGCACAACTCCACCGGGGAAGGTGCCAGAAACGAGTTCTGTTGGTAGTTTTTACACTACCCCGGTAGGCAGCTGAAAGGCACCACAAAACTTGTTCTACCTGCTTTCTGGGCTGAGATGGGGAATCGCTGAATTTTGGACTCGGCTGGTGACAAAATGTTCCAAACACACCCCATGCACAACTCCACCGGGGAAGGTGCCAGAAACGAGTTCTGTTGGTAGTTTTTACACTACCCCGGTAGGCAGCTGAAAGGCACCACAAAACTTGTTCTACCTGCTTTCTGGGCTGAGATGGGGAATCGCTGAATTTTGGACTCGGCTGGTGACAAAATGTTCCAAACACACCCCATGCACAACTCCACCGGGGAAGGTGCCAGAAACGAGTTCTGTTGGTAGTTTTTACACTACCCCGGTAGGCAGCTGAAAGGCACCACAAAACTTGTTCTACCTGCTTTCTGGGCTGAGATGGGGAATCGCTGAATTTTGGACTCGGCTGGTGACAAAATGTTCCAAACACACCCCATGCACAACTCCACCGGGGAAGGTGCCAGAAACGAGTTCTGTTGGTAGTTTTTACACTACCCCGGTAGGCAGCTGAAAGGCACCACAAAACTTGTTCTACCTGCTTTCTGGGCTGAGATGGGGAATCGCTGAATTTTGGACTCGGCTGGTGACAAAATGTTCCAAACACACCCCATGCACAACTCCACCGGGGAAGGTGCCAGAAACGAGTTCTGTTGGTAGTTTTTACACTACCCCGGTAGGCAGCTGAAAGGCACCACAAAACTTGTTCTACCTGCTTTCTGGGCTGAGATGGGGAATCGCTGAATTTTGGACTCGGCTGGTGACAAAATGTTCCAAACACACCCCATGCACAACTCCACCGGGGAAGGTGCCAGAAAGGAGTTCTGTTGGTAGTTTTTACACTACCCCGGTAGGCAGCTGAAAGGCACCACAAAACTTGTTCTACCTGCTTTCTGGGCTGAGATGGGGAATCGCTGAATTTTGGACTCGGCTGGTGACAAAATGTTCCAAACACACCCCATGCACAACTCCACCGGGGAAGGTGCCAGAAACGAGTTCTGATGGTAGTTTTTACACTACCCCGGTAGGCAGCTGAAAGGCACCACAAAACTTGTTCTACCTGCTTTCTGGGCTGAGATGGGGAATCGCTGAATTTTGGACTCGGCTGGTGACAAAATGTTCCAAACACACCCCATGCACAACTCCACCGGGGAAGGTGCCAGAAACGAGTTCTGTTGGTAGTTTTTACACTACCCCGGTAGGCAGCTGAAAGGCACCACAAAACTTGTTCTACCTGCTTTCTGGGCTGAGATGGGGAATCGCTGAATTTTGGACTCGGCTGCTGACAAAATGTTCCAAACACACCCCATGCACAACTCCACCGGGGAAGGTGCCAGAAACGAGTTCTGTTGGTAGTTTTTACACTACCCCGGTAGGCAGCCGAAAGGCACCACAAAACTTGTTCTACCTGCTTTCTGGGCTGAGATGGGGAATCGCTGAATTTTGGACTCGGCTGGTGACAAAATGTTCCAAACACACCCCATGCACAACTCCACCGGGGAAGGTGCCAGAAAGGAGTTCTGTTGGTAGTTTTTACACTACCCCGGTAGGCAAGAGAAAGGCACCACAAAACTTGTTCTACCTGCTTTCTGGGCTGAGATGGGGAATAGCTGAATTTTGGACTCGGCTGGTGACAAAATGTTCCAAACACACCCCATGCACAACTCCACCGGGGAAGGTGCCAGAAACGAGTTCTGTTGGTAGTTTTTACAGTACCCCGGTAGGCAGCTGAAAGGCACCACAAAACTTGTTCTACCTGCTTTCTGGGCTGAGATGGGGAATCGCTGAATTTTGGACTCGGCTGGTGACAAAATGTTCCAAACACACCCCATGCACAACTCCACCGGGGAAGGTGCCAGAAAGGAGTTCTGTTGGTAGTTTTTACACTACCCCGGTAGGCAGCTGAAAGGCACCACAAAACTTGTTCTACCTGCTTTCTGGGCTGAGATGGGGAATCGCTGAATTTTGGACTCGGCTGGTGACAAAATGTTCCAAACACACCCCATGCACAACTCCACCGGGGAAGGTGCCAGAAACGAGTTCTGTTGGTAGTTTTTACACTACCCCGGTAGGCAGCTGAAAGGCACCACAAAACTTGTTCTACCTGCTTTCTGGGCTGAGATGGGGAATCGCTGAATTTTGGACTCGGCTGGTGACAAAATGTTCCAAACACACCCCATGCACAACTCCACCGGGGAAGGTGCCAGAAACGAGTTCTGTTGGTAGTTTTTACACTACCCCGGTAGGCAAGAGAAAGGCACCACAAAACTTGTTCTACCTGCTTTCTGGGCTGAGATGGGGAATCGCTGAATTTTGGACTCGGCTGGTGACAAAATGTTCCAAACACACCCCATGCACAACTCCACCGGGGAAGGTGCCAGAAACGAGTTCTGTTGGTAGTTTTTACACTACCCCGGTAGGCAGCTGAAAGGCACCACAAAACTAGTTCTACCTGCTTTCTGGGCTGAGATGGGGAATCGCTGAATTTTGGACTCGGCTGGTGACAAAATGTTCCAAACACACCCCATGCACAACTCCACCGGGGAAGGTGCCAGAAAGGAGTTCTGTTGGTAGTTTTTACACTACCCCGGTAGGCAGCTGAAAGGCACCACAAAACTTGTTCTACCTGCTTTCTGGGCTGAGATGGGGAATCGCTGAATTTTGGACTCGGCTGCTGACAAAATGTTCCAAACACACCCCATGCACAACTCCACCGGGGAAGGTGCCAGAAACGAGTTCTGTTGGTAGTTTTTACACTACCCCGGTAGGCAGCTGAAAGGCACCACAAAACTTGTTCTACCTGCTTTCTGGGCTGAGATGGGGAATCGCTGAATTTTGGACTCGGCTGGTGACAAAATGTTCCAAACACACCCCATGCACAACTCCACCGGGGAAGGTGCCAGAAACGAGTTCTGTTGGTAGTTTTTACACTACCCCGGTAGGCAAGAGAAAGGCACCACAAAACTTGTTCTACCTGCTTTCTGGGCTGAGATGGGGAATCGCTGAATTTTGGACTCGGCTGGTGACAAAATGTTCCAAACACACCCCATGCACAACTCCACCGGGGAAGGTGCCAGAAACGAGTTCTGTTGGTAGTTTTTACACTACCCCGGTAGGCAGCTGAAAGGCACCACAAAACTAGTTCTACCTGCTTTCTGGGCTGAGATGGGGAATCGCTGAATTTTGGACTCGGCTGGTGACAAAATGTTCCAAACACACCCCATGCACAACTCCACCGGGGAAGGTGCCAGAAAGGAGTTCTGTTGGTAGTTTTTACACTACCCCGGTAGGCAGCTGAAAGGCACCACAAAACTTGTTCTACCTGCTTTCTGGGCTGAGATGGGGAATCGCTGAATTTTGGACTCGGCTGCTGACAAAATGTTCCAAACACACCCCATGCACAACTCCACCGGGGAAGGTGCCAGAAACGAGTTCTGTTGGTAGTTTTTACACTACCCCGGTAGGCAGCTGAAAGGCACCACAAAACTTGTTCTACCTGCTTTCTGGGCTGAGATGGGGAATCGCTGAATTTTGGACTCGGCTGGTGACAAAATGTTCCAAACACACCCCATGCACAACTCCACCGGGGAAGGTGCCAGAAACGAGTTCTGTTGGTAGTTTTTACACTACCCCGGTAGGCAGCTGAAAGGCACCACAAAACTTGTTCTACCTGCTTTCTGGGCTGAGATGGGGAATCGCTGAATTTTGGACTCGGCTGCTGACAAAATGTTCCAAACACACCCCATGCACAACTCCACCGGGGAAGGTGCCAGAAACGAGTTCTGTTGGTAGTTTTTACACTACCCCGGTAGGCAGCTGAAAGGCACCACAAAACTTGTTCTACCTGCTTTCTGGGCTGAGATGGGGAATCGCTGAATTTTGGACTCGGCTGGTGACAAAATGTTCCAAACACACCCCATGCACAACTCCACCGGGGAAGGTGCCAGAAACGAGTTCTGTTGGTAGTTTTTACACTACCCCGGTAGGCAGCCGAAAGGCACCACAAAACTTGTTCTACCTGCTTTCTGGGCTGAGATGGGGAATCGCTGAATTTTGGACTCGGCTGGTGACAAAATGTTCCAAACACACCCCATGCACAACTCCACCGGGGAAGGTGCCAGAAACGAGTTCTGTTGGTAGTTTTTACACTACCCCGGTAGGCAGCTGAAAGGCACCACAAAACTTGTTCTACCTGCTTTCTGGGCTGAGATGGGGAATCGCTGAATTTTGGACTCGGCTGGTGACAAAATGTTCCAAACACACCCCATGCACAACTCCACCGGGGAAGGTGCCAGAAACGAGTTCTGTTGGTAGTTTTTACACTACCCCGGTAGGCAGCCGAAAGGCACCACAAAACTTGTTCTACCTGCTTTCTGGGCTGAGATGGGGAATCGCTGAATTTTGGACTCGGCTGGTGACAAAATGTTCCAAACACACCCCATGCACAACTCCACCGGGGAAGGTGCCAGAAACGAGTTCTGTTGGTAGTTTTTACACTACCCCGGTAGGCAGCTGAAAGGCACCACAAAACTTGTTCTACCTGCTTTCTGGGCTGAGATGGGGAATCGCTGAATTTTGGACTCGGCTGGTGACAAAATGTTCCAAACACACCCCATGCACAACTCCACCGGGGAAGGTGCCAGAAACGAGTTCTGTTGGTAGTTTTTACACTACCCCGGTAGGCAGCTGAAAGGCACCACAAAACTTGTTCTACCTGCTTTCTGGGCTGAGATGGGGAATCGCTGAATTTTGGACTCGGCTGGTGACAAAATGTTCCAAACACACCCCATGCACAACTCCACCGGGGAAGGTGCCAGAAACGAGTTCTGTTGGTAGTTTTTACACTACCCCGGTAGGCAGCTGAAAGGCACCACAAAACTTGTTCTACCTGCTTTCTGGGCTGAGATGGGGAATCGCTGAATTTTGGACTCGGCTGGTGACAAAATGTTCCAAACACACCCCATGCACAACTCCACCGGGGAAGGTGCCAGAAACGAGTTCTGTTGGTAGTTTTTACACTACCCCGGTAGGCAGCTGAAAGGCACCACAAAACTTGTTCTACCTGCTTTCTGGGCTGAGATGGGGAATCGCTGAATTTTGGACTCGGCTGGTGACAAAATGTTCCAAACACACCCCATGCACAACTCCACCGGGGAAGGTGCCAGAAACGAGTTCTGTTGGTAGTTTTTACACTACCCCGGTAGGCAGCTGAAAGGCACCACAAAACTTGTTCTACCTGCTTTCTGGGCTGAGATGGGGAATCGCTGAATTTTGGACTCGGCTGGTGACAAAATGTTCCAAACACACCCCATGCACAACTCCACCGGGGAAGGTGCCAGAAACGAGTTCTGTTGGTAGTTTTTACACTACCCCGGTAGGCAAGAGAAAGGCACCACAAAACTTGTTCTACCTGCTTTCTGGGCTGAGATGGGGAATCGCTGAATTTTGGACTCGGCTGGTGACAAAATGTTCCAAACACACCCCATGCACAACTCCACCGGGGAAGGTGCCAGAAACGAGTTCTGTTGGTAGTTTTTACACTACCCCGGTAGGCAGCCGAAAGGCACCACAAAACTTGTTCTACCTGCTTTCTGGGCTGAGATGGGGAATCGCTGACTTTTGGACTCGGCTGGTGACAAAATGTTCCAAACACACCCCATGCACAACTCCACCGGGGAAGGTGCCAGAAACGAGTTCTGTTGGTAGTTTTTACACTACCCCGGTAGGCAGCTGAAAGGCACCACAAAACTTGTTCTACCTGCTTTCTGGGCTGAGATGGGGAATCGCTGAATTTTGGACTCGGCTGGTGACAAAATGTTCCAAACACACCCCATGCACAACTCCACCGGGGAAGGTGCCAGAAACGAGTTCTGTTGGTAGTTTTTACACTACCCCGGTAGGCAGCCGAAAGGCACCACAAAACTTGTTCTACCTGCTTTCTGGGCTGAGATGGGGAATCGCTGAATTTTGGACTCGGCTGGTGACAAAATGTTCCAAACACACCCCATGCACAACTCCACCGGGGAAGGTGCCAGAAACGAGTTCTGTTGGTAGTTTTTACACTACCCCGGTAGGCAGCTGAAAGGCACCACAAAACTTGTTCTACCTGCTTTCTGGGCTGAGATGGGGAATCGCTGAATTTTGGACTCGGCTGGTGACAAAATGTTCCAAACACACCCCATGCACAACTCCACCGGGGAAGGTGCCAGAAACGAGTTCTGTTGGTAGTTTTTACACTACCCCGGTAGGCAGCTGAAAGGCACCACAAAACTTGTTCTACCTGCTTTCTGGGCTGAGATGGGGAATCGCTGAATTTTGGACTCGGCTGCTGACAAAATGTTCCAAACACACCCCATGCACACCTCCACCGGGGAAGGTGCCAGAAACGAGTTCTGTTGGTAGTTTTTACACTACCCCGGTAGGCAGCTGAAAGGCACCACAAAACTTGTTCTACCTGCTTTCTGGGCTGAGATGGGGAATCGCTGAATTTTGGACTCGGCTGCTGACAAAATGTTCCAAACACACCCCATGCACAACTCCACCGGGGAAGGTGCCAGAAACGAGTTCTGTTGGTAGTTTTTACACTACCCCGGTAGGCAGCTGAAAGGCACCACAAAACTTGTTCTACCTGCTTTCTGGGCTGAGATGGGGAATCGCTGAATTTTGGACTCGGCTGGTGACAAAATGTTCCAAACACACCCCATGCACAACTCCACCGGGGAAGGTGCCAGAAACGAGTTCTGTTGGTAGTTTTTACACTACCCCGGTAGGCACCTGAAAGGCACCACAAAACTTGTTCTACCTGCTTTCTGGGCTGAGATGGGGAATCGCTGAATTTTGGACTCGGCTGGTGACAAAATGTTCCAAACACACCCCATGCACAACTCCACCGGGGAAGGTGCCAGAAACGAGTTCTGTTGGTAGTTTTTACACTACCCCGGTAGGCAAGAGAAAGGCACCACAAAACTTGTTCTACCTGCTTTCTGGGCTGAGATGGGGAATAGCTGAATTTTGGACTCGGCTGGTGACAAAATGTTCCAAACACACCCCATGCACAACTCCACCGGGGAAGGTGCCAGAAACGAGTTCTGTTGGTAGTTTTTACACTACCCCGGTAGGCAGCTGAAAGGCACCACAAAACTTGTTCTACCTGCTTTCTGGGCTGAGATGGGGAATCGCTGAATTTTGGACTCGGCTGCTGACAAAATGTTCCAAACACACCCCATGCACAACTCCACCGGGGAAGGTGCCAGAAACGAGTTCTGTTGGTAGTTTTTACACTACCCCGGTAGGCAAGAGAAAGGCACCACAAAACTTGTTCTACCTGCTTTCTGGGCTGAGATGGAGAATCGCTGAATTTTGGACTCGGCTGGTGACAAAATGTTCCAAACACACCCCATGCACAACTCCACCGGGGAAGGTGCCAGAAACGAGTTCTGTTGGTAGTTTTTACACTACCCCGGTAGGCAGCTGAAAGGCACCACAAAACTTGTTCTACCTGCTTTCTGGGCTGAGATGGGGAATCGCTGAATTTTGGACTCGGCTGGTGACAAAATGTTCCAAACACACCCCATGCACAACTCCACCGGGGAAGGTGCCAGAAACGAGTTCTGTTGGTAGTTTTTACACTACCCCGGTAGGCAGCCGAAAGGCACCACAAAACTTGTTCTACCTGCTTTCTGGGCTGAGATGGGGAATCGCTGAATTTTGGACTCGGCTGGTGACAAAATGTTCCAAACACACCCCATGCACAACTCCACCGGGGAAGGTGCCAGAAACGAGTTCTGTTGGTAGTTTTTACACTACCCCTGTAGGCAGCTGAAAGGCACCACAAAACTTGTTCTACCTGCTTTCTGGGCTGAGATGGGGAATCGCTGAATTTTGGACTCGGCTGGTGACAAAATGTTCCAAACACACCCCATGCACAACTCCACCGGGGAAGGTGCCAGAAACGAGTTCTGTTGGTAGTTTTTACACTACCCCGGTAGGCAGCCGAAAGGCACCACAAAACTTGTTCTACCTGCTTTCTGGGCTGAGATGGGGAATCGCTGAATTTTGGACTCGGCTGGTGACAAAATGTTCCAAACACACCCCATGCACAACTCCACCGGGGAAGGTGCCAGAAAGGAGTTCTGTTGGTAGTTTTTACACTACCCCGGTAGGCAAGAGAAAGGCACCACAAAACTTGTTCTACCTGCTTTCTGGGCTGAGATGGGGAATAGCTGAATTTTGGACTCGGCTGGTGACAAAATGTTCCAAACACACCCCATGCACAACTCCACCGGGGAAGGTGCCAGAAACGAGTTCTGTTGGTAGTTTTTACACTACCCCGGTAGGCAGCTGAAAGGCACCACAAAACTTGTTCTACCTGCTTTCTGGGCTGAGATGGGGAATCGCTGAATTTTGGACTCGGCTGGTGACAAAATGTTCCAAACACACCCCATGCACAACTCCACCGGGGAAGGTGCCAGAAACGAGTTCTGTTGGTAGTTTTTACACTACCCCGGTAGGCAGCTGAAAGGCACCACAAAACTTGTTCTACCTGCTTTCTGGGCTGAGATGGGGAATCGCTGAATTTTGGACTCGGCTGGTGACAAAATGTTCCAAACACACCCCATGCACAACTCCACCGGGGAAGGTGCCAGAAACGAGTTCTGTTGGTAGTTTTTACACTACCCCGGTAGGCAGCTGAAAGGCACCACAAAACTTGTTCTACCTGCTTTCTGGGCTGAGATGGGGAATCGCTGAATTTTGGACTCGGCTGGTGACAAAATGTTCCAAACACACCCCATGCACAACTCCACCGGGGAAGGTGCCAGAAACGAGTTCTGTTGGTAGTTTTTACACTACCCCGGTAGGCAGCTGAAAGGCACCACAAAACTTGTTCTACCTGCTTTCTGGGCTGAGATGGGGAATCGCTGAATTTTGGACTCGGCTGGTGACAAAATGTTCCAAACACACCCCATGCACAACTCCACCGGGGAAGGTGCCAGAAACGAGTTCTGTTGGTAGTTTTTACACTACCCCGGTAGGCAGCTGAAAGGCACCACAAAACTTGTTCTACCTGCTTTCTGGGCTGAGATGGGGAATCGCTGAATTTTGGACTCGGCTGGTGACAAAATGTTCCAAACACACCCCATGCACAACTCCACCGGGGAAGGTGCCAGAAAGGAGTTCTGTTGGTAGTTTTTACACTACCCCGGTAGGCAGCTGAAAGGCACCACAAAACTTGTTCTACCTGCTTTCTGGGCTGAGATGGGGAATCGCTGAATTTTGGACTCGGCTGGTGACAAAATGTTCCAAACACACCCCATGCACAACTCCACCGGGGAAGGTGCCAGAAACGAGTTCTGATGGTAGTTTTTACACTACCCCGGTAGGCAGCTGAAAGGCACCACAAAACTTGTTCTACCTGCTTTCTGGGCTGAGATGGGGAATCGCTGAATTTTGGACTCGGCTGGTGACAAAATGTTCCAAACACACCCCATGCACAACTCCACCGGGGAAGGTGCCAGAAACGAGTTCTGTTGGTAGTTTTTACACTACCCCGGTAGGCAGCTGAAAGGCACCACAAAACTTGTTCTACCTGCTTTCTGGGCTGAGATGGGGAATCGCTGAATTTTGGACTCGGCTGCTGACAAAATGTTCCAAACACACCCCATGCACAACTCCACCGGGGAAGGTGCCAGAAACGAGTTCTGTTGGTAGTTTTTACACTACCCCGGTAGGCAGCCGAAAGGCACCACAAAACTTGTTCTACCTGCTTTCTGGGCTGAGATGGGGAATCGCTGAATTTTGGACTCGGCTGGTGACAAAATGTTCCAAACACACCCCATGCACAACTCCACCGGGGAAGGTGCCAGAAAGGAGTTCTGTTGGTAGTTTTTACACTACCCCGGTAGGCAAGAGAAAGGCACCACAAAACTTGTTCTACCTGCTTTCTGGGCTGAGATGGGGAATAGCTGAATTTTGGACTCGGCTGGTGACAAAATGTTCCAAACACACCCCATGCACAACTCCACCGGGGAAGGTGCCAGAAACGAGTTCTGTTGGTAGTTTTTACAGTACCCCGGTAGGCAGCTGAAAGGCACCACAAAACTTGTTCTACCTGCTTTCTGGGCTGAGATGGGGAATCGCTGAATTTTGGACTCGGCTGGTGACAAAATGTTCCAAACACACCCCATGCACAACTCCACCGGGGAAGGTGCCAGAAAGGAGTTCTGTTGGTAGTTTTTACACTACCCCGGTAGGCAGCTGAAAGGCACCACAAAACTTGTTCTACCTGCTTTCTGGGCTGAGATGGGGAATCGCTGAATTTTGGACTCGGCTGGTGACAAAATGTTCCAAACACACCCCATGCACAACTCCACCGGGGAAGGTGCCAGAAACGAGTTCTGTTGGTAGTTTTTACACTACCCCGGTAGGCAGCTGAAAGGCACCACAAAACTTGTTCTACCTGCTTTCTGGGCTGAGATGGGGAATCGCTGAATTTTGGACTCGGCTGGTGACAAAATGTTCCAAACACACCCCATGCACAACTCCACCGGGGAAGGTGCCAGAAACGAGTTCTGTTGGTAGTTTTTACACTACCCCGGTAGGCAAGAGAAAGGCACCACAAAACTTGTTCTACCTGCTTTCTGGGCTGAGATGGGGAATCGCTGAATTTTGGACTCGGCTGGTGACAAAATGTTCCAAACACACCCCATGCACAACTCCACCGGGGAAGGTGCCAGAAACGAGTTCTGTTGGTAGTTTTTACACTACCCCGGTAGGCAGCTGAAAGGCACCACAAAACTAGTTCTACCTGCTTTCTGGGCTGAGATGGGGAATCGCTGAATTTTGGACTCGGCTGGTGACAAAATGTTCCAAACACACCCCATGCACAACTCCACCGGGGAAGGTGCCAGAAAGGAGTTCTGTTGGTAGTTTTTACACTACCCCGGTAGGCAGCTGAAAGGCACCACAAAACTTGTTCTACCTGCTTTCTGGGCTGAGATGGGGAATCGCTGAATTTTGGACTCGGCTGCTGACAAAATGTTCCAAACACACCCCATGCACAACTCCACCGGGGAAGGTGCCAGAAACGAGTTCTGTTGGTAGTTTTTACACTACCCCGGTAGGCAGCTGAAAGGCACCACAAAACTTGTTCTACCTGCTTTCTGGGCTGAGATGGGGAAACGCTGAATTTTGGACTCGGCTGGTGACAAAATGTTCCAAACACACCCCATGCACAACTCCACCGGGGAAGGTGCCAGAAAGGAGTTCTGTTGGTAGTTTTTACACTACCCCGGTAGGCAGCTGAAAGGCACCACAAAACTTGTTCTACCTGCTTTCTGGGCTGAGATGGGGAATCGCTGAATTTTGGACTCGGCTGGTGACAAAATGTTCCAAACACACCCCATGCACAACTCCACCGGGGAAGGTGCCAGAAACGAGTTCTGTTGGTAGTTTTTACACTACCCCGGTAGGCAGCTGAAAGGCACCACAAAACTTGTTCTACCTGCTTTCTGGGCTGAGATGGGGAATCGCTGAATTTTGGACTCGGCTGGTGACAAAATGTTCCAAACACACCCCATGCACAACTCCACCGGGGAAGGTGCCAGAAAGGAGTTCTGTTGGTAGTTTTTACACTACCCCGGTAGGCAGCTGAAAGGCACCACAAAACTTGTTCTACCTGCTTTCTGGGCTGAGATGGGGAATCGCTGAATTTTGGACTCGGCTGGTGACAAAATGTTCCAAACACACCCCATGCACAACTCCACCGGGGAAGGTGCCAGAAACGAGTTCTGTTGGTAGTTTTTACACTACCCCGGTAGGCAGCTGAAAGGCACCACAAAACTTGTTCTACCTGCTTTCTGGGCTGAGATGGGGAAACGCTGAATTTTGGACTCGGCTGGTGACAAAATGTTCCAAACACACCCCATGCACAACTCCACCGGGGAAGGTGCCAGAAACGAGTTCTGTTGGTAGTTTTTACACTACCCCGGTAGGCAAGAGAAAGGCACCACAAAACTTGTTCTACCTGCTTTCTGGGCTGAGATGGGGAATCGCTGAATTTTGGACTCGGCTGGTGACAAAATGTTCCAAACACACCCCATGCACAACTCCACCGGGGAAGGTGCCAGAAACGAGTTCTGTTGGTAGTTTTTACACTACCCCGGTAGGCAGCTGAAAGGCACCACAAAACTAGTTCTACCTGCTTTCTGGGCTGAGATGGGGAATCGCTGAATTTTGGACTCGGCTGGTGACAAAATGTTCCAAACACACCCCATGCACAACTCCACCGGGGAAGGTGCCAGAAAGGAGTTCTGTTGGTAGTTTTTACACTACCCCGGTAGGCAGCTGAAAGGCACCACAAAACTTGTTCTACCTGCTTTCTGGGCTGAGATGTGGAATCGCTGAATTTTGGACTCGGCTGGTGACAAAATGTTCCAAGCACACCCCATGCACAACTCCACCGGGGAAGGTGCCAGAAACGAGTTCTGTTGGTAGTTTTTACACTACCCCGGTAGGCAGCTGAAAGGCACCACAAAACTTGTTCTACCTGCTTTCTGGGCTGAGATGGGGAAACGCTGAATTTTGGACTCGGCTGGTGACAAAATGTTCCAAACACACCCCATGCACAACTCCACCGGGGAAGGTGCCAGAAACGAGTTCTGTTGGTAGTTTTTACACTACCCCGGTAGGCAGCTGAAAGGCACCACAAAACTTGTTCTACCTGCTTTCTGGGCTGAGATGGGGAATCGCTGAATTTTGGACTCGGCTGGTGACAAAATGTTCCAAACACACCCCATGCACAACTCCACCGGGGAAGGTGCCAGAAAGGAGTTCTGTTGGTAGTTTTTACACTACCCCGGTAGGCAGCTGAAAGGCACCACAAAACTTGTTCTACCTGCTTTCTGGGCTGAGATGGGGAATCGCTGAATTTTGGACTCGGCTGGTGACAAAATGTTCCAAACACACCCCATGCACAACTCCACCGGGGAAGGTGCCAGAAACGAGTTCTGTTGGTAGTTTTTACACTACCCCGGTAGGCAGCTGAAAGGCACCACAAAACTTGTTCTACCTGCTTTCTGGGCTGAGATGGGGAATCGCTGAATTTTGGACTCGGCTGCTGACAAAATGTTCCAAACACACCCCATGCACAACTCCACCGGGGAAGGTGCCAGAAACGAGTTCTGTTGGTAGTTTTTACACTACCCCGGTAGGCAGCTGAAAGGCACCACAAAACTTGTTCTACCTGCTTTCTGGGCTGAGATGGGGAATCGCTGAATTTTGGACTCGGCTGCTGACAAAATGTTCCAAACACACCCCATGCACAACTCCACCGGGGAAGGTGCCAGAAACGAGTTCTGTTGGTAGTTTTTACACTACCCCGGTAGGCAGCTGAAAGGCACCACAAAACTTGTTCTACCTGCTTTCTGGGCTGAGATGGGGAATCGCTGAATTTTGGACTCGGCTGCTGACAAAATGTTCCAAACACACCCCATGCACAACTCCACCGGGGAAGGTGCCAGAAACGAGTTCTGTTGGTAGTTTTTACACTACCCCGGTAGGCAGCTGAAAGGCACCACAAAACTTGTTCTACCTGCTTTCTGGGCTGAGATGGGGAATCGCTGAATTTTGGACTCGGCTGGTGACAAAATGTTCCAAACACACCCCATGCACAACTCCACCGGGGAAGGTGCCAGAAACGAGTTCTGTTGGTAGTTTTTACACTACCCCGGTAGGCAGCTGAAAGGCACCACAAAACTTGTTCTACCTGCTTTCTGGGCTGAGATGGGGAAACGCTGAATTTTGGACTCGGCTGGTGACAAAATGTTCCAAACACACCCCATGCACAACTCCACCGGGGAAGGTGCCAGAAACGAGTTCTGTTGGTAGTTTTTACACTACCCCGGTAGGCAAGAGAAAGGCACCACAAAAGTTGTTCTACCTGCTTTCTGGGCTGAGATGGGGAATCGCTGAATTTTGGACTCGGCTGGTGACAAAATGTTCCAAACACACCCCATGCACAACTCCACCGGGGAAGGTGCCAGAAACGAGTTCTGTTGGTAGTTTTTACACTACCCCGGTAGGCAGCTGAAAGGCACCACAAAACTAGTTCTACCTGCTTTCTGGGCTGAGATGGGGAATCGCTGAATTTTGGACTCGGCTGGTGACAAAATGTTCCAAACACACCCCATGCACAACTCCACCGGGGAAGGTGCCAGAAACGAGTTCTGTTGGTAGTTTTTACACTACCCCGGTAGGCAGCTGAAAGGCACCACAAAACTTGTTCTACCTGCTTTCTGGGCTGAGATGGGGAATCGCTGAATTTTGGACTCGGCTGGTGACAAAATGTTCCAAACACACCCCATGCACAACTCCACCGGGGAAGGTGCCAGAAACGAGTTCTGTTGGTAGTTTTTACACTACCCCGGTAGGCAGCTGAAAGGCACCACAAAACTTGTTCTACCTGCTTTCTGGGCTGAGATGGGGAATCGCTGAATTTTGGACTCGGCTGGTGACAAAATGTTCCAAACACACCCCATGCACAACTCCACCGGGGAAGGTGCCAGAAACGAGTTCTGTTGGTAGTTTTTACACTACCCCGGTAGGCAGCTGAAAGGCACCACAAAACTTGTTCTACCTGCTTTCTGGGCTGAGATGGGGAATCGCTGAATTTTGGACTCGGCTGCTGACAAAATGTTCCAAACACACCCCATGCACAACTCCACCGGGGAAGGTGCCAGAAACGAGTTCTGTTGGTAGTTTTTACACTACCCCGGTAGGCAGCTGAAAGGCACCACAAAACTTGTTGTACCTGCTTTCTGGGCTGAGATGGGGAATCGCTGAATTTTCGACTCGGCTGGTGACAAAATGTTCCAAACACACCCCATGCACAACTCCACCGGGGAAGGTGCCAGAAACGAGTTCTGTTGGTAGTTTTTACACTACCCCGGTAGGCAGCTGAAAGGCACCACAAAACTTGTTCTACCTGCTTTCTGGGCTGAGATGGGGAATCGCTGAATTTTGGACTCGGCTGGTGACAAAATGTTCCAAACACACCCCATGCACAACTCCACCGGGGAAGGTGCCAGAAAGGAGTTCTGTTGGTAGTTTTTACACTACCCCGGTAGGCAGCTGAAAGGCACCACAAAACTTGTTCTACCTGCTTTCTGGGCTGAGATGGGGAATCGCTGAATTTTGGACTCGGCTGGTGACAAAATGTTCCAAACACACCCCATGCACACCTCCACCGGGGAAGGTGCCAGAAACGAGTTCTGTTGGTAGTTTTTACACTACCCCGGTAGGCAGCTGAAAGGCACCACAAAACTTGTTCTACCTGCTTTCTGGGCTGAGATGGGGAATCGCTGAATTTTGGACTCGGCTGGTGACAAAATGTTCCAAACACACCCCATGCACAACTCCACCGGGGAAGGTGCCAGAAACGAGTTCTGTTGGTAGTTTTTACACTACCCCGGTAGGCAGCTGAAAGGCACCACAAAACTTGTTCTACCTGCTTTCTGGGCTGAGATGGGGAATCGCTGAATTTTGGACTCGGCTGGTGACAAAATGTTCCAAACACACCCCATGCACAACTCCACCGGGGAAGGTGCCAGAAACGAGTTCTGTTGGTAGTTTTTACACTACCCCGGTAGGCAGCTGAAAGGCACCACAAAACTTGTTCTACCTGCTTTCTGGGCTGAGATGGGGAATCGCTGAATTTTGGACTCGGCTGCTGACAAAATGTTCCAAACACACCCCATGCACAACTCCACCGGGGAAGGTGCCAGAAACGAGTTCTGTTGGTAGTTTTTACACTACCCCGGTAGGCAGCTGAAAGGCACCACAAAACTTGTTCTACCTGCTTTCTGGGCTGAGATGGGGAATCGCTGAATTTTGGACTCGGCTGGTGACAAAATGTTCCAAACACACCCCATGCACAACTCCACCGGGGAAGGTGCCAGAAACGAGTTCTGTTGGTAGTTTTTACACTACCCCGGTAGGCAGCTGAAAGGCACCACAAAACTTGTTCTACCTGCTTTCTGGGCTGAGATGGGGAATCGCTGAATTTTGGACTCGGCTGCTGACAAAATGTTCCAAACACACCCCATGCACAACTCCACCGGGGAAGGTGCCAGAAACGAGTTCTGTTGGTAGTTTTTACACTACCCCGGTAGGCAAGAGAAAGGCACCACAAAACTTGTTCTACCTGATTTCTGGGCTGAGATGGGGAATCGCTGAATTTTGGACTCGGCTGGTGACAAAATGTTCCAAACACACCCCATGCACAACTCCACCGGGGAAGGTGCCAGAAACGAGTTCTGTTGGTAGTTTTTACACTACCCCGGTAGGCAGCTGAAAGGCACCACAAAACTTGTTCTACCTGCTTTCTGGGCTGAGATGGGGAATCGCTGAATTTTGGACTCGGCTGGTGACAAAATGTTCCAAACACACCCCATGCACAACTCCACCGGGGAAGGTGCCAGAAACGAGTTCTGTTGGTAGTTTTTACACTACCCCGGTAGGCAGCTGAAAGGCACCACAAAACTTGTTCTACCTGCTTTCTGGGCTGAGATGGGGAATCGCTGAATTTTGGACTCGGCTGGTGACAAAATGTTCCAAACACACCCCATGCACAACTCCACCGGGGAAGGTGCCAGAAACGAGTTCTGTTGGTAGTTTTTACACTACCCCGGTAGGCAGCTGAAAGGCACCACAAAACTTGTTCTACCTGCTTTCTGGGCTGAGATGGGGAATCGCTGAATTTTGGACTCGGCTGGTGACAAAATGTTCCAAACACACCCCATGCACAACTCCACCGGGGAAGGTGCCAGAAACGAGTTCTGTTGGTAGTTTTTACACTACCCCGGTAGGCAGCTGAAAGGCACCACAAAACTTGTTCTACCTGCTTTCTGGGCTGAGATGGGGAATCGCTGATTTTTGGACTCGGCTGGTGACAAAATGTTCCAAACACACCCCATGCACAACTCCACCGGGGAAGGTGCCAGAAACGAGTTCTGTTGGTAGTTTTTACACTACCCCGGTAGGCAGCTGAAAGGCACCACAAAACTTGTTCTACCTGCTTTCTGGGCTGAGATGGGGAATCGCTGAATTTTGGACTCGGCTGGTGACAAAATGTTCCAAACACACCCCATGCACAACTCCACCGGGGAAGGTGCCAGAAACGAGTTCTGTTGGTAGTTTTTACACTACCCCGGTAGGCAGCTGAAAGGCACCACAAAACTTGTTCTACCTGCTTTCTGGGCTGAGATGGGGAATCGCTGAATTTTGGACTCGGCTGCTGACAAAATGTTCCAAACACACCCCATGCACAACTCCACCGGGGAAGGTGCCAGAAACGAGTTCTGTTGGTAGTTTTTACACTACCCCGGTAGGCAGCTGAAAGGCACCACAAAACTTGTTCTACCTGCTTTCTGGGCTGAGATGGGGAATCGCTGAATTTTGGACTCGGCTGCTGACAAAATGTTCCAAACACACCCCATGCACAACTCCACCGGGGAAGGTGCCAGAAACGAGTTCTGTTGGTAGTTTTTACACTACCCCGGTAGGCAGCTGAAAGGCACCACAAAACTTGTTCTACCTGCTTTCTGGGCTGAGATGGGGAATCGCTGAATTTTGGACTCGGCTGGTGAAAAAATGTTCCAAACACACCCCATGCACAACTCCACCGGGGAAGGTGCCAGAAACGAGTTCTGTTGGTAGTTTTTACACTACCCCGGTAGGCAGCTGAAAGGCACCACAAAACTTGTTCTACCTGCTTTCTGGGCTGAGATGGGGAATCGCTGAATTTTGGACTCGGCTGGTGACAAAATGTTCCAAACACACCCCATGCACAACTCCACCGGGGAAGGTGCCAGAAACGAGTTCTGTTGGTAGTTTTTACACTACCCCGGTAGGCAAGAGAAAGGCACCACAAAACTTGTTCTACCTGCTTTCTGGGCTGAGATGGGGAATCGCTGAATTTTGGACTCGGCTGGTGACAAAATGTTCCAAACACACCCCATGCACAACTCCACCGGGGAAGGTGCCAGAAACGAGTTCTGTTGGTAGTTTTTACACTACCCCGGTAGGCAGCTGAAAGGCACCACAAAACTTGTTCTACCTGCTTTCTGGGCTGAGATGGGGAATCGCTGAATTTTGGACTCGGCTGGTGACAAAATGTTCCAAACACACCCCATGCACAACTCCACCGGGGAAGGTGCCAGAAACGAGTTCTGTTGGTAGTTTTTACACTACCCCGGTAGGCAGCTGAAAGGCACCACAAAACTTGTTCTACCTGCTTTCTGGGCTGAGATGGGGAATCGCTGAATTTTGGACTCGGCTGGTGACAAAATGTTCCAAACACACCCCATGCACAACTCCACCGGGGAAGGTGCCAGAAACGAGTTCTGTTGGTAGTTTTTACACTACCCCGGTAGGCAGCTGAAAGGCACCACAAAACTTGTTCTACCTGCTTTCTGGGCTGAGATGGGGAATCGCTGAATTTTGGACTCGGCTGGTGACAAAATGTTCCAAACACACCCCATGCACAACTCCACCGGGGAAGGTGCCAGAAACGAGTTCTGTTGGTAGTTTTTACACTACCCCGGTAGGCAGCTGAAAGGCACCACAAAACTTGTTCTACCTGCTTTCTGGGCTGAGATGGGGAATCGCTGAATTTTGGACTCGGCTGGTGACAAAATGTTCCAAACACACCCCATGCACAACTCCACCGGGGAAGGTGCCAGAAACGAGTTCTGTTGGTAGTTTTTACACTACCCCGGTAGGCAGCTGAAAGGCACCACAAAACTTGTTCTACCTGCTTTCTGGGCTGAGATGGGGAATCGCTGAATTTTGGACTCGGCTGGTGACAAAATGTTCCAAACACACCCCATGCACAACTCCACCGGGGAAGGTGCCAGAAACGAGTTCTGTTGGTAGTTTTTACACTACCCCGGTAGGCAGCTGAAAGGCACCACAAAACTTGTTCTACCTGCTTTCTGGGCTGAGATGGGGAATCGCTGAATTTTGGACTCGGCTGCTGACAAAATGTTCCAAACACACCCCATGCACAACTCCACCGGGGAAGGTGCCAGAAACGAGTTCTGTTGGTAGTTTTTACACTACCCCGGTAGGCAAGAGAAAGGCACCACAAAACTTGTTCTACCTGCTTTCTGGGCTGAGATGGGGAATCGCTGAATTTTGGACTCGGCTGCTGACAAAATGTTCCAAACACACCCCATGCACAACTCCACCGGGGAAGGTGCCAGAAACGAGTTCTGTTGGTAGTTTTTACACTACCCCGGTAGGCAGCTGAAAGGCACCACAAAACTTGTTCTACCTGCTTTCTGGGCTGAGATGGGGAATCGCTGAATTTTGGACTCGGCTGGTGACAAAATGTTCCAAACACACCCCATGCACAACTCCACCGGGGAAGGTGCCAGAAACGAGTTCTGTTGGTAGTTTTTACACTACCCCGGTAGGCAGCTGAAAGGCACCACAAAACTTGTTCTACCTGCTTTCTGGGCTGAGATGGGGAATCGCTGAATTTTGGACTCGGCTGCTGACAAAATGTTCCAAACACACCCCATGCACAACTCCACCGGGGAAGGTGCCAGAAACGAGTTCTGTTGGTAGTTTTTACACTACCCCGGTAGGCAGCTGAAAGGCACCACAAAACTTGTTCTACCTGCTTTCTGGGCTGAGATGGGGAATCGCTGAATTTTGGACTCGGCTGGTGACAAAATGTTCCAAACACACCCCATGCACAACTCCACCGGGGAAGGTGCCAGAAACGAGTTCTGTTGGTAGTTTTTACACTACCCCCGGTAGGCAGCTGAAAGGCACCACAAAACTTGTTCTACCTGCTTTCTGGGCTGAGATGGGGAATCGCTGAATTTTGGACTCGGCTGGTGACAAAATGTTCCAAACACACCCCATGCACAACTCCACCGGGGAAGGTGCCAGAAACGAGTTCTGTTGGTAGTTTTTACACTACCCCGGTAGGCAGCTGAAAGGCACCACAAAACTTGTTCTACCTGCTTTCTGGGCTGAGATGGGGAATCGCTGAATTTTGGACTCGGCTGGTGACAAAATGTTCCAAACACACCCCATGCACAACTCCACCGGGGAAGGTGCCAGAAACGAGTTCTGTTGGTAGTTTTTTACACTACCCCGGTAGGCAGCTGAAAGGCACCACAAAACTTGTTCTACCTGCTTTCTGGGCTGAGATGGGGAATCGCTGAATTTTGGACTCGGCTGCTGACAATATGTTCCAAACACACCCCATGCACAACTCCACCGGGGAAGGTGCCAGAAACGAGTTCTGTTGGTAGTTTTTACACTACCCCGGTAGGCAGCTGAAAGGCACCACAAAACTTGTTCTACCTGCTTTCTGGGCTGAGATGGGGAATCGCTGAATTTTGGACTCGGCTGCTGACAAAATGTTCCAAACACACCCCATGCACAACTCCACCGGGGAAGGTGCCAGAAACGAGTTCTGTTGGTAGTTTTTACACTACCCCGGTAGGCAGCTGAAAGGCACCACAAAACTTGTTCTACCTGATTTCTGGGCTGAGATGGGGAATCGCTGAATTTTGGACTCGGCTGGTGACAAAATGTTCCAAACACACCCCATGCACAACTCCACCGGGGAAGGTGCCAGAAACGAGTTCTGTTGGTAGTTTTTACACTACCCCGGTAGGCAGCTGAAAGGCACCACAAAACTTGTTCTACCTGCTTTCTGGGCTGAGATGGGGAATCGCTGAATTTTGGACTCGGCTGGTGACAAAATGTTCCAAACACACCCCATGCACAACTCCACCGGGGAAGGTGCCAGAAACGAGTTCTGTTGGTAGTTTTTACACTACCCCGGTAGGCAGCTGAAAGGCACCACAAAACTTGTTCTACCTGCTTTCTGGGCTGAGATGGGGAATCGCTGAATTTTGGACTCGGCTGCTGACAAAATGTTCCAAACACACCCCATGCACAACTCCACCGGGGAAGGTGCCAGAAACGAGTTCTGTTGGTAGTTTTTACACTACCCCGGTAGGCAGCTGAAAGGCACCACAAAACTTGTTCTGCCTGCTTTCTGGGCTGAGATGGGGAATCGCTGAATTTTGGACTCGGCTGCTGACAAAATGTTCCAAACACACCCCATGCACAACTCCACCGGGTCCAAACACACCCCATGCACACCTCCACCGGGGGAAGGTGCCAGAAACGAGTTCTGTTGGTAGTTTTTACACTACCCCGGTAGGCAGCTGAAAGGCACCACAAAACTTGTTCTACCTGCTTTCTGGGCTGAGATGGGGAATCGCTGAATTTTGGACTCGGCTGGTGACAAAATGTTCCAAACAAACCCCATGCACACCTCCACCGGGGAAGGTGCCAGAAACGAGTTCTGTTGGTAGTTTTTACACTACCCCGGTAGGCAGCTGAAAGGCACCACAAAACTTGTTCTACCTGCTTTCTGGGCTGAGATGGGGAATCGCTGAATTTTGGACTCGGCTGGTGACAAAATGTTCCAAACACACCCCATGCACAACTCCACCGGGGAAGGTGCCAGAAACGAGTTCTGTTGGTAGTTTTTACACTACCCCGGTAGGCAGCTGAAAGGCACCACAAAACTTGTTCTACCTGCTTTCTGGGCTGAGATGGGGAATCGCTGAATTTTCGACTCGGCTGGTGACAAAATGTTCCAAACACACCCCATGCACAACTCCACCGGGGAAGGTGCCAGAAACGAGTTCTGTTGGTAGTTTTTACACTACCCCGGTAGGCAAGAGAAAGGCACCACAAAACTTGTTCTACCTGCTTTCTGGGCTGAGATTGGGGAATCGCTGAATTTTGGACTCGGCTGCTGACAAAATGTTCCAAACACACCCCATGCACACCTCCACCGGGGAAGGTGCCAGAAACGAGTTCTGTTGGTAGTTTTACACTACCCCGGTAGGCAGCTGAAAGGCACCACAAAACTTGTTCTACCTGCTTTCTGGGCTGAGATGGGGAATCGCTGAATTTTGGACTCGGCTGGTGACAAAATGTTCCAAACACACCCCATGCACAACTCCACCGGGGAAGGTGCCAGAAACGAGTTCTGTTGGTAGTTTTTACACTACCCCGGTAGGCAGCTGAAAGGCACCACAAAACTTGTTCTACCTGCTTTCTGGGCTGAGATGGGGAATCGCTGAATTTTGGACTCGGCTGCTGACAAAATGTTCCAAACACACCCCATGCACAACTCCCACCGGGGAAGGTGCCAGAAACGAGTTCTGTTGGTAGTTTTTACACTACCCCGGTAGGCAGCTGAAAGGCACCACAAAACTTGTTCTACCTGCTTTCTGGGCTGAGATGGGGAATCGCTGAATTTTGGACTCGGCTGGTGACGAAATGTTCCAAACACACCCCATGCACACCTCCACCGGGGAAGGTGCCAGAAACGAGTTCTGTTGGTAGTTTTTACACTACCCCGGTAGGCAAGAGAAAGGCACCACAAAACTTGTTCTACCTGCTTTCTGGGCTGAGATGGGGAACGGCTGAATTTTGGACTCGGCTGGTAACAAAATGTTCCAAACACACCCCATGCACAACTCCACCGGGGAAGGTGCCCAGAAACGAGTTCTGTTGGTAGTTTTTACACTACCCCGGTAGGCAGCTGAAAGGCACCACAAAACTTGTTCTACGATGGGGAATCGCTGAATTTTCGACTCGGCTGGTGACAAAATGTTCCAAACACACCCCATGCACAACTCCACCGGGGAAGGTGCCAGAAACGAGTTCTGTTGGTAGTTTTTACACTACCCCGGTAGGCAAGAGAAAGGCACCACAAAACTTGTTCTACCTGCTTTCTGGGCTGAGATGGGGAATCGCTGAATTTTGGACTCGGCTGCTGACAAAATGTTCCAAACACACCCCATGCACACCTCCACCGGGGAAGGTGCCAGAAACGAGTTCTGTTGGTAGTTTTTACACTACCCCGGTAGGCAGCTGAAAGGCACCACAAAACTTGTTCTACCTGCTTTCTGGGCTGAGATGGGGAATCGCTGAATTTTGGACTCGGCTGGTGACAAAATGTTCCAAACACACCCCATGCACAACTCCACCGGGGAAGGTGCCAGAAACGAGTTCTGTTGGTAGTTTTTACACTACCCCGGTAGGCAGCTGAAAGGCACCACAAAACTTGTTCTACCTGCTTTCTGGGCTGAGATGGGGAATCGCTGAATTTTGGACTCGGCTGCTGACAAAATGTTCCAAACACACCCCATGCACAACTCCACCGGGGAAGGTGCCAGAAACGAGTTCTGTTGGTAGTTTTTACACTACCCCGGTAGGCAGCTGAAAGGCACCACAAAACTTGTTCTACCTGCTTTCTGGGCTGAGATGGGGAATCGCTGAATTTTGGACTCGGCTGGTGACGAAATGTTCCAAACACACCCCATGCACACCTCCACCGGGGAAGGTGCCAGAAACGAGTTCTGTTGGTAGTTTTTACACTACCCCGGTAGGCAAGAGAAAGGCACCACAAAACTTGTTCTACCTGCTTTCTGGGCTGAGATGGGGAACGGCTGAATTTTGGACTCGGCTGGTAACAAAATGTTCCAAACACACCCCATGCACAACTCCACCGGGGAAGGTGCCAGAAACGAGTTCTGTTGGTAGTTTTTACACTACCCCGGTAGGCAGCTGAAAGGCACCACAAAACTTGTTCTACCTGCTTTCTGGGCTGAGATGGGGAATCGCTGAATTTTGGACTCGGCTGGTGACAAAATGTTCCAAACACACCCCATGCACAACTCCACCGGGGAAGGTGCCAGAAACGAGTTCTGTTGGTAGTTTTTACACTACCCCGGTAGGCAGCTGAAAGGCACCACAAAACTTGTTCTACCTGCTTTCTGGGCTGAGATGGGGAACGGCTGAATTTTGGACTCGGCTGGTGACAAAATGTTCCAAACACACCCCATGCACAACTCCACCGGGGAAGGTGCCAGAAACGAGTTCTGTCGGTAGTTTTTACACTACCCCGGTAGGCAAGAGAAAGGCACCACAAAACTTGTTCTACCTGCTTTCTGGGCTGAGATGGGGAATCGCTGAATTTTGGACTCGGCTGGTGACAAAATGTTCCAAACACACCCCATGCACAACTCCACCGGGGAAGGTGCCAGAAACGAGTTCTGTTGGTAGTTTTTACACTACCCCGGTAGGCAGCTGAAAGGCACCACAAAACTTGTTCTACCTGCTTTCTGGGCTGAGATGGGGAATCGCTGAATTTTGGACTCGGCTGGTGACAAAATGTTCCAAACACACCCCATGCACAACTCCACCGGGGAAGGTGCCAGAAACGAGTTCTGTTGGTAGTTTTTACACTACCCCGGTAGGCAGCTGAAAGGCACCACAAAACTTGTTCTACCTGCTTTCTGGGCTGAGATGGGGAATCGCTGAATTTTGGACTCGGCTGCTGACAAAATGTTCCAAACACACCCCATGCACAACTCCACCGGGGAAGGTGCCAGAAACGAGTACTGTTGGTAGTTTTTACACTACCCCGGTAGGCAGCTGAAAGGCACCATAAAACCGGTTCTACCTGCTTTCTGGGCTGAGATGGGGAATCGCTGAATTTTGGACTCGGCTGGTGACAAAATGTTCCAAACACACCCCATGCACACCTCCACCGGGGAAGGTGCCAGAAACGAGTTCTGTTGGTAGTTTTTACACTACCCCGGTAGGCAGCTGAAAGGCACCACAAAACTTGTTCTACCTGCTTTCTGGGCTGAGATGGGGAATCGCAGAATTTTGGACTCGGCTCCTGACAAAATGTTCCAAACACACCCCATGCACAACTCCACCGGGGAAGGTGCCAGAAACGAGTTCTGTTGGTAGTTTTTACACTACCCCGGTAGGCAAGAGAAAGGCACCACAAAACTTGTTCTACCTGCTTTCTGGGCTGAGATGGAGAATCGCTGAATTTTGGACTCGGCTGGTGACAAAATGTTCCAAACACACCCCATGCACACCTCCACCGGGGAAGGTGCCAGAAACGAGTTCTGTTGGTAGTTTTTACACTACCCCGGTAGGCAGCTGAAAGGCACCACAAAACTTGTTCTACCTGCTTTCTGGGCTGAGATGGGGAATCGCTGAATTTTGGACTCGGCTGCTGACAAAATGTTCCAAACACACCCCATGCACAACTCCACCGGGGAAGGTGCCAGAAACGAGTTCTGTTGGTAGTTTTTACACTACCCCGGTAGGCAGCTGAAAGGCACCATAAAACCGGTTCTACCTGCTTTCTGGGCTGAGATGGGGAATCGCTGAATTTTGGACTCGGCTGGTGACAAAATGTTCCAAACACACCCCATGCACAACTCCACCGGGGAAGGTGCCAGAAACGAGTTCTGTTGGTAGTTTTTACACTACCCCGGTAGGCAGCTGAAAGGCACCACAAAACTTGTTCTACCTGCTTTCTGGGCTGAGATGGGGAATCGCTGAATTTTGGACTCGGCTGCTGACAAAATGTTCCAAACACACCCCATGCACAACTCCACCGGGGAAGGTGCCAGAAACGAGTTCTGTTGGTAGTTTTTACACTACCCCGGTAGGCAGCTGAAAGGCACCATAAAACCGGTTCTACCTGCTTTCTGGGCTGAGATGGGGAATCGCTGAATTTTGGACTCGGCTGGTGACAAAATGTTCCAAACACACCCCATGCACAACTCCACCGGGGAAGGTGCCAGAAACGAGTTCTGTTGGTAGTTTTTACACTACCCCGGTAGGCAGCTGAAAGGCACCATAAAACCGGTTCTACCTGCTTTCTGGGCTGAGATGGGGAATCGCTGAATTTTGGACTCGGCTGCTGACAAAATGTTCCAAACACACCCCATGCACACCTCCACCGGGGAAGGTGCCAGAAACGAGTTCTGTTGGTAGTTTTTACACTACCCCGGTAGGCAGCTGAAAGGCACCACAAAACTTGTTCTACCTGCTTTCTGGGCTGAGATGGGGAATCGCAGAATTTTGGACTCGGCTCCTGACAAAATGTTCCAAACACACCCCATGCACAACTCCACCGGGGAAGGTGCCAGAAACGAGTTCTGTTGGTAGTTTTTACACTACCCCGGTAGGCAAGAGAAAGGCACCACAAAACTTGTTCTACCTGCTTTCTGGGCTGAGATGGAGAATCGCTGAATTTTGGACTCGGCTGCTGACAAAATGTTCCAAACACACCCCATGCACACCTCCACCGGGGAAGGTGCCAGAAACGAGTTCTGTTGGTAGTTTTTACACTACCCCGGTAGGCAGCTGAAAGGCACCACAAAACTTGTTCTACCTGCTTTCTGGGCTGAGATGGGGAATCGCTGAATTTTGGACTCGGCTGGTGACAAAATGTTCCAAACACACCCCATGCACAACTCCACCGGGGAAGGTGCCAGAAACGAGTTCTGTTGGTAGTTTTTACACTACCCCGGTAGGCAGCTGAAAGGCACCACAAAACTTGTTCTACCTGCTTTCTGGGCTGAGATGGGGAATCGCTGAATTTTGGACTCGGCTGGTGACAAAATGTTCCAAACACACCCCATGCACAACTCCACCGGGGAAGGTGCCAGAAACGAGTTCTGTTGGTAGTTTTTACACTACCCCGGTAGGCAGCTGAAAGGCACCACAAAACTTGTTCTACCTGCTTTCTGGGCTGAGATGGGGAATCGCTGAATTTTGGACTCGGCTGGTGACAAAATGTTCCAAACACACCCCATGCACAACTCCACCGGGGAAGGTGCCAGAAACGAGTTCTGTTGGTAGTTTTTACACTACCCCGGTAGGCAGCTGAAAGGCACCACAAAACTTGTTCTACCTGCTTTCTGGGCTGAGATGGGGAATCGCTGAATTTTGGACTCGGCTGCTGACAAAATGTTCCAAACACACCCCATGCACAACTCCACCGGGGAAGGTGCCAGAAACGAGTTCTGTTGGTAGTTTTTACACTACCCCGGTAGGCAGCTGAAAGGCACCACAAAACTTGTTCTACCTGCTTTCTGGGCTGAGATGGGGAATCGCTGAATTTTGGACTCGGCTGGTGACAAAATGTTCCAAACACACCCCATGCACACCTCCACCGGGGAAGGTGCCAGAAACGAGTTCTGTTGGTAGTTTTTACACTACCCCGGTAGGCAGCTGAAAGGCACCACAAAACTTGTTCTACCTGCTTTCTGGGCTGAGATGGGGAATCGCTGAATTTTGGACTCGGCTGCTGACAAAATGTTCCAAACACACCCCATGCACAACTCCACCGGGGAAGGTGCCAGAAACGAGTTCTGTTGGTAGTTTTTACACTACCCCGGTAGGCAGCTGAAAGGCACCACAAAACTTGTTCTACCTGCTTTCTGGGCTGAGATGGGGAATCGCTGAATTTTGGACTCGGCTGGTGACAAAATGTTCCAAACACACCCCATGCACAACTCCACCGGGGAAGGTGCCAGAAACGAGTTCCGTTGGTAGTTTTTACACTACCCCGGTAGGCAGCTGAAAGGCACCACAAAACTTGTTCTACCTGCTTTCTGGGCTGAGATGGGGAACGGCTGAATTTTGGACTCGGCTGGTAACAAAATGTTCCAAACACACCCCATGCACAACTCCACCGGGGAAGGTGCCAGAAACGAGTTCTGTTGGTAGTTTTTACACTACCCCGGTAGGCAGCTGAAAGGCACCACAAAACTTGTTCTACCTGCTTTCTGGGCTGAGATGGGGAATCGCTGAATTTTGGACTCGGCTGGTGACAAAATGTTCCAAACACACCCCATGCACAACTCCACCGGGGAAGGTGCCAGAAACGAGTTCTGTTGGTACTTTTTACACTACCCCGGTAGGCAGCTGAAAGGCACCACAAAACTTGTTCTACCTGCTTTCTGGGCTGAGATGGGGAACGGCTGAATTTTGGACTCGGCTGGTGACAAAATGTTCCAAACACACCCCATGCACAACTCCACCGGGGAAGGTGCCAGAAACGAGTTCTGTCGGTAGTTTTTACACTACCCCGGTAGGCAAGAGAAAGGCACCACAAAACTTGTTCTACCTGCTTTCTGGGCTGAGATGGGGAATCGCTGAATTTTGGACTCGGCTGGTGACAAAATGTTCCAAACACACCCCATGCACAACTCCACCGGGGAAGGTGCCAGAAACGAGTTCTGTTGGTAGTTTTTACACTACCCCGGTAGGCAGCTGAAAGGCACCACAAAACTTGTTCTACCTGCTTTCTGGGCTGAGATGGGGAATCGCTGAATTTTGGACTCGGCTGGTGACAAAATGTTCCAAACACACCCCATGCACAACTCCACCGGGGAAGGTGCCAGAAACGAGTTCTGTTGGTAGTTTTTACACTACCCCGGTAGGCAGCTGAAAGGCACCACAAAACTTGTTCTACCTGCTTTCTGGGCTGAGATGGGGAATCGCTGAATTTTGGACTCGGCTGCTGACAAAATGTTCCAAACACACCCCATGCACAACTCCACCGGGGAAGGTGCCAGAAACGAGTACTGTTGGTAGTTTTTACACTACCCCGGTAGGCAGCTGAAAGGCACCATAAAACCGGTTCTACCTGCTTTCTGGGCTGAGATGGGGAATCGCTGAATTTTGGACTCGGCTGGTGACAAAATGTTCCAAACACACCCCATGCACACCTCCACCGGGGAAGGTGCCAGAAACGAGTTCTGTTGGTAGTTTTTACACTACCCCGGTAGGCAGCTGAAAGGCACCACAAAACTTGTTCTACCTGCTTTCTGGGCTGAGATGGGGAATCGCAGAATTTTGGACTCGGCTCCTGACAAAATGTTCCAAACACACCCCATGCACAACTCCACCGGGGAAGGTGCCAGAAACGAGTTCTGTTGGTAGTTTTTACACTACCCCGGTAGGCAAGAGAAAGGCACCACAAAACTTGTTCTACCTGCTTTCTGGGCTGAGATGGAGAATCGCTGAATTTTGGACTCGGCTGGTGACAAAATGTTCCAAACACACCCCATGCACACCTCCACCGGGGAAGGTGCCAGAAACGAGTTCTGTTGGTAGTTTTTACACTACCCCGGTAGGCAGCTGAAAGGCACCACAAAACTTGTTCTACCTGCTTTCTGGGCTGAGATGGGGAATCGCTGAATTTTGGACTCGGCTGCTGACAAAATGTTCCAAACACACCCCATGCACAACTCCACCGGGGAAGGTGCCAGAAACGAGTTCTGTTGGTAGTTTTTACACTACCCCGGTAGGCAGCTGAAAGGCACCATAAAACCGGTTCTACCTGCTTTCTGGGCTGAGATGGGGAATCGCTGAATTTTGGACTCGGCTGCTGACAAAATGTTCCAAACACACCCCATGCACACCTCCACCGGGGAAGGTGCCAGAAACGAGTTCTGTTGGTAGTTTTTACACTACCCCGGTAGGCAGCTGAAAGGCACCACAAAACTTGTTCTACCTGCTTTCTGGGCTGAGATGGGGAATCGCTGAATTTTGGACTCGGCTGCTGACAAAATGTTCCAAACACACCCCATGCACAACTCCACCGGGGAAGGTGCCAGAAACGAGTTCTGTTGGTAGTTTTTACACTACCCCGGTAGGCAGCTGAAAGGCACCATAAAACCGGTTCTACCTGCTTTCTGGGCTGAGATGGGGAATCGCTGAATTTTGGACTCGGCTGCTGACAAAATGTTCCAAACACACCCCATGCACACCTCCACCGGGGAAGGTGCCAGAAACGAGTTCTGTTGGTAGTTTTTACACTACCCCGGTAGGCAGCTGAAAGGCACCACAAAACTTGTTCTACCTGCTTTCTGGGCTGAGATGGGGAATCGCAGAATTTTGGACTCGGCTCCTGACAAAATGTTCCAAACACACCCCATGCACAACTCCACCGGGGAAGGTGCCAGAAACGAGTTCTGTTGGTAGTTTTTACACTACCCCGGTAGGCAAGAGAAAGGCACCACAAAACTTGTTCTACCTGCTTTCTGGGCTGAGATGGAGAATCGCTGAATTTTGGACTCGGCTGGTGACAAAATGTTCCAAACACACCCCATGCACACCTCCACCGGGGAAGGTGCCAGAAACGAGTTCTGTTGGTAGTTTTTACACTACCCCGGTAGGCAGCTGAAAGGCACCACAAAACTTGTTCTACCTGCTTTCTGGGCTGAGATGGGGAATCGCTGAATTTTGGACTCGGCTGGTGACAAAATGTTCCAAACACACCCCATGCACAACTCCACCGGGGAAGGTGCCAGAAACGAGTTCTGTTGGTAGTTTTTACACTACCCCGGTAGGCAGCTGAAAGGCACCACAAAACTTGTTCTACCTGCTTTCTGGGCTGAGATGGGGAATCGCTGAATTTTGGACTCGGCTGGTGACAAAATGTTCCAAACACACCCCATGCACAACTCCACCGGGGAAGGTGCCAGAAACGAGTTCTGTTGGTAGTTTTTACACTACCCCGGTAGGCAGCTGAAAGGCACCACAAAACTTGTTCTACCTGCTTTCTGGGCTGAGATGGGGAATCGCTGAATTTTGGACTCGGCTGGTGACAAAATGTTCCAAACACACCCCATGCACAACTCCACCGGGGAAGGTGCCAGAAACGAGTTCTGTTGGTAGTTTTTACACTACCCCGGTAGGCAGCTGAAAGGCACCACAAAACTTGTTCTACCTGCTTTCTGGGCTGAGATGGGGAATCGCTGAATTTTGGACTCGGCTGCTGACAAAATGTTCCAAACACACCCCATGCACAACTCCACCGGGGAAGGTGCCAGAAACGAGTTCTGTTGGTAGTTTTTACACTACCCCGGTAGGCAAGAGAAAGGCACCACAAAACTTGTTCTACCTGCTTTCTGGGCTGAGATGGGGAATCGCTGAATTTTGGACTCGGCTGGTGACAAAATGTTCCAAACACACCCCATGCACAACTCCACCGGGGAAGGTGCCAGAAACGAGTTCTGTTGGTAGTTTTTACACTACCCCGGTAGGCAGCTGAAAGGCACCACAAAACTTGTTCTACCTGCTTTCTGGGCTGAGATGGGGAATCGCTGAATTTTGGACTCGGCTGGTGACAAAATGTTCCAAACACACCCCATGCACAACTCCACCGGGGAAGGTGCCAGAAACGAGTTCTGTTGGTAGTTTTTACACTACCCCGGTAGGCAAGAGAAAGGCACCACAAAACTTGTTCTACCTGCTTTCTGGGCTGAGATGGAGAATCGCTGAATTTTGGACTCGGCTGGTGACAAAATGTTCCAAACACACCCCATGCACACCTCCACCGGGGAAGGTGCCAGAAACGAGTTCTGTTGGTAGTTTTTACACTACCCCGGTAGGCAGCTGAAAGGCACCACAAAACTTGTTCTACCTGCTTTCTGGGCTGAGATGGGGAATCGCTGAATTTTGGACTCGGCTGGTGACAAAATGTTCCAAACACACCCCATGCACACCTCCACCGGGGAAGGTGCCAGAAACGAGTTCTGTTGGTAGTTTTTACACTACCCCGGTAGGCAGCTGAAAGGCACCACAAAACTTGTTCTACCTGCTTTCTGGGCTGAGATGGGGAATCGCTGAATTTTGGACTCGGCTGGTGACAAAATGTTCCAAACACACCCCATGCACAACTCCACCGGGGAAGGTGCCAGAAACGAGTTCTGTTGGTAGTTTTTACACTACCCCGGTAGGCAGCTGAAAGGCACCACAAAACTTGTTCTACCTGCTTTCTGGGCTGAGATGGGGAATCGCTGAATTTTCGACTCGGCTGGTGACAAAATGTTCCAAACACACCCCATGCACAACTCCACCGGGGAAGGTGCCAGAAACGAGTTCTGTTGGTAGTTTTTACACTACCCCGGTAGGCAAGAGAAAGGCACCACAAAACTTGTTCTACCTGCTTTCTGGGCTGAGATGGGGAATCGCTGAATTTTGGACTCGGCTGCTGACAAAATGTTCCAAACACACCCCATGCACACCTCCACCGGGGAAGGTGCCAGAAACGAGTTCTGTTGGTAGTTTTTACACTACCCCGGTAGGCAGCTGAAAGGCACCACAAAACTTGTTCTACCTGCTTTCTGGGCTGAGATGGGGAATCGCTGAATTTTGGACTCGGCTGGTGACAAAATGTTCCAAACACACCCCATGCACAACTCCACCGGGGAAGGTGCCAGAAACGAGTTCTGTTGGTAGTTTTTACACTACCCCGGTAGGCAGCTGAAAGGCACCACAAAACTTGTTCTACCTGCTTTCTGGGCTGAGATGGGGAACGGCTGAATTTTGGACTCGGCTGGTAACAAAATGTTCCAAACACACCCCATGCACAACTCCACCGGGGAAGGTGCCAGAAACGAGTTCTGTTGGTAGTTTTTACAGTACCCCGGTAGGCAGCTGAAAGGCACCACAAAACTTGTTCTACCTGCTTTCTGGGCTGAGATGGGGAATCGCTGAATTTTGGACTCGGCTGGTGACAAAATGTTCCAAACACACCCCATGCACAACTCCACCGGGGAAGGTGCCAGAAACGAGTTCCGTTGGTAGTTTTTACACTACCCCGGTAGGCAGCTGAAAGGCACCACAAAACTTGTTCTACCTGCTTTCTGGGCTGAGATGGGGAACGGCTGAATTTTGGACTCGGCTGGTAACAAAATGTTCCAAACACACCCCATGCACAACTCCACCGGGGAAGGTGCCAGAAACGAGTTCTGTTGGTAGTTTTTACACTACCCCGGTAGGCAGCTGAAAGGCACCACAAAACTTGTTCTACCTGCTTTCTGGGCTGAGATGGGGAATCGCTGAATTTTGGACTCGGCTGGTGACAAAATGTTCCAAACACACCCCATGCACAACTCCACCGGGGAAGGTGCCAGAAACGAGTTCTGTTGGTAGTTTTTACACTACCCCGGTAGGCAGCTGAAAGGCACCACAAAACTTGTTCTACCTGCTTTCTGGGCTGAGATGGGGAACGGCTGAATTTTGGACTCGGCTGGTGACAAAATGTTCCAAACACACCCCATGCACAACTCCACCGGGGAAGGTGCCAGAAACGAGTTCTGTCGGTAGTTTTTACACTACCCCGGTAGGCAAGAGAAAGGCACCACAAAACTTGTTCTACCTGCTTTCTGGGCTGAGATGGGGAATCGCTGAATTTTGGACTCGGCTGGTGACAAAATGTTCCAAACACACCCCATGCACAACTCCACCGGGGAAGGTGCCAGAAACGAGTTCTGTTGGTAGTTTTTACACTACCCCGGTAGGCAGCTGAAAGGCACCACAAAACTTGTTCTACCTGCTTTCTGGGCTGAGATGGGGAATCGCTGAATTTTGGACTCGGCTGGTGACAAAATGTTCCAAACACACCCCATGCACAACTCCACCGGGGAAGGTGCCAGAAACGAGTTCTGTTGGTAGTTTTTACACTACCCCGGTAGGCAGCTGAAAGGCACCACAAAACTTGTTCTACCTGCTTTCTGGGCTGAGATGGGGAATCGCTGAATTTTGGACTCGGCTGCTGACAAAATGTTCCAAACACACCCCATGCACAACTCCACCGGGGAAGGTGCCAGAAACGAGTACTGTTGGTAGTTTTTACACTACCCCGGTAGGCAGCTGAAAGGCACCATAAAACCGGTTCTACCTGCTTTCTGGGCTGAGATGGGGAATCGCTGAATTTTGGACTCGGCTGGTGACAAAATGTTCCAAACACACCCCATGCACACCTCCACCGGGGAAGGTGCCAGAAACGAGTTCTGTTGGTAGTTTTTACACTACCCCGGTAGGCAGCTGAAAGGCACCACAAAACTTGTTCTACCTGCTTTCTGGGCTGAGATGGGGAATCGCAGAATTTTGGACTCGGCTCCTGACAAAATGTTCCAAACACACCCCATGCACAACTCCACCGGGGAAGGTGCCAGAAACGAGTTCTGTTGGTAGTTTTTACACTACCCCGGTAGGCAAGAGAAAGGCACCACAAAACTTGTTCTACCTGCTTTCTGGGCTGAGATGGAGAATCGCTGAATTTTGGACTCGGCTGGTGACAAAATGTTCCAAACACACCCCATGCACACCTCCACCGGGGAAGGTGCCAGAAACGAGTTCTGTTGGTAGTTTTTACACTACCCCGGTAGGCAGCTGAAAGGCACCACAAAACTTGTTCTACCTGCTTTCTGGGCTGAGATGGGGAATCGCAGAATTTTGGACTCGGCTCCTGACAAAATGTTCCAAACACACCCCATGCACAACTCCACCGGGGAAGGTGCCAGAAACGAGTTCTGTTGGTAGTTTTTACACTACCCCGGTAGGCAGCTGAAAGGCACCATAAAACCGGTTCTACCTGCTTTCTGGGCTGAGATGGGGAATCGCTGAATTTTGGACTCGGCTGCTGACAAAATGTTCCAAACACACCCCATGCACACCTCCACCGGGGAAGGTGCCAGAAACGAGTTCTGTTGGTAGTTTTTACACTACCCCGGTAGGCAGCTGAAAGGCACCACAAAACTTGTTCTACCTGCTTTCTGGGCTGAGATGGGGAATCGCTGAATTTTGGACTCGGCTGCTGACAAAATGTTCCAAACACACCCCATGCACAACTCCACCGGGGAAGGTGCCAGAAACGAGTTCTGTTGGTAGTTTTTACACTACCCCGGTAGGCAGCTGAAAGGCACCATAAAACCGGTTCTACCTGCTTTCTGGGCTGAGATGGGGAATCGCTGAATTTTGGACTCGGCTGCTGACAAAATGTTCCAAACACACCCCATGCACACCTCCACCGGGGAAGGTGCCAGAAACGAGTTCTGTTGGTAGTTTTTACACTACCCCGGTAGGCAGCTGAAAGGCACCACAAAACTTGTTCTACCTGCTTTCTGGGCTGAGATGGGGAATCGCAGAATTTTGGACTCGGCTCCTGACAAAATGTTCCAAACACACCCCATGCACAACTCCACCGGGGAAGGTGCCAGAAACGAGTTCTGTTGGTAGTTTTTACACTACCCCGGTAGGCAAGAGAAAGGCACCACAAAACTTGTTCTACCTGCTTTCTGGGCTGAGATGGAGAATCGCTGAATTTTGGACTCGGCTGGTGACAAAATGTTCCAAACACACCCCATGCACACCTCCACCGGGGAAGGTGCCAGAAACGAGTTCTGTTGGTAGTTTTTACACTACCCCGGTAGGCAGCTGAAAGGCACCACAAAACTTGTTCTACCTGCTTTCTGGGCTGAGATGGGGAATCGCTGAATTTTGGACTCGGCTGGTGACAAAATGTTCCAAACACACCCCATGCACAACTCCACCGGGGAAGGTGCCAGAAACGAGTTCTGTTGGTAGTTTTTACACTACCCCGGTAGGCAGCTGAAAGGCACCACAAAACTTGTTCTACCTGCTTTCTGGGCTGAGATGGGGAATCGCTGAATTTTGGACTCGGCTGGTGACAAAATGTTCCAAACACACCCCATGCACAACTCCACCGGGGAAGGTGCCAGAAACGAGTTCTGTTGGTAGTTTTTACACTACCCCGGTAGGCAGCTGAAAGGCACCACAAAACTTGTTCTACCTGCTTTCTGGGCTGAGATGGGGAATCGCTGAATTTTGGACTCGGCTGGTGACAAAATGTTCCAAACACACCCCATGCACAACTCCACCGGGGAAGGTGCCAGAAACGAGTTCTGTTGGTAGTTTTTACACTACCCCGGTAGGCAGCTGAAAGGCACCACAAAACTTGTTCTACCTGCTTTCTGGGCTGAGATGGGGAATCGCTGAATTTTGGACTCGGCTGCTGACAAAATGTTCCAAACACACCCCATGCACAACTCCACCGGGGAAGGTGCCAGAAACGAGTTCTGTTGGTAGTTTTTACACTACCCCGGTAGGCAGCTGAAAGGCACCACAAAACTTGTTCTACCTGCTTTCTGGGCTGAGATGGGGAATCGCTGAATTTTGGACTCGGCTGGTGACAAAATGTTCCAAACACACCCCATGCACAACTCCACCGGGGAAGGTGCCAGAAACGAGTTCTGTTGGTAGTTTTTACACTACCCCGGTAGGCAGCTGAAAGGCACCACAAAACTTGTTCTACCTGCTTTCTGGGCTGAGATGGGGAATCGCTGAATTTTGGACTCGGCTGGTGACAAAATGTTCCAAACACACCCCATGCACAACTCCACCGGGGAAGGTGCCAGAAACGAGTTCTGTTGGTAGTTTTTACACTACCCCGGTAGGCAAGAGAAAGGCACCACAAAACTTGTTCTACCTGCTTTCTGGGCTGAGATGGAGAATCGCTGAATTTTGGACTCGGCTGGTGACAAAATGTTCCAAACACACCCCATGCACACCTCCACCGGGGAAGGTGCCAGAAACGAGTTCTGCTGGTAGTTTTTACACTACCCCGGTAGGCAGCTGAAAGGCACCACAAAACTTGTTCTACCTGCTTTCTGGGCTGAGATGGGGAATCGCTGAATTTTGGACTCGGCTGGTGACAAAATGTTCCAAACACACCCCATGCACACCTCCACCGGGGAAGGTGCCAGAAACGAGTTCTGTTGGTAGTTTTTACACTACCCCGGTAGGCAGCTGAAAGGCACCACAAAACTTGTTCTACCTGCTTTCTGGGCTGAGATGGGGAATCGCTGAATTTTGGACTCGGCTGCTGACAAAATGTTCCAAACACACCCCATGCACAACTCCACCGGGGAAGGTGCCAGAAACGAGTTCTGTTGGTAGTTTTTACACTACCCCGGTAGGCAGCTGAAAGGCACCATAAAACCGGTTCTACCTGCTTTCTGAGCTGAGATGGGGAATCGCTGAATTTTGGACTCGGCTGCTGACAAAATGTTCCAAACACACCCCATGCACACCTCCACCGGGGAAGGTGCCAGAAACGAGTTCTGTTGGTAGTTTTTACACTACCCCGGTAGGCAGCTGAAAGGCACCACAAAACTTGTTCTACCTGCTTTCTGGGCTGAGATGGGGAATCGCTGAATTTTGGACTCGGCTGCTGACAAAATGTTCCAAACACACCCCATGCACAACTCCACCGGGGAAGGTGCCAGAAACGAGTTCTGTTGGTAGTTTTTACACTACCCCGGTAGGCAGCTGAAAGGCACCATAAAACCGGTTCTACCTGCTTTCTGGGCTGAGATGGGGAATCGCTGAATTTTGGACTCGGCTGCTGACAAAATGTTCCAAACACACCCCATGCACACCTCCACCGGGGAAGGTGCCAGAAACGAGTTCTGTTGGTAGTTTTTACACTACCCCGGTAGGCAGCTGAAAGGCACCACAAAACTTGTTCTACCTGCTTTCTGGGCTGAGATGGGGAATCGCAGAATTTTGGACTCGGCTCCTGACAAAATGTTCCAAACACACCCCATGCACAACTCCACCGGGGAAGGTGCCAGAAACGAGTTCTGTTGGTAGTTTTTACACTACCCCGGTAGGCAAGAGAAAGGCACCACAAAACTTGTTCTACCTGCTTTCTGGGCTGAGATGGAGAATCGCTGAATTTTGGACTCGGCTGGTGACAAAATGTTCCAAACACACCCCATGCACACCTCCACCGGGGAAGGTGCCAGAAACGAGTTCTGTTGGTAGTTTTTACACTACCCCGGTAGGCAGCTGAAAGGCACCACAAAACTTGTTCTACCTGCTTTCTGGGCTGAGATGGGGAATCGCTGAATTTTGGACTCGGCTGGTGACAAAATGTTCCAAACACACCCCATGCACAACTCCACCGGGGAAGGTGCCAGAAACGAGTTCTGTTGGTAGTTTTTACACTACCCCGGTAGGCAGCTGAAAGGCACCACAAAACTTGTTCTACCTGCTTTCTGGGCTGAGATGGGGAATCGCTGAATTTTGGACTCGGCTGGTGACAAAATGTTCCAAACACACCCCATGCACAACTCCACCGGGGAAGGTGCCAGAAACGAGTTCTGTTGGTAGTTTTTACACTACCCCGGTAGGCAGCTGAAAGGCACCACAAAACTTGTTCTACCTGCTTTCTGGGCTGAGATGGGGAATCGCTGAATTTTGGACTCGGCTGGTGACAAAATGTTCCAAACACACCCCATGCACAACTCCACCGGGGAAGGTGCCAGAAAGGAGTTCTGTTGGTAGTTTTTACACTACCCCGGTAGGCAGCTGAAAGGCACCACAAAACTTGTTCTACCTGCTTTCTGGGCTGAGATGGGGAATCGCTGAATTTTGGACTCGGCTGGTGACAAAATGTTCCAAACACACCCCATGCACACCTCCACCGGGGAAGGTGCCAGAAACGAGTTCTGTTGGTAGTTTTTACACTACCCCGGTAGGCAGCTGAAAGGCACCACAAAACTTGTTCTACCTGCTTTCTGGGCTGAGATGGGGAATCGCTGAATTTTGGACTCGGCTGGTGACAAAATGTTCCAAACACACCCCATGCACAACTCCACCGGGGAAGGTGCCAGAAACGAGTTCTGTTGGTAGTTTTTACACTACCCCGGTAGGCAGCTGAAAGGCACCACAAAACTTGTTCTACCTGCTTTCTGGGCTGAGATGGGGAATCGCTGAATTTTGGACTCGGCTGGTGACAAAATGTTCCAAACACACCCCATGCACAACTCCACCGGGGAAGGTGCCAGAAACGAGTTCTGTTGGTAGTTTTTACACTACCCCGGTAGGCAAGAGAAAGGCACCACAAAACTTGTTCTACCTGCTTTCTGGGCTGAGATGGAGAATCGCTGAATTTTGGACTCGGCTGGTGACAAAATGTTCCAAACACACCCCATGCACACCTCCACCGGGGAAGGTGCCAGAAACGAGTTCTGTTGGTAGTTTTTACACTACCCCGGTAGGCAGCTGAAAGGCACCACAAAACTTGTTCTACCTGCTTTCTGGGCTGAGATGGGGAATCGCTGAATTTTGGACTCGGCTGGTGACAAAATGTTCCAAACACACCCCATGCACACCTCCACCGGGGAAGGTGCCAGAAACGAGTTCTGTTGGTAGTTTTTACACTACCCCGGTAGGCAGCTGAAAGGCACCACAAAACTTGTTCTACCTGCTTTCTGGGCTGAGATGGGGAATCGCTGAATTTTGGACTCGGCTGCTGACAAAATGTTCCAAACACACCCCATGCACAACTCCACCGGGGAAGGTGCCAGAAACGAGTTCTGTTGGTAGTTTTTACACTACCCCGGTAGGCAGCTGAAAGGCACCACAAAACTTGTTCTACCTGCTTTCTGGGCTGAGATGGGGAATCGCTGAATTTTGGACTCGGCTGGTGACAAAATGTTCCAAACACACCCCATGCACAACTCCACCGGGGAAGGTGCCAGAAACGAGTTCTGTTGGTAGTTTTTACACTACCCCGGTAGGCAGCTGAAAGGCACCACAAAACTTGTTCTACCTGCTTTCTGGGCTGAGATGGGGAATCGCTGAATTTTGGACTCGGCTGCTGACAAAATGTTCCAAACACACCCCATGCACAACTCCACCGGGGAAGGTGCCAGAAACGAGTTCTGTTGGTAGTTTTTACACTACCCCGGTAGGCAAGAGAAAGGCACCACAAAACTTGTTCTACCTGCTTTCTGGGCTGAGATGGGGAATCGCTGAATTTTGGACTCGGCTGCTGACAAAATGTTCCAAACACACCCCATGCACAACTCCACCGGGGAAGGTGCCAGAAACGAGTTCTGTTGGTAGTTTTTACACTACCCCGGTAGGCAGCTGAAAGGCACCACAAAACTTGTTCTACCTGCTTTCTGGGCTGAGATGGGGAATCGCTGAATTTTGGACTCGGCTGGTGACAAAATGTTCCAAACACACCCCATGCACAACTCCACCGGGGAAGGTGCCAGAAACGAGTTCTGTTGGTAGTTTTTACACTACCCCGGTAGGCAGCTGAAAGGCACCACAAAACTTGTTCTACCTGCTTTCTGGGCTGAGATGGGGAATCGCTGAATTTTGGACTCGGCTGGTGACAAAATGTTCCAAACACACCCCATGCACAACTCCACCGGGGAAGGTGCCAGAAACGAGTTCCGTTGGTAGTTTTTACACTACCCCGGTAGGCAGCTGAAAGGCACCACAAAACTTGTTCTACCTGCTTTCTGGGCTGAGATGGGGAACGGCTGAATTTTGGACTCGGCTGGTAACAAAATGTTCCAAACACACCCCATGCACAACTCCACCGGGGAAGGTGCCAGAAACGAGTTCTGTTGGTAGTTTTTACACTACCCCGGTAGGCAGCTGAAAGGCACCACAAAACTTGTTCTACCTGCTTTCTGGGCTGAGATGGGGAATCGCAGAATTTTGGACTCGGCTCCTGACAAAATGTTCCAAACACACCCCATGCACACCTCCACCGGGGAAGGTGCCAGAAACGAGTTCTGTTGGTAGTTTTTACACTACCCCGGTAGGCAGCTGAAAGGCACCACAAAACCGGTTCTACCTGCTTTCTGGGCTGAGATGGGGAATCGCTGAATTTTGGACTCGGCTGGTGACAAAATGTTCCAAACACACCCCATGCACAACTCCACCGGGGAAGGTGCCAGAAACGAGTTCTGTTGGTAGTTTTTACACTACCCCGGTAGGCAGCTGAAAGGCACCACAAAACTTGTTCTACCTGCTTTCTGGGCTGAGATGGGGAATCGCTGAATTTTGGACTCGGCTGGTGACAAAATGTTCCAAACACACCCCATGCACAACTCCACCGGGGAAGGTGCCAGAAACGAGTTCTGTTGGTAGTTTTTACACTACCCCGGTAGGCAGCTGAAAGGCACCACAAAACTTGTTCTACCTGCTTTCTGGGCTGAGATGGGGAATCGCAGAATTTTGGACTCGGCTGCTGACAAAATGTTCCAAACACACCCCATGCACAACTCCACCGGGGAAGGTGCCAGAAACGAGTTCTGTTGGTAGTTTTTACACTACCCCGGTAGGCAGCTGAAAGGCACCACAAAACTTGTTCTACCTGCTTTCTGGGCTGAGATGGGGAATCGCTGAATTTTGGACTCGGCTGGTGACAAAATGTTCCAAACACACCCCATGCACAACTCCACCGGGGAAGGTGCCAGAAACGAGTTCTGTTGGTAGTTTTTACACTACCCCGGTAGGCAGCTGAAAGGCACCACAAAACTTGTTCTACCTGCTTTCTGGGCTGAGATGGGGAATCGCTGAATTTTGGACTCGGCTGGTGACAAAATGTTCCAAACACACCCCATGCACAACTCCACCGGGGAAGGTGCCAGAAACGAGTTCTGTTGGTAGTTTTTACACTACCCCGGTAGGCAAGAGAAAGGCACCACAAAACTTGTTCTACCTGCTTTCTGGGCTGAGATGGGGAATCGCTGAATTTTGGACTCGGCTGGTGACAAAATGTTCCAAACACACCCCATGCACACCTCCACCGGGGAAGGTGCCAGAAACGAGTTCTGTTGGTAGTTTTTACACTACCCCGGTAGGCAGCTGAAAGGCACCACAAAACTTGTTCTACCTGCTTTCTGGGCTGAGATGGGGAATCGCTGAATTTTGGACTCGGCTGGTGACAAAATGTTCCAAACACACCCCATGCACAACTCCACCGGGGAAGGTGCCAGAAACGAGTTCTGTTGGTAGTTTTTACACTACCCCGGTAGGCAGCTGAAAGGCACCACAAAACTTGTTCTACCTGCTTTCTGGGCTGAGATGGGGAATCGCTGAATTTTGGACTCGGCTGGTGACAAAATGTTCCAAACACACCCCATGCACAACTCCACCGGGGAAGGTGCCAGAAACGAGTTCCGTTGGTAGTTTTTACACTACCCCGGTAGGCAGCTGAAAGGCACCACAAAACTTGTTCTACCTGCTTTCTGGGCTGAGATGGGGAATCGCTGAATTTTGGACTCGGCTGGTAACAAAATGTTCCAAACACACCCCATGCACAACTCCACCGGGGAAGGTGCCAGAAACGAGTTCTGTTGGTAGTTTTTACACTACCCCGGTAGGCAGCTGAAAGGCACCACAAAACTTGTTCTACCTGCTTTCTGGGCTGAGATGGGGAATCGCTGAATTTTGGACTCGGCTGGTGACAAAATGTTCCAAACACACCCCATGCACAACTCCACCGGGGAAGGTGCCAGAAACGAGTTCTGTTGGTAGTTTTTACACTACCCCGGTAGGCAGCTGAAAGGCACCACAAAACTTGTTCTACCTGCTTTCTGGGCTGAGATGGGGAATCGCTGAATTTTGGACTCGGCTGGTGACAAAATGTTCCAAACACACCCCATGCACAACTCCACCGGGGAAGGTGCCAGAAAGGAGTTCTGTTGGTAGTTTTTACACTACCCCGGTAGGCAGCTGAAAGGCACCACAAAACTTGTTCTACCTGCTTTCTGGGCTGAGATGGGGAATCGCTGAATTTTGGACTCGGCTGGTGACAAAATGTTCCAAACACACCCCATGCACAACTCCACCGGGGAAGGTGCCAGAAACGAGTTCTGTTGGTAGTTTTTACACTACCCCGGTAGGCAGCTGAAAGGCACCATAAAACCGGTTCTACCTGCTTTCTGGGCTGAGATGGGGAATCGCTGAATTTTGGACTCGGCTGGTGACAAAATGTTCCAAACACACCCCATGCACAACTCCACCGGGGAAGGTGCCAGAAACGAGTTCTGTTGGTAGTTTTTACACTACCCCGGTAGGCAGCTGAAAGGCACCACAAAACCGGTTCTACCTGCTTTCTGGGCTGAGATGGGGAATCGCTGAATTTTGGACTCGGCTGGTGACAAAATGTTCCAAACACACCCCATGCACAACTCCACCGGGGAAGGTGCCAGAAACGAGTTCTGTTGGTAGTTTTTACACTACCCCGGTAGGCAAGAGAAAGGCACCACAAAACTTGTTCTACCTGCTTTCTGGGCTGAGATGGGGAATCGCTGAATTTTGGACTCGGCTGGTGACAAAATGTTCCAAACACACCCCATGCACAACTCCACCGGGGAAGGTGCCAGAAACGAGTTCTGTTGGTAGTTTTTACACTACCCCGGTAGGCAGCTGAAAGGCACCACAAAACTTGTTCTACCTGCTTTCTGGGCTGAGATGGGGAATCGCTGAATTTTGGACTCGGCTGCTGACAAAATGTTCCAAACACACCCCATGCACACCTCCACCGGGGAAGGTGCCAGAAACGAGTTCTGTTGGTAGTTTTTACACTACCCCGGTAGGCAGCTGAAAGGCACCACAAAACTTGTTCTACCTGCTTTCTGGGCTGAGATGGGGAATCGCTGAATTTTGGACTCGGCTGGTGACAAAATGTTCCAAACACACCCCATGCACAACTCCACCGGGGAAGGTGCCAGAAAGGAGTTCTGTTGGTAGTTTTTACACTACCCCGGTAGGCAGCTGAAAGGCACCACAAAACTTGTTCTACCTGCTTTCTGGGCTGAGATGGGGAATCGCTGAATTTTGGACTCGGCTGGTGACAAAATGTTCCAAACACACCCCATGCACACCTCCACCGGGGAAGGTGCCAGAAACGAGTTCTGTTGGTAGTTTTTACACTACCCCGGTAGGCAGCTGAAAGGCACCACAAAACTTGTTCTACCTGCTTTCTGGGCTGAGATGGGGAATCGCTGAATTTTGGACTCGGCTGGTGACAAAATGTTCCAAACACACCCCATGCACAACTCCACCGGGGAAGGTGCCAGAAACGAGTTCTGTTGGTAGTTTTTACACTACCCCGGTAGGCAAGAGAAAGGCACCACAAAACTTGTTCTACCTGCTTTCTGGGCTGAGATGGGGAATCGCTGAATTTTTGGACTCGGCTGGTGACAAAATGTTCCAAACACACCCCATGCACAACTCCACCGGGGAAGGTGCCAGAAACGAGTTCTGTTGGTAGTTTTTACACTACCCCGGTAGGCAAGAGAAAGGCACCACAAAACTTGTTCTACCTGCTTTCTGGGCTGAGATGGGGAATCGCTGAATTTTGGACTCGGCTGGTGACAAAATGTTCCAAACACACCCCATGCACAACTCCACCGGGGAAGGTGCCAGAAACGAGTTCTGTTGGTAGTTTTTACACTACCCCGGTAGGCAAGAGAAAGGCACCACAAAACTTGTTCTACCTGCTTTCTGGGCTGAGATGGGGAATCGCTGAATTTTGGACTCGGCTGGTGACAAAATGTTCAAACACACCCCCATGCACAACTCCACCGGGGAAGGTGCCAGAAACGAGTTCTGTTGGTAGTTTTTACACTACCCCGGTAGGCAGCTGAAAGGCACCACAAAACCGGTTCTACCTGCTTTCTGGGCTGAGATGGGGAATCGCTGAATTTTGGACTCGGCTGGTGACAAAATGTTCCAAACACACCCCATGCACAACTCCACCGGGGAAGGTGCCAGAAACGAGTTCTGTTGGTAGTTTTTACACTACCCCGGTAGGCAAGAGAAAGGCACCACAAAACTTGTTCTACCTGCTTTCTGGGCTGAGATGGGGAATCGCTGAATTTTGGACTCGGCTGGTGACAAAATGTTCCAAACACACCCCATGCACAACTCCACCGGGGAAGGTGCCAGAAACGAGTTCTGTTGGTAGTTTTTACACTACCCCCGGTAGGCAGCTGAAAGGCACCACAAAACTTGTTCTACCTGCTTTCTGGGCTGAGATGGGGAATCGCTGAATTTTGGACTCGGCTGCTGACAAAATGTTCCAAACACACCCCATGCACAACTCCACCGGGGAAGGTGCCAGAAACGAGTTCTGTTGGTAGTTTTTACACTACCCCGGTAGGCAGCTGAAAGGCACCACAAAACTTGTTCTACCTGCTTTCTGGGCTGAGATGGGGAATCGCTGAATTTTGGACTCGGCTGCTGACAAAATGTTCCAAACACACCCCATGCACAACTCCACCGGGGAAGGTGCCAGAAACGAGTTCTGTTGGTAGTTTTTACACTACCCCGGTAGGCAGCTGAAAGGCACCACAAAACTTGTTCTACCCTGCTTTCTGGGCTGAGATGGGGAATCGCTGAATTTTGGACTCGGCTGGTGACAAAATGTTCCAAACACACCCCATGCACAACTCCACCGGGGAAGGTGCCAGAAACGAGTTCCGTTGGTAGTTTTTACACTACCCCGGTAGGCAGCTGAAAGGCACCACAAAACTTGTTCTACCTGCTTTCTGGGCTGAGATGGGGAACGGCTGAATTTTGGACTCGGCTGGTAACAAAATGTTCCAAACACACACCCCATGCACAACTCCACCGGGGAAGGTGCCAGAAACGAGTTCTGTTGGTAGTTTTTACACTACCCCCGGTAGGCAGCTGAAAGGCACCACAAAACTTGTTCTACCTGCTTTCTGGGCTGAGATGGGGAATCGCTGAATTTTGGACTCGGCTGGTGACAAAATGTTCCAAACACACCCCATGCACAACTCCACCGGGGAAGGTGCCCAGAAACGAGTTCTGTTGGTAGTTTTTACACTACCCCGGTAGGCAGCTGAAAGGCACCACAAAACTTGTTCTACCTGCTTTCTGGGCTGAGATGGGGAATCGCTGAATTTTGGACTCGGCTGCTGACAAAATGTTCCAAACACACCCCATGCACAACTCCACCGGGGAAGGTGCCAGAAACGAGTTCTGTTGGTAGTTTTTACACTACCCCGGTAGGCAAGAGAAAGGCACCACAAAACTTGTTCTAACCTGCTTTCTGGGCTGAGATGGGGATCGCTGAATTTTGGACTCGGCTGGTGACAAAATGTTCCAAACACACCCCATGCACACCTCCACCGGGGAAGGTGCCAGAAACGAGTTCTGTTGGTAGTTTTTTACACTACCCCCGGTAGGCAGCTGAAAGGCACCATAAAACCGGTTCTACCTGCTTTCTGGGCTGAGATGGGGAATCGCTGAATTTTGGACTCGGCTGGTGACAAAATGTTCCAAACACACCCCATGCACACCTCCACCGGGGAAGGTGCCAGAAAGGAGTTCTGTTGGTAGTTTTTACACTACCCCGGTAGGCAGCTGAAAGGCACCACAAAACTTGTTCTACCTGCTTTCTGGGCTGAGATGGGGAATCGCTGAATTTTGGACTCGGCTGGTGACAAAATGTTCCAAACACACCCCATGCACAACTCCACCGGGGAAGGTGCCAGAAACGAGTTCTGTTGGTAGTTTTTACACTACCCCGGTAGGCAGCTGAAAGGCACCACAAAACTTGTTCTACCCTGCTTTCTGGGCTGAGATGGGGAATCGCTGAATTTTGGACTCGGCTGGTGACAAAATGTTCCAAACACACCCCATGCACAACTCCACCGGGGAAGGTGCCAGAAACGAGTTCTGTTGGTAGTTTTTACACTACCCCCGGTAGGCAGCTGAAAGGCACCACAAAACTTGTTCTACCTGCTTTCTGGGCTGAGATGGGGAATCGCTGAATTTGGACTCGGCTGCTGACAAAATGTTCCAAACACACCCCATGCACACCTCCACCGGGGAAGGTGCCAGAATCGAGTTCCGTTGGTAGTTTTTACACTACCCCCGGTAGGCAGCTGAAAGGCACCACAAAACTTGTTCTACCTGCTTTCTGGGCTGAGATGGGGAATCGCTGAATTTTGGACTCGGCTGGTGACAAAATGTTCCAAACACACCCCATGCACAACTCCACCGGGGAAGGTGCCAGAAACGAGTTCTGTTGGTAGTTTTTACACTACTCCGGTAGGCAGCTGAAAGGCACCACAAAACTTGTTCTACCTGCTTTCTGGGCTGAGATGGGGAATCGCTGAATTTTGGACTCGGCTGGTGACAAAATGTTCCAAACACACCCCATGCACAACTCCACCGGGGAAGGTGCCAGAAAGGAGTTCTGTTGGTAGTTTTTACACTACCCCCGGTAGGCAGCTGAAAGGCACCACAAAACTTGTTCTACCTGCTTTCTGGGCTGAGATGGGGAATCGCTGAATTTTGGACTCGGCTGGTGACAAAATGTTCCAAACACACCCCCATGCACACCTCCACCGGGGGAAGGTGCCAGAAACGAGTTCTGTTGGTAGTTTTTACACTACCCCGGTAGGCAGCTGAAAGGCACCATAAAACCGGTTCTACCTGCTTTCTGGGCTGAGATGGGGAATCGCTGAATTTTGGACTCGGCTGGTGACAAAATGTTCCAAACACACCCCATGCACAACTCCACCGGGGAAGGTGCCAGAAACGAGTTCTGTTGGTAGTTTTTACACTACCCCGGTAGGCAGCTGAAAGGCACCACAAAACTTGTTCTACCTGCTTTCTGGGCTGAGATGGGGAATCGCTGAATTTTGGACTCGGCTGGTGACAAAATGTTCCAAACACACCCCATGCACAACTCCACCGGGGAAGGTGCCAGAAACGAGTTCTGTTGGTAGTTTTTACACTACCCCGGTAGGCAGCTGAAAGGCACCACAAAACTTGTTCTACCTGCTTTCTGGGCTGAGATGGGGAATCGCTGAATTTTGGACTCGGCTGCTGACAAAATGTTCCAAACACACCCCATGCACAACTCCACCGGGGAAGGTGCCAGAAACGAGGTCTGTTGGTAGTTTTTACACTACCCCCGGTAGGCAAGAGAAAGGCACCACAAAACTTGTTGTACCTGCTTTCTGGGCTGAGATGGGGAATCGCTGAATTTTGGACTCGGCTGGTGACAAAATGTTCCAAACACACCCCATGCACAACTCCACCGGGGAAGGTGCCAGAAAGGAGTTCTGTTGGTAGTTTTTACACTACCCCGGTAGGCAGCTGAAAGGCACCACAAAACTTGTTCTACCTGCTTTCTGGGCTGAGATGGGGAATCGCTGAATTTTTGGACTCGGCTGGTGACAAAATGTTCCAAACACACCCCATGCACACCTCCACCGGGGAAGGTGCCAGAAACGAGTTCTGTTGGTAGTTTTTACACTACCCCGGTAGGCAGCTGAAAGGCACCACAAAACTTGTTCTACCTGCTTTCTGGGCTGAGATGGGGAATCGCTGAATTTTGGACTCGGCTGGTGACAAAATGTTCCAAACACACCCCATGCACAACTCCACCGGGGAAGGTGCCAGAAAGGAGTTCTGTTGGTAGTTTTTACACTACCCCCGGTAGGCAGCTGAAAGGCACCACAAAACTTGTTCTACCTGCTTTCTGGGCTGAGATGGGGAATCGCTGAATTTTGGACTCGGCTGGTGACAAAATGTTCCAAACACACCCCATGCACACCTCCACCGGGGAAGGTGCCAGAAACGAGTTCTGTTGGTAGTTTTTACACTACCCCCGGTAGGCAGCTGAAAGGCACCACAAAACTTGTTCTACCTGCTTTCTGGGCTGAGATGGGGAATCGCTGAATTTTGGACTCGGCTGGTGACAAAATGTTCCAAACACACCCCATGCACAACTCCACCGGGGAAGGTGCCAGAAACGAGTTCTGTTGGTAGTTTTTACACTACCCCCGGTAGGCAGCTGAAAGGCACCACAAAACTTGTTCTACCTGCTTTCTGGGCTGAGATGGGGAATCGCTGAATTTTGGACTCGGCTGCTGACAAAATGTTCCAAACACACCCCCATGCACAACTCCACCGGGGAAGGTGCCAGAAACGAGGTCTGTTGGTAGTTTTTACACTACCCCGGTAGGCAAGAGAAAGGCACCACAAAACTTGTTGTACCTGCTTTCTGGGCTGAGATGGGGAATCGCTGAATTTTGGACTCGGCTGGTGACAAAATGTTCCAAACACACCCCATGCACAACTCCACCCGGGGAAGGTGCCAGAAAGGAGTTCTGTTGGTAGTTTTTACACTACCCCCGGTAGGCAGCTGAAAGGCACCACAAAACTTGTTCTACCTGCTTTCTGGGCTGAGATGGGGAATCGCTGAATTTTGGACTCGGCTGGTGACAAAATGTTCCAAACACACCCCATGCACACCTCCACCGGGGAAGGTGCCAGAAACGAGTTCTGTTGGTAGTTTTTACACTACCCCCGGTAGGCAGCTGAAAGGCACCACAAAACTTGTTCTACCTGCTTTCTGGGCTGAGATGGGGAATCGCTGAATTTTGGACTCGGCTGGTGACAAAATGTTCCAAACACACCCCATGCACAACTCCACCGGGGAAGGTGCCAGAAACGAGTTCTGTTGGTAGTTTTTACACTACCCCGGTAGGCAGCTGAAAGGCACCACAAAAACTTGTTCTACCCTGCTTTCTGGGCTGAGATGGGGAATCGCTGAATTTTGGACTCGGCTGGTGACAAAATGTTCCAAACACACCCCATGCACAACTCCACCGGGGAAGGTGCCAGAAAGGAGTTCTGTTGGTAGTTTTTACACTACCCCCGGTAGGCAAGAGAAAGGCACCACAAAACTTGTTCTACCTGCTTTCTGGGCTGAGATGGGGAATCGCTGAATTTTGGACTTGGCTGGTGACAAAATGTTCCAAACACACCCCATGCACAACTCCACCGGGGAAGGTGCCAGAAACGAGTTCTGTTGGTAGTTTTTACACTACCCCCGGTAGGCAGCTGAAAGGCACCACAAAAGTTTTTCTACCTGCTTTCTCGGCTGAGATGGGGAATCGCTGAATTTTGGACTCGGCTGGTGACAAAATGTTCCAAACACACCCCATGCACAACTCCACCCGGGGAAGCGTGCCAGAAAGGAGTTCTGTTGGTAGTTTTTTACACTACCCCGGTAGGCAGCTGAAAGGCACCACAAAACTTGTTCTACCTGCTTTCTGGGCTGAGATGGGGAATCGCTGAATTTTGGACTCGGCTGGTGACAAAATGTTCCAAACACACCCCATGCACAACTCCACCGGGGAAGGTGCCAGAAACGAGTTCTGTTGGTAGTTTTTACACTACCCCCGGTAGGCAGCTGAAAGGCACCACAAAACTTGTTCTACCTGCTTTCTGGGCTGAGATGGGGGAATCGCTGAATTTTGGACTCGGCTGGTGACAAAATGTTCCAAACACACCCCATGCACAACTCCACCGGGGAAGGTGCCAGAAACGAGTTCTGTTGGTAGTTTTTACACTACCCCCGGTAGGCAAGAGAAAGGCACCACAAAACTTGTTGTACCTGCTTTCTGGGCTGAGATGGGGAATCGCTGAATTTTGGACTCGGCTGGTGACAAAATGTTCCAAACACACCCCATGCACAACTCCACCGGGGAAGGTGCCAGAAAGGAGTTCTGTTGGTAGTTTTTACACTACCCCCGGTAGGCAGCTGAAAGGCACCACAAAACTTGTTCTACCTGCTTTCTGGGCTGAGATGGGGAATCGCTGAATTTTGGACTCGGCTGGTGACAAAATGTTCCAAACACACCCCATGCACACCTCCACCGGGGAAGGTGCCAGAAACGAGTTCTGTTGGTAGTTTTTACACTACCCCCGGTAGGCAGCTGAAAGGCACCACAAAACTTGTTCTACCTGCTTTCTGGGCTGAGATGGGGAATCGCTGAATTTTGGACTCGGCTGGTGACAAAATGTTCCAAACACACCCCATGCACAACTCCACCGGGGAAGGTGCCAGAAACGAGTTCTGTTGGTAGTTTTTACACTACCCCCGGTAGGCAGCTGAAAGGCACCACAAAACTTGTTCTACCTGCTTTCTGGGCTGAGATGGGGAATCGCTGAATTTTGGACTCGGCTGGTGACAAAATGTTCCAAACACACCCCATGCACAACTCCACGGGGGAAGGTGCCAGAATCGAGTTCTGTTGGTAGTTTTTACACTACCCCGGTAGGCAAGAGAAAGGCACCACAAAACTTGTTCTACCTGCTTTCTGGGCTGAGATGGGGAATCGCTGAATTTTGGACTTGGCTGGTGACAAAATGTTCCAAACACACCCCATGCACAACTCCACCGGGGAAGGTGCCAGAAACGAGTTCTGTTGGTAGTTTTTACACTACCCCGGTAGGCAGCTGAAAGGCACCACAAAACTTGTTCTACCCTGCTTTCTGGGCTGAGATGGGGAATCGCTGAATTTTGGACTCGGCTGGTGACAAAATGTTCCAAACACACCCCATGCACAACTCCACCGGGAAGGTGCCAGAATCGAGTTCCGTTGGTAGTTTTTACACTACCCCGGTAGGCAAGAGAAAGGCACCACAAAACTTGTTCTACCTGCTTTCTGGGCTGAGATGGGGAACGGCTGAATTTTGGACTCGGCTGGTAACAAAATGTTCCAAACACACCCCATGCACAACTCCACCGGGAAGGTGCCAGAAACGAGTTCTGTTGGTAGTTTTTACACTACCCCGGTAGGCAGCTGAAAGGCACCACAAAACTTGTTCTACCTGCTTTCTGGGCTGAGATGGGGAATCGCTGAATTTTGGACTCGGCTGGTGACAAAATGTTCCAAACACACCCCCATGCACAACTCCACCGGGGAAGGTGCCAGAAACGAGTTCTGTTGGTAGTTTTTACACTACCCCGGTAGGCAGCTGAAAGGCACCACAAAACTTGTTCTACCTGCTTTCTGGGCTGAGATGGGGAATCGCTGAATTTTGGACTCGGCTGGTGACAAAATGTTCCAAACACACCCCATGCACAACTCCACCGGGGAAGGTGCCAGAAACGAGTTCTGTTGGTAGTTTTTACACTACCCCGGTAGGCAAGAGAAAGGCACCACAAAACTTGTTGTACCTGCTTTCTGGGCTGAGATGGGGAATCGCTGAATTTTGGACTCGGCTGGTGACAAAATGTTCCAAACACACCCCATGCACAACTCCACCGGGGAAGGTGCCAGAAAGGAGTTCTGTTGGTAGTTTTTACACTACCCCGGTAGGCAGCTGAAAGGCACCACAAAACTTGTTCTACCTGCTTTCTGGGCTGAGATGGGGAATCGCTGAATTTTGGACTCGGCTGGTGACAAAATGTTCCAAACACACCCCATGCACACCTCCACCGGGGAAGGTGCCAGAAACGAGTTCTGTTGGTAGTTTTTACACTACCCCGGTAGGCAGCTGAAAGGCACCACAAAACTTGTTCTACCTGCTTTCTGGGCTGAGATGGGGAATCGCTGAATTTTGGACTCGGCTGGTGACAAAATGTTCCAAACACACCCCATGCACAACTCCACCGGGGAAGGTGCCAGAAACGAGTTCTGTTGGTAGTTTTTACACTACCCCCGGTAGGCAGCTGAAAGGCACCACAAAACTTGTTCTACCTGCTTTCTGGGCTGAGATGGGGAATCGCTGAATTTTGGACTCGGCTGGTGACAAAATGTTCCAAACACACCCCATGCACAACTCCACGGGGGAAGGTGCCAGAATCGAGTTCTGTTGGTAGTTTTTACACTACCCCCCGGTAGGCAAGAGAAAGGCACCACAAAACTTGTTCTACCTGCTTTCTGGGCTGAGATGGGGAATCGCTGAATTTTGGACTTGGCTGGTGACAAAATGTTCCAAACACACCCCATGCACAACTCCACCGGGGAAGGTGCCAGAAACGAGTTCTGTTGGTAGTTTTTACACTACCCCCGGTAGGCAGCTGAAAGGCACCACAAAACTTGTTCTACCTGCTTTCTGGGCTGAGATGGGGAATCGCTGAATTTTGGACTCGGCTGGTGACAAAATGTTCCAAACACACCCCATGCACAACTCCACCGGGGAAGGTGCCAGAATCGAGTTCCGTTGGTAGTTTTTACACTACCCCGGTAGGCAAGAGAAAGGCACCACAAAACTTGTTCTACCTGCTTTCTGGGCTGAGATGGGGAACGGCTGAATTTTGGACTCGGCTGGTAACAAAATGTTCCAAACACACCCCCATGCACAACTCCACCGGGGAAGGTGCCAGAAACGAGTTCTGTTGGTAGTTTTTACACTACCCCCGGTAGGCAGCTGAAAGGCACCACAAAACTTGTTCTACCTGCTTTCTGGGCTGAGATGGGGAATCGCTGAATTTTGGACTCGGCTGGTGACAAAATGTTCCAAACACACCCCATGCACAACTCCACCGGGGAAGGTGCCAGAAACGAGTTCTGTTGGTAGTTTTTACACTACCCCCGGTAGGCAGCTGAAAGGCACCACAAAACTTGTTCTACCTGCTTTCTGGGCTGAGATGGGGAATCGCTGAATTTTGGACTCGGCTGCTGACAAAATGTTCCAAACACACCCCATGCACACCTCCACCGGGGAAGGTGCCAGAAACGAGTTCTGTTGGTAGTTTTTACACTACCTCCGGTAGGCAGCTGAAAGGCACCACAAAACTTGTTCTACCTGCTTTCTGGGCTGAGATGGGGAATCACTGAATTTTGGACTCGGCTGGTGACAAAATGTTCCAAACACACCCCATGCACAACTCCACCGGGGAAGGTGCCAGAATCGAGTTCCGTTGGTAGTTTTTTACACTACCCCCGGTAGGCAAGAGAAAGGCACCACAAAACTTGTTCTACCTGCTTTCTGGGCTGAGATGGGGAATCGCTGAATTTTGGACTCGGCTGGTGACAAAATGTTCCAAACACACCCCATGCACAACTCCACCGGGGAAGGTGCCAGAAACGAGTTCTGTTGGTAGTTTTTACACTACCCCCGGTAGGCAGCTGAAAGGCACCACAAAACTTGTTCTACCTGCTTTCTGGGCTGAGATGGGGAACGGCTGAATTTTGGACTCGGCTGGTGACAAAATGTTCCAAACACACCCCATGCACAACTCCACCGGGGAAGGTGCCAGAAAGGAGTTCTGTTGGTAGTTTTTACACTACCCCGGTAGGCAGCTGAAAGGCACCAAAATGTTCCAAACACACCCCATGCACACCTCCACCGGGGAAGGTGCCAGAAACGAGTTCTGTTGGTAGTTTTTACACTACCCCGGTAGGCAGCTGAAAGGCACCACAAAACTTGTTGTACCTGCTTTCTGGGCTGAGATGGGGAATCGCTGAATTTTGGACTCGGCTGGTGACAAAATGTTCCAAACACACCCCATGCACACCTCCACCGGGGAAGGTGCCAGAAACGAGTTCTGTTGGTAGTTTTTACACTACCCCGGTAGGCAGCTGAAAGGCACCACAAAACTTGTTCTACCTGCTTTCTGGGCTGAGATGGGGAATCGCTGAATTTTGGACTCGGCTGGTAACAAAATGTTCCAAACACACCCCATGCACAACTCCACCGGGGAAGGTGCCAGAAACGAGTTCTGTTGGTAGTTTTTACACTACCCCGGTAGGCAGCTGAAAGGCACCACAAAACTTGTTCTACCTGCTTTCTGGGCTGAGATGGGGAATCGCTGAATTTTGGACTCGGCTGGTGACAAAATGTTCCAAACACACCCCATGCACAACTCCACCGGGGAAGGTGCCAGAAACGAGTTCTGTTGGTAGTTTTTACACTACCCCGGTAGGCAGCTGAAAGGCACCACAAAACTTGTTCTACCTGCTTTCTGGGCTGAGATGGGGAATCGCTGAATTTTGGACTCGGCTGGTGACAAAATGTTCCAAACACACCCCATGCACAACTCCACCGGGGAAGGTGCCAGAATCGAGTTCCGTTGGTAGTTTTTACACTACCCCGGTAGGCAGCTGAAAGGCACCACAAAACTTGTTCTACCTGCTTTCTGGGCTGAGATGGGGAATCGCTGAATTTTGGACTCGGCTGGTGACAAAATGTTCCAAACACACCCCATGCACACCTCCACCGGGGAAGGTGCCAGAAACGAGTTCTGTTGGTAGTTTTTACACTACCCCGGTAGGCATCTGAAAGGCACCACAAAACTTGTTCTACCTGCTTTCTGGGCTGAGATGGGGAATCGCTGAATTTTGGACTCGGCTGGTAACAAAATGTTCCAAACACACCCCATGCACAACTCCACCGGGGAAGGTGCCAGAAACGAGTTCTGTTGGTAGTTTTTACACTACCCCGGTAGGCAGCTGAAAGGCACCACAAAACTTGTTCTACCTGCTTTCTGGGCTGAGATGGGGAATCGCTGAATTTTGGACTCGGCTGGTGACAAAATGTTCCAAACACACCCCATGCACAACTCCACCGGGGAAGGTGCCAGAAACGAGTTCTGTTGGTAGTTTTTACACTACCCCGGTAGGCAGCTGAAAGGCACCACAAAACTTGTTCTACCTGCTTTCTGGGCTGAGATGGGGAATCGCTGAATTTTGGACTCGGCTGGTGACAAAATGTTCCAAACACACCCCATGCACAACTCCACCGGGGAAGGTGCCAGAAACGAGTTCTGTTGGTAGTTTTTACACTACCCCGGTAGGCAGCTGAAAGGCACCACAAAACTTGTTCTACCTGCTTTCTGGGCTGAGATGGGGAATCGCTGAATTTTGGACTCGGCTGCTGACAAAATGTTCCAAACACACCCCATGCACACCTCCACCGGGGAAGGTGCCAGAAACGAGTTCTGTTGGTAGTTTTTACACTACCCCGGTAGGCAGCTGAAAGGCACCACAAAACTTGTTCTACCTGCTTTCTGGGCTGAGATGGGGAATCACTGAATTTTGGACTCGGCTGGTAACAAAATGTTCCAAACACACCCCATGCACAACTCCACCGGGGAAGGTGCCAGAATCGAGTTCCGTTGGTAGTTTTTACACTACCCCGGTAGGCAAGAGAAAGGCACCACAAAACTTGTTCTACCTGCTTTCTGGGCTGAGATGGGGAATCGCTGAATTTTGGACTCGGCTGGTGACAAAATGTTCCAAACACACCCCATGCACAACTCCACCGGGGAAGGTGCCAGAAAGGAGTTCTGTTGGTAGTTTTTACACTACCCCGGTAGGCAGCTGAAAGGCACCACAAAACTTGTTCTACCTGCTTTCTGGGCTGAGATGGGGAATCGCTGAATTTTGGACTCGGCTGGTGACAAAATGTTCCAAACACACCCCATGCACACCTCCACCGGGGAAGGTGCCAGAAACGAGTTCTGTTGGTAGTTTTTACACTACCCCGGTAGGCAGCTGAAAGGCACCACAAAACTTGTTCTACCTGCTTTCTGGGCTGAGATGGGGAATCGCTGAATTTTGGACTCGGCTGGTGACAAAATGTTCCAAACACACCCCATGCACACCTCCACCGGGGAAGGTGCCAGAAACGAGTTCTGTTGGTAGTTTTTACACTACCCCGGTAGGCAGCTGAAAGGCACCACAAAACTTGTTCTACCTGCTTTCTGGGCTGAGATGGGGGAATCGCTGAATTTTGGACTCGGCTGGTAACAAAATGTTCCAAACACACCCCATGCACAACTCCACCGGGGAAGGTGCCAGAAACGAGTTCTGTTGGTAGTTTTTACACTACCCCGGTAGGCAGCTGAAAGGCACCACAAACTTGTTCTACCTGCTTTCTGGGCTGAGATGGGGAATCGCTGAATTTGGACTCGGCTGGTGACAAAATGTTCCAACACACCCCATGCACAACTCCACCGGGGAAGGTGCCAGAAACGAGTTCTGTTGGTAGTTTTTACACTACCCCGGTAGGCAGCTGAAGGCACCACAAAACTTGTTCTACCTGCTTTCTGGGCTGAGATGGGGAATCGCTGAATTTGGACTTGGCTGCTGACAAAATGTTCCAAACACACCCCATGCACAACTCCACCGGGGAAGGTGCCAGAATCGAGTCCGTTGGTAGTTTTTACACTACCCCGGTAGGCAGCTGAAAGGCACCACAAAACTTGTTCTACCTGCTTTCTGGGCTGAGATGGAAAATCGCTGAATTTTGGACTCGGCTGGTGACAAAATGTTCCAAACACACCCCATGCACACTCCACCGGGGAAGGTGCCAGAAACGAGTTCTGTTGGTAGTTTTTACACTACCCCCAGTAGGCAGCTGAAGGCACCACAAAACTTGTTCTACCTGCTTTCTGGGCTGAGATGGGGAATCGCTGAATTTTGGACTCGGCTGGTGACAAAATGTTCCAAACACACCCCATGCACACCTCCACCGGGAAGGTGCCAGAAACGAGTTCTGTTGGTAGTTTTTACACTACCCCGGTAGGCAGCTGAAAGGCACCACAAAACTTGTTCTACCTGCTTTCCTGGGCTGAGATGGGGAATCGCTGAATTTTGGACTCGGCTGGTAACAAAATGTTCCAACACACCCCGATGCACAACTCCACCGGGGAAGGTGCCAGAAACGAGTTCTGTTGGTAGTTTTTACACTACCCCGGTAGGCAGCTGAAAGGCACCACAAAACTTGTTCTACCTGCTTTCTGGGCTGAGATGGGGAATCGCTGAATTTTGGACTCGGCTGGTGACAAAATGTTCCAAACACACCCCATGCACAACTCCACCGGGGAAGGTGCCCAGAAACGAGTTCTGTTGGTAGTTTATTACACTACCCCGGTAGGCAAGAGAAAGGCACCACAAACTTGTTCTACCTGCTTTCTGGGCTGAGATGGGGAATCGCTGAATTTTGGACTCGGCTGGTGACAAAATGTTCCAAACACACCCCATGCACAACTCCACCGGGGAAGGTGCCAGAAAGGAGTTCTGTTGGTAGTTTTTACACTACCCCGGTAGGCAGCTGAAAGGCACCACAAAACTTGTTCTACCTGCTTTCTGGGCTGAGATGGGGAATCGCTGAATTTTGGACTCGGCTGGTGACAAAATGTTCCAAACACACCCCATGCACACCTCCACCGGGAAGGTGCCAGAAACGAGTTCTGTTGGTAGTTTTTACACTACCCCGGTAGGCAGCTGAAAGGCACCACAAAACTTGTTCTACCTGCTTTCTGGGCTGAGATGGGGAATCGCTGAATTTTGGACTCGGCTGGTGACAAAATGTTCAAACACACCCCATGCACAACTCCACCGGGGAAGGTGCCAGAAACGAGTTCTGTTGGTAGTTTTTACACTACCCCGGTAGGCAGCTGAAAGGCACCACAAAACTTGTTCTACCTGCTTTCTGGGCTGAGATGGGGAATCGCTGAATTTTGGACTCGGCTGGTGACAAAATGTTCCAAACACACCCCATGCACAACTCCACCGGGGAAGGTGCCAGAAACGAGTTCTGTTGGTAGTTTTTACACTACCCCGGTAGGCAAGAGAAAGGCACCACAAAACTTGTTCTACCTGCTTTCTGGGCTGAGATGGGGAATCGCTGAATTTTGGACTTGGCTGGTGACAAAATGTTCCAAACACACCCCATGCACAACTCCACCGGGGAAGGTGCCAGAAAACGAGTTCTTTTGGTAGTTTTACACTACCCCGGTAGGCAGCTGAAAGGCACCACAAAAGTTTTTCTACCTGCTTTCTCGGCTGAGATGGGGAATCGCTGAATTTTGGACTCGGCTGGTGACAAAATGTTCCAAACACACCCCATGCACAACTCCACCCGGGGAAGGTGCCAGAAACGAGTTCTGTGGTAGTTTTTACACTACCCCGGTAGGCAGCTGAAAGGCACCACAAAACTTGTTCTACCCTGCTTTCTGGGCTGAGATGGGGAATCACTGAATTTTGGACTCGGCTGGTGACAAAAGTTCCAAACACACCCATGCACAACTCCACCGGGGAAGGTGCCAGAAACGAGTTCTGTTGGTAGTTTTACACTACCCCGGTAGGCAAGAGAAAGGCACCACAAAACTTGTTCTACCTGCTTTCTGGGCTGAGATGGGGAATCGCTGAATTTTGGACTCGGCTGGTAACAAAATGTTCCAAACACACCCCATGCACAACTCCACCGGGGAAGGTGCCAGAAACGAGTTCTGTTGGTAGTTTTTACACTACCCCGGTAGGCAGCTGAAAGGCACCACAAAACTTGTTCTACCTGCTTTCTGGGCTGAGATGGGGAATCGCTGAATTTTGGACTCGGCTGGTGACAAAATGTTCCAACACAACCCCATGCACAACTCCACCGGGGAAGGTGCCAGAAACGAGTTCTGTGCGAGTTCTGTTGGTAGTTTTTACACTACCCCGGTAGGCAGCTGAAAGGCACCACAAAACTTGTTCTACCTGCTTTCTGGGCTGAGATGGGGAATCACTGAATTTTGGACTCGGCTGGTGACAAAATGTTCCAAACACACCCCATGCACAACTCCACCGGGGAAGGTGCCAGAATCGAGTTCTGTTGGTAGTTTTTACACTACCCCGGTAGGCAAGAGAAAGGCACCACAAAACTTGTTCTACCTGCTTTCTGGGCTGAGATGGGGAATCGCTGAATTTTGGACTCGGCTGGTGACAAAATGTTCCAAACACACCCCATGCACAACTCCACCGGGGAAGGTGCCAGAAACGAGTTCTGTTGGTAGTTTTTACACTACCCCGGTAGGCAGCTGAAAGGCACCACAAAACTTGTTCTACCTGCTTTCTGGGCTGAGATGGGGAATCGCTGAATTTTGGACTCGGCTGGTGACAAAATGTTCCAAACACACCCCATGCACAACTCCACCGGGGAAGGTGCCAGAATCGAGTTCCGTTGGTAGTTTTTACACTACCCCGGTAGGCAGCTGAAAGGCACCACAAAACTTGTTCTACCTGCTTTCTGGGCTGAGATGGGGAATCGCTGAATTTTGGACTCGGCTGGTGACAAAATGTTCCAAACACACCCCATGCACACCTCCACCGGGGAAGGTGCCAGAAACGAGTTCTGTTGGTAGTTTTTACACTACCCCGGTAGGCAGCTGAAAGGCACCACAAAACTTGTTCTACCTGCTTTCTGGGCTGAGATGGGGAATCGCTGAATTTTGGACTCGGCTGGTGACAAAATGTTCCAAACACACCCCATGCACACCTCCACCGGGGAAGGTGCCAGAAACGAGTTCTGTTGGTAGTTTTTACACTACCCCGGTAGGCAGCTGAAAGGCACCACAAAACTTGTTCTACCTGCTTTCTGGGCTGAGATGGGGAATCGCTGAATTTTGGACTCGGCTGGTAACAAAATGTTCCAAACACACCCCATGCACAACTCCACCGGGGAAGGTGCCAGAAACGAGTTCTGTTGGTAGTTTTTACACTACCCCGGTAGGCAGCTGAAAGGCACCACAAAACTTGTTCTACCTGCTTTCTGGGCTGAGATGGGGAATCGCTGAATTTTGGACTCGGCTGGTGACAAAATGTTCCAAACACACCCCATGCACAACTCCACCGGGGAAGGTGCCAGAAAGGAGTTCTGTTGGTAGTTTTTACACTACCCCGGTAGGCAGCTGAAAGGCACCACAAAACTTGTTCTACCTGCTTTCTGGGCTGAGATGGGGAATCGCTGAATTTTGGACTCGGCTGGTGACAAAATGTTCCAAACACACCCCATGCACACCTCCACCGGGGAAGGTGCCAGAAACGAGTTCTGTTGGTAGTTTTTACACTACCCCGGTAGGCAGCTGAAAGGCACCACAAAACTTGTTCTACCTGCTTTCTGGGCTGAGATGGGGGAATCGCTGAATTTTGGACTCGGCTGGTGACAAAATGTTCCAAACACACCCCATGCACACCTCCACCGGGGAAGGTGCCAGAAACGAGTTCTGTTGGTAGTTTTTACACTACCCCGGTAGGCAGCTGAAAGGCACCACAAAACTTGTTCTACCTGCTTTCTGGGCTGAGATGGGGAATCGCTGAATTTTGGACTCGGCTGGTAACAAAATGTTCCAAACACACCCCATGCACAACTCCACCGGGGAAGGTGCCAGAAACGAGTTCTGTTGGTAGTTTTTACACTACCCCGGTAGGCAGCTGAAAGGCACCACAAAACTTGTTCTACCTGCTTTCTGGGCTGAGATGGGGAATCGCTGAATTTTGGACTCGGCTGGTGACAAAATGTTCCAAACACACCCCATGCACAACTCCACCGGGGAAGGTGCCAGAAACGAGTTCTGTTGGTAGTTTTTACACTACCCCGGTAGGCAGCTGAAAGGCACCACAAAACTTGTTCTACCTGCTTTCTGGGCTGAGATGGGGAATCGCTGAATTTTGGACTCGGCTGGTGACAAAATGTTCCAAACACACCCCATGCACAACTCCACCGGGGAAGGTGCCAGAAACGAGTTCTGTTGGTAGTTTTTACACTACCCCGGTAGGCAGCTGAAAGGCACCACAAAACTTGTTCTACCTGCTTTCTGGGCTGAGATGGGGAATCGCTGAATTTTGGACTCGGCTGGTGACAAAATGTTCCAAACACACCCCATGCACACCTCCACCGGGGAAGGTGCCAGAAACGAGTTCTGTTGGTAGTTTTTACACTACCCCGGTAGGCAGCTGAAAGGCACCACAAAACTTGTTCTACCTGCTTTGTGGGCTGAGATGGGGAATCGCTGAATTTTGGACTCGGCTGGTGACAAAATGTTCCAAACACACCCCATGCACAACTCCACCGGGGAAGGTGCCAGAAACGAGTTCTGTTGGTAGTTTTTACACTACCCCGGTAGGCAGCTGAAAGGCACCACAAAACTTGTTCTACCTGCTTTCTGGGCTGAGATGGGGAATCGCTGAATTTTGGACTCGGCTGCTGACAAAATGTTCCAAACACACCCCATGCACAACTCCACCGGGGAAGGTGCCAGAAACGAGTTCTGTTGGTAGTTTTTACAGTACCCCGGTAGGCAGCTGAAAGGCACCACAAAACTTGTTCTACCTGCTTTCTGGGCTGAGATGGGGAATCGCTGAATTTTGGACTCGGCTGGTGACAAAATGTTCCAAACACACCCCATGCACAACTCCACCGGGGAAGGTGCCAGAAACGAGTTCTGTTGGTAGTTTTTACAGTACCCCGGTAGGCAGCTGAAAGGCACCACAAAACTTGTTCTACCTGCTTTCTGGGCTGAGATGGGGAATCGCTGAATTTTGGACTCGGCTGGTGACAAAATGTTCCAAACACACCCCATGCACAACTCCACCGGGGAAGGTGCCAGAAACGAGTTCTGTTGGTAGTTTTTACACTACCCCAGTAGGCAGCTGAAAGGCACCACAAAACTTGTTCTACCTGCTTTCTGGGCTGAGATGGGGAATCGCTGAATTTTGGACTCGGCTGGTGACAAAATGTTCCAAACACACCCCATGCACAACTCCACCGGGGAAGGTGCCAGAAACGAGTTCTGTTGGTAGTTTTTACACTACCCCGGTAGGCAGCTGAAAGGCACCACAAAACTTGTTCTACCTGCTTTCTGGGCTGAGATGGGGAATCACTGAATTTTGGACTCGGCTGGTGACAAAATGTTCCAAACACACCCCATGCACAACTCCACCGGGGAAGGTGCCAGAATCGAGTTCCGTTGGTAGTTTTTACACTACCCCGGTAGGCAAGAGAAAGGCACCACAAAACTTGTTCTACCTGCTTTCTGGGCTGAGATGGGGAATCGCTGAATTTTGGACTCGGCTGGTGACAAAATGTTCCAAACACACCCCATGCACACCTCCACCGGGGAAGGTGCCAGAAACGAGTTCTGTTGGTAGTTTTTACACTACCCCGGTAGGCAGCTGAAAGGCACCACAAAACTTGTTCTACCTGCTTTCTGGGCTGAGATGGGGAATCGCTGAATTTTGGACTCGGCTGGTGACAAAATGTTCCAAACACACCCCATGCACAACTCCACCGGGGAAGGTGCCAGAATCGAGTTCCGTTGGTAGTTTTTACACTACCCCGGTAGGCAAGAGAAAGGCACCACAAAACTTGTTCTACCTGCTTTCTGGGCTGAGATGGGGAACGGCTGAATTTTGGACTCGGCTGGTAACAAAATGTTCCAAACACACCCCATGCACAACTCCACCGGGGAAGGTGCCAGAAACGAGTTCTGTTGGTAGTTTTTACACTACCCCGGTAGGCAGCTGAAAGGCACCACAAAACTTGTTCTACCTGCTTTCTGGGCTGAGATGGGGAATCGCTGAATTTTGGACTCGGCTGGTGACAAAATGTTCCAAACACACCCCATGCACAACTCCACCGGGGAAGGTGCCAGAAACGAGTTCTGTTGGTAGTTTTTACACTACCCCGGTAGGCAGCTGAAAGGCACCACAAAACTTGTTCTACCTGCTTTCTGGGCTGAGATGGGGAATCGCTGAATTTTGGACTCGGCTGGTGACAAAATGTTCCAAACACACCCCATGCACAACTCCACCGGGGAAGGTGCCAGAAACGAGTTCTGTTGGTAGTTTTTACACTACCCCGGTAGGCAAGAGAAAGGCACCACAAAACTTGTTCTACCTGCTTTCTGGGCTGAGATGGGGAATCGCTGAATTTTGGACTTGGCTGGTGACAAAATGTTCCAAACACACCCCATGCACAACTCCACCGGGGAAGGTGCCAGAAACGAGTTCTTTTGGTAGTTTTTACACTACCCCGGTAGGCAGCTGAAAGGCACCACAAAAGTTTTTCTACCTGCTTTCTCGGCTGAGATGGGGAATCGCTGAATTTTGGACTCGGCTGGTGACAAAATGTTCCAAACACACCCCATGCACAACTCCACCGGGGAAGGTGCCAGAAACGAGTTCTGTTGGTAGTTTTTTACACTACCCCGGTTAGGGCAGCTGAAAGGCACCACAAAACTTGTTCTACCTGCTTTCTGGGCTGAGATGGGGAATCACTGAATTTTGGACTCGGCTGGTGACAAAATGTTCCAAACACACCCCATGCACAACTCCACCGGGGAAGGTGCCAGAAACGAGTTCCGTTGGTAGTTTTTACACTACCCCGGTAGGCAAGAGAAAGGCACCACAAAACTTGTTCTACCTGCTTTCTGGGCTGAGATGGGGAATCGCTGAATTTTGGACTCGGCTGGTAACAAAATGTTCCAAACACACCCCATGCACAACTCCACCGGGGAAGGTGCCAGAAACGAGTTCTGTTGGTAGTTTTTACACTACCCCGGTAGGCAGCTGAAAGGCACCACAAAACTTGTTCTACCTGCTTTCTGGGCTGAGATGGGGAATCGCTGAATTTTGGACTCGGCTGGTGACAAAATGTTCCAAACACACCCCATGCACAACTCCACCGGGGAAGGTGCCAGAAACGAGTTCTGTTGGTAGTTTTTACACTACCCCGGTAGGCAGCTGAAAGGCACCACAAAACTTGTTCTACCTGCTTTCTGGGCTGAGATGGGGAATCACTGAATTTTGGACTCGGCTGGTGACAAAATGTTCCAAACACACCCCATGCACAACTCCACCGGGGAAGGTGCCAGAATCGAGTTCCGTTGGTAGTTTTTACACTACCCCGGTAGGCAAGAGAAAGGCACCACAAAACTTGTTCTACCTGCTTTCTGGGCTGAGATGGGGAATCGCTGAATTTTGGACTCGGCTGGTGACAAAATGTTCCAAACACACCCCATGCACACCTCCACCGGGGAAGGTGCCAGAAACGAGTTCTGTTGGTAGTTTTTACACTACCCCGGTAGGCAGCTGAAAGGCACCACAAAACTTGTTCTACCTGCTTTCTGGGCTGAGATGGGGAATCGCTGAATTTTGGACTCGGCTGGTGACAAAATGTTCCAAACACACCCCATGCACAACTCCACCGGGGAAGGTGCCAGAATCGAGTTCCGTTGGTAGTTTTTACACTACCCCGGTAGGCAGCTGAAAGGCACCACAAAACTTGTTCTACCTGCTTTCTGGGCTGAGATGGGGAATCGCTGAATTTTGGACTCGGCTGGTGACAAAATGTTCCAAACACACCCCATGCACACCTCCACCGGGGAAGGTGCCAGAAACGAGTTCTGTTGGTAGTTTTTACACTACCCCGGTAGGCAGCTGAAAGGCACCACAAAACTTGTTCTACCTGCTTTCTGGGCTGAGATGGGGAATCGCTGAATTTTGGACTCGGCTGGTGACAAAATGTTCCAAACACACCCCATGCACACCTCCACCGGGGAAGGTGCCAGAAACGAGTTCTGTTGGTAGTTTTTACACTACCCCGGTAGGCAGCTGAAAAGGCACCACAAAACTTGTTCTACCTGCTTTCTGGGCTGAGATGGGGAATCGCTGAATTTTGGACTCGGCTGGTAACAAAATGTTCCAAACACACCCCATGCACAACTCCACCGGGGAAGGTGCCAGAAACGAGTTCTGTTGGTAGTTTTTACACTACCCCGGTAGGCAGCTGAAAGGCACCACAAAACTTGTTCTACCTGCTTTCTGGGCTGAGATGGGGAATCGCTGAATTTTGGACTCGGCTGGTGACAAAATGTTCCAAACACACCCCATGCACAACTCCACCGGGGAAGGTGCCAGAAACGAGTTCTGTTGGTAGTTTTTACACTACCCCGGTAGGCAGCTGAAAGGCACCACAAAACTTGTTCTACCTGCTTTCTGGGCTGAGATGGGGAATCGCTGAATTTTGGACTCGGCTGGTGACAAAATGTTCCAAACACACCCCATGCACACCTCCACCGGGGAAGGTGCCAGAAACGAGTTCTGTTGGTAGTTTTTACACTACCCCGGTAGGCAGCTGAAAGGCACCACAAAACTTGTTCTACCTGCTTTCTGGGCTGAGATGGGGAATCGCTGAATTTTGGACTCGGCTGGTGACAAAATGTTCCAAACACACCCCATGCACACCTCCACCGGGGAAGGTGCCAGAAACGAGTTCTGTTGGTAGTTTTTACACTACCCCGGTAGGCAGCTGAAAGGCACCACAAAACTTGTTCTACCTGCTTTCTGGGCTGAGATGGGGAATCGCTGAATTTTGGACTCGGCTGGTAACAAAATGTTCCAAACACACCCCATGCACACCTCCACCGGGGAAGGTGCCAGAAACGAGTTCTGTTGGTAGTTTTTACACTACCCCGGTAGGCAGCTGAAAGGCACCACAAAACTTGTTCTACCTGCTTTCTGGGCTGAGATGGGGAATCGCTGAATTTTGGACTCGGCTGGTGACAAAATGTTCCAAACACACCCCATGCACAACTCCACCGGGGAAGGTGCCAGAAACGAGTTCTGTTGGTAGTTTTTACACTACCCCGGTAGGCAGCTGAAAGGCACCACAAAACTTGTTCTACCTGCTTTCTGGGCTGAGATGGGGAATCGCTGAATTTTGGACTCGGCTGGTGACAAAATGTTCCAAACACACCCCATGCACAACTCCACCGGGGAAGGTGCCAGAAACGAGTTCTGTTGGTAGTTTTTACACTACCCCAGTAGGCAGCTGAAAGGCACCACAAAACTTGTTCTACCTGCTTTCTGGGCTGAGATGGGGAATCGCTGAATTTTGGACTCGGCTGGTGACAAAATGTTCCAAACACACCCCATGCACAACTCCACCGGGGAAGGTGCCAGAAACGAGTTCTGTTGGTAGTTTTTACACTACCCCGGTAGGCAGCTGAAAGGCACCACAAAACTTGTTCTACCTGCTTTCTGGGCTGAGATGGGGAATCACTGAATTTTGGACTCGGCTGGTGACAAAATGTTCCAAACACACCCCATGCACAACTCCACCGGGGAAGGTGCCAGAATCGAGTTCCGTTGGTAGTTTTTACACTACCCCGGTAGGCAAGAGAAAGGCACCACAAAACTTGTTCTACCTGCTTTCTGGGCTGAGATGGGGAATCGCTGAATTTTGGACTCGGCTGGTGACAAAATGTTCCAAACACACCCCATGCACAACTCCACCGGGGAAGGTGCCAGAAACGAGTTCTGTTGGTAGTTTTTACACTACCCCGGTAGGCAGCTGAAAGGCACCACAAAACTTGTTCTACCTGCGGGCTGAGATGGGGAATCGCTGAATTTTGGACTCGGCTGGTGACAAAATGTTCCAAACACACCCCATGCACAACTCCACCGGGGAAGGTGCCAGAAACGAGTTCTGTTGGTAGTTTTTACACTACCCCGGTAGGCAGCTGAAAGGCACCACAAAACTTGTTCTACCTGCTTTCTGGGCTGAGATGGGGAATCGCTGAATTTTGGACTCGGCTGGTGACAAAATGTTCCAAACACACCCCATGCACAACTCCACCGGGGAAGGTGCCAGAAACGAGTTCTGTTGGTAGTTTTTACACTACCCCGGTAGGCAGCTGAAAGGCACCACAAAACTTGTTCTACCTGCTTTCTGGGCTGAGATGGGGAATCGCTGAATTTTGGACTCGGCTGGTGACAAAATGTTCCAAACACACCCCATGCACAACTCCACCGGGGAAGGTGCCAGAAACGAGTTCCGTTGGTAGTTTTTACACTACCCCGGTAGGCAAGAGAAAGGCACCACAAAACTTGTTCTACCTGCTTTCTGGGCTGAGATGGGGAACGGCTGAATTTTGGACTCGGCTGGTAACAAAATGTTCCAAACACACCCCATGCACAACTCCACCGGGGAAGGTGCCAGAATCGAGTTCCGTTGGTAGTTTTTACACTACCCCGGTAGGCAAGAGAAAGGCACCACAAAACTTGTTGTACCTGCTTTCTGGGCTGAGATGGGGAATCCCTGAATTTTGGACTCGGCTGGTGACAAAATGTTCCAAACACACCCCATGCACAGCTCCACCGGGGAAGGTGCCAGAAACGAGTTCTGTTGGTAGTTTTTACACTACCCCGGTAGGCAGCTGAAAGGCACCACAAAACTTGTTCTACCTGCTTTCTGGGCTGAGATGGGGAATCGCTGAATTTTGGACTCGGCTGGTGACAAAATGTTCCAAACACACCCCATGCACAACTCCACCGGGGAAGGTGCCAGAAACGAGTTCTGTTGGTAGTTTTTACACTACCCCGGTAGGCAGCTGAAAGGCACCACAAAACTTGTTCTACCTGCTTTCTGGGCTGAGATGGGGAATCGCTGAATTTTGGACTCGGCTGGTGACAAAATGTTCCAAACACACCCCATGCACAACTCCACCGGGGAAGGTGCCAGAAACGAGTTCCGTTGGTAGTTTTTACACTACCCCGGTAGGCAGCTGAAAGGCACCACAAAACTTGTTGTACCTGCTTTCTGGGCTGAGATGGGGAACGGCTGAATTTTGGACTCGGCTGGTGACAAAATGTTCCAAACACACCCCATGCACAACTCCACTGGGGAAGGTGCCAGAAACGAGTTCTCTTGGTAGTTTTTACACTACCCCGGTAGGCAGCTGAAAGGCACCACAAAACTTGTTCTACCTGCTTTCTGGGCTGAGATGGGGAATCGCTGAATTTTCGACTCGGCTGCTGACAAAATGTTCCAAACACACCCCATGCACAACTCCACCGGGGAAGGTGCCAGAAACGAGTTCTGTTGGTAGTTTTTACACTACCCCGGTAGGCAGCTGAAAGGCACCACAAAACTTGTTCTACCTGCTTTCTGGGCTGAGATGGGGAATCGCTGAATTTTGGACTTGGCTGGTGACAAAATGTTCCAAACACACCCCATGCACAACTCCACCGGGGAAGGTGCCAGAAACGAGTTCTGTTGGTAGTTTTTACACTACCCCGGTAGGCAGCTGAAAGGCAGCACAAAACTTGTTGTACCTGCTTTCTGGGCTGAGATGGGGAATCGCTGAATTTTGGACTCGGCTGGTGACAAAATGTTCCAAACACACCCCATGCACAACTCCACCGGGGAAGGTGCCAGAAACGAGTTCCGTTGGTAGTTTTTACACTACCCCGGTAGGCAGCTGAAAGGCACCACAAAACTTGTTCTACCTGCTTTCTGGGCTGAGATGGGGAATCCCTGAATTTTGGACTCGGCTGGTAACAAAATGTTCCAAACACACCCCATGCACAACTCCACCGGGGAAGGTGCCAGAAACGAGTTCTGTTGGTAGTTTTTACACTACCCCGGTAGGCAGCTGAAAGGCACCACAAAACTTGTTCTACCTGCTTTCTGGGCTGAGATGGGGAATCGCTGAATTTTGGACTCGGCTGGTGACAAAATGTTCCAAACACACCCCATGCACAACTCCACCGGGGAAGGTGCCAGAAACGAGTTCCGTTGGTAGTTTTTACACTACCCCGGTAGGCAGCTGAAAGGCACCACAAAACTTGTTCTACCTGCTTTCTGGGCTGAGATGGGGAATCGCTGAATTTTGGACTCGGCTGGTGACAAAATGTTCCAAACACACCCCATGCACAACTCCACCGGGGAAGGTGCCAGAAACGAGTTCTGTTGGTAGTTTTTACACTACCCCGGTAGGCAGCTGAAAGGCACCACAAAACTTGTTCTACCTGCTTTCTGGGCTGAGATGGGGAACGGCTGAATTTTGGACTCGGCTGGTGACAAAATGTTCCAAACACACCCCATGCACAACTCCACTGGGGAAGGTGCCAGAAACGAGTTCTCTTGGTAGTTTTTACACTACCCCGGTAGGCAGCTGAAAGGCACCACAAAACTTGTTCTACCTGCTTTCTGGGCTGAGATGGGGAATCGCTGACTTTTGGACTCGGCTGGTGACAAAATGTTCCAAACACACCCCATGCACAACTTCACCGGGGAAGGTGCCAGAAACGAGTTCTGTTGGTAGTTTTTACACTACCCCGGTAGGCAGCTGAAAGGCACCACAAAACTTGTTCTACCTGCTTTCTGGGCTGAGATGGGGAATCGCTGAATTTTGGACTCGGCTGGTGACAAAATGTTCCAAACACACCCCATGCACAACTCCACCGGGGAAGGTGCCAGAATCGAGTTCTGTTGGTAGTTTTTACACTACCCCGGTAGGCAAGAGAAAGGCACCACAAAACTTGTTCTACCTGCTTTCTGGGCTGAGATGGGGAACGGCTGAATTTTGGACTCGGCTGGTGACAAAATGTTCCAAACACACCCCATGCACAACTCCACCGGGGAAGGTGCCAGAAACGAGTTCTGTTGGTAGTTTTTACACTACCCCGGTAGGCAGCTGAAAGGCACCACAAAACTTGTTCTACCTGCTTTCTGGGCTGAGATGGAGAATCGCTGAATTTTGGACTCGGCTGGTGACAAAATGTTCCAAACACACCCCATGCACAACTCCACCGGGGAAGGTGCCAGAATCGAGTTCTCTTGGTAGTTTTTACACTACCCCGGTAGGCAGCTGAAAGGCACCACAAAACTTGTTCTACCTGCTTTCTGGGCTGAGATGGGGAATCGCTGAATTTTGGACTCGGCTGGTGACAAAATGTTCCAAACACACCCCATGCACAACTCCACCGGGGAAGGTGCCAGAAACGAGTTCTGTTGGTAGTTTTTACACTACCCCGGTAGGCAGCTGAAAGGCACCACAAAACTTGTTCTACCTGCTTTCTGGGCTGAGATGGGGAATCGCTGAATTTTGGACTCGGCTGGTGACAAAATGTTCCAAACACACCCCATGCACAACTCCACCGGGGAAGGTGCCAGAAACGAGTTCCGTTGGTAGTTTTTACACTACCCCGGTAGGCAGCTGAAAGGCACCACAAAACTTGTTCTACCTGCTTTCTGGGCTGAGATGGGGAATCGCTGAATTTTGGACTTGGCTGGTGACAAAATGTTCCAAACACACCCCATGCACAACTCCACCGGGGAAGGTGCCAGAAACGAGTTCTGTTGGTAGTTTTTACACTACCCCGGTAGGCAGCTGAAAGGCAGCACAAAACTTGTTGTACCTGCTTTCTGGGCTGAGATGGGGAATCGCTGAATTTTGGACTCGGCTGGTGACAAAATGTTCCAAACACACCCCATGCACAACTCCACCGGGGAAGGTGCCAGAAACGAGTTCCGTTGGTAGTTTTTACACTACCCCGGTAGGCAAGAGAAAGGCACCACAAAACTTGTTCTACCTGCTTTCTGGGCTGAGATGGGGAACGGCTGAATTTTGGACTCGGCTGGTAACAAAATGTTCCAAACACACCCCATGCACAACTCCACCGGGGAAGGTGCCAGAATCGAGTTCCGTTGGTAGTTTTTACACTACCCCGGTAGGCAAGAGAAAGGCACCACAAAACTTGTTCTACCTGCTTTCTGGGCTGAGATGGGGAACGGCTGAATTTTGGACTCGGCTGGTGACAAAATGTTCCAAACACACCCCATGCACAACTCCACCGGGGAAGGTGCCAGAAACGAGTTCTGTTGGTAGTTTTTACACTACCCCGGTAGGCAGCTGAAAGGCACCACAAAACTTGTTCTACCTGCTTTCTGGGCTGAGATGGGGAACGGCTGAATTTTGGACTCGGCTGGTGACAAAATGTTCCAAACACACCCCATGCACAACTCCACCGGGGAAGGTGCCAGAAACGAGTTCTCTTGGTAGTTTTTACAGTACCCCGGTAGGCAGCTGAAAGGCACCACAAAACTTGTTGTACCTGCTTTCTGGGCTGAGATGGGGAATCCCTGAATTTTGGACTCGGCTGGTGACAAAATGTTCCAAACACACCCCATGCACAACTCCACCGGGGAAGGTGCCAGAAACGAGTTCTGTTGCTAGTTTTTACACTACCCCGGTAGGCAAGAGAAAGGCACCACAAAACTTGTTGTACCTGCTTTCTGGGCTGAGATGGGGAATCGCTGAATTTTGGACTCGGCTGGTGACAAAATGTTCCAAACACACCCCATGCACAACTCCACCGGGGAAGGTGCCAGAAACGAGTTCTGTGGGTAGTTTTTACACTACCCCGGTAGGCAGCTGAAAGGCACCACAAAACTTGTTCTACCTGCTTTCTGGGCTGAGATGGGGAATCGCTGAATTTTGGACTCGGCTGGTGACAAAATGTTCCAAACACACCCCATGCACAACTCCACCGGGGAAGGTGCCAGAAACGAGTTCTGTTGGTAGTTTTTACACTACCCCGGTAGGCAGCTGAAAGGCACCACAAAACTTGTTCTACCTGCTTTCTGGGCTGAGATGGGGAATCGCTGAATTTTGGACTCGGCTGGTGACAAAATGTTCCAAACACACCCCATGCACAACTCCACCGGGGAAGGTGCCAGAAACGAGTTCCGTTGGTAGTTTTTACACTACCCCGGTAGGCAGCTGAAAGGCACCACAAAACTTGTTCTACCTGCTTTCTGGGCTGAGATGGGGAACGGCTGAATTTTGGACTCGGCTGGTGACAAAATGTTCCAAACACACCCCATGCACAACTCCACCGGGGAAGGTGCCAGAAACGAGTTCTGTTGGTAGTTTTTACACTACCCCGGTAGGCAGCTGAAAGGCACCACAAAACTTGTTCTACCTGCTTTCTGGGCTGAGATGGGGAATCGCTGAATTTTGGACTCGGCTGGTGACAAAATGTTCCAAACACACCCCATGCACAACTCCACCGGGGAAGGTGCCAGAAACGAGTTCTGTTGGTAGTTTTTACACTACCCCGGTAGGCAGCTGAAAGGCACCACAAAACTTGTTCTACCTGCTTTCTGGGCTGAGATGGGGAATCGCTGAATTTTCGACTCGGCTGCTGACAAAATGTTCCAAACACACCCCATGCACAACTCCACCGGGGAAGGTGCCAGAAACGAGTTCTGTTGGTAGTTTTTACACTACCCCGGTAGGCAGCTGAAAGGCACCACAAAACTTGTTCTACCTGCTTTCTGGGCTGAGATGGGGAATCGCTGAATTTTCGACTCGGCTGCTGACAAAATGTTCCAAACACACCCCATGCACAACTCCACCGGGGAAGGTGCCAGAAACGAGTTCTGTTGGTAGTTTTTACACTACCCCGGTAGGCAGCTGAAAGGCACCACAAAACTTGTTCTACCTGCTTTCTGGGCTGAGATGGGGAATCGCTGAATTTTGGACTTGGCTGGTGACAAAATGTTCCAAACACACCCCATGCACAACTCCACCGGGGAAGGTGCCAGAAACGAGTTCTGTTGGTAGTTTTTACACTACCCCGGTAGGCAGCTGAAAGGCAGCACAAAACTTGTTGTACCTGCTTTCTGGGCTGAGATGGGGAATCGCTGAATTTTGGACTCGGCTGGTGACAAAATGTTCCAAACACACCCCATGCACAACTCCACCGGGGAAGGTGCCAGAAACGAGTTCTGTGGGTAGTTTTTACACTACCCCGGTAGGCAGCTGAAAGGCACCACAAAACTTGTTCTACCTGCTTTCTGGGCTGAGATGGGGAATCGCTGAATTTTGGACTCGGCTGGTGACAAAATGTTCCAAACACACCCCATGCACAACTCCACCGGGGAAGGTGCCAGAAACGAGTTCTGTTGGTAGTTTTTACACTACCCCGGTAGGCAGCTGAAAGGCACCACAAAACTTGTTCTACCTGCTTTCTGGGCTGAGATGGGGAATCGCTGAATTTTGGACTCGGCTGGTGACAAAATGTTCCAAACACACCCCATGCACAACTCCACCGGGGAAGGTGCCAGAAACGAGTTCCGTTGGTAGTTTTTACACTACCCCGGTAGGCAAGAGAAAGGCACCACAAAACTTGTTCTACCTGCTTTCTGGGCTGAGATGGGGAACGGCTGAATTTTGGACTCGGCTGGTAACAAAATGTTCCAAACACACCCCATGCACAACTCCACCGGGGAAGGTGCCAGAATCGAGTTCCGTTGGTAGTTTTTACACTACCCCGGTAGGCAGCTGAAAGGCACCACAAAACTTGTTCTACCTGCTTTCTGGGCTGAGATGGGGAATCGCTGAATTTTCGACTCGGCTGCTGACAAAATGTTCCAAACACACCCCATGCACAACTCCACCGGGGAAGGTGCCAGAAACGAGTTCTGTTGGTAGTTTTTACACTACCCCGGTAGGCAGCTGAAAGGCACCACAAAACTTGTTCTACCTGCTTTCTGGGCTGAGATGGGGAATCGCTGAATTTTGGACTTGGCTGGTGACAAAATGTTCCAAACACACCCCATGCACAACTCCACCGGGGAAGGTGCCAGAAACGAGTTCTGTTGGTAGTTTTTACACTACCCCGGTAGGCAGCTGAAAGGCACCACAAAACTTGTTCTACCTGCTTTCTGGGCTGAGATGGGGAATCGCTGAATTTTGGACTCGGCTGGTGACAAAATGTTCCAAACACACCCCATGCACAACTCCACCGGGGAAGGTGCCAGAAACGAGTTCCGTTGGTAGTTTTTACACTACCCCGGTAGGCAAGAGAAAGGCACCACAAAACTTGTTCTACCTGCTTTCTGGGCTGAGATGGGGAACGGCTGAATTTTGGACTCGGCTGGTAACAAAATGTTCCAAACACACCCCATGCACAACTCCACCGGGGAAGGTGCCAGAATCGAGTTCCGTTGGTAGTTTTTACACTACCCCGGTAGGCAAGAGAAAGGCACCACAAAACTTGTTCTACCTGCTTTCTGGGCTGAGATGGGGAACGGCTGAATTTTGGACTCGGCTGCTGACAAAATGTTCCAAACACACCCCATGCACAACTCCACCGGGGAAGGTGCCAGAAACGAGTTCTCTTGGTAGTTTTTACACTACCCCGGTAGGCAGCTGAAAGGCACCACAAAACTTGTTCTACCTGCTTTCTGGGCTGAGATGGGGAATCGCTGAATTTTGGACTTGGCTGGTGACAAAATGTTCCAAACACACCCCATGCACAACTCCACCGGGGAAGGTGCCAGAAACGAGTTCTGTTGGTAGTTTTTACACTACCCCGGTAGGCAGCTGAAAGGCACCACAAAACTTGTTCTACCTGCTTTCTGGGCTGAGATGGGGAATCGCTGAATTTTGGACTCGGCTGGTGACAAAATGTTCCAAACACACCCCATGCACAACTCCACCGGGGAAGGTGCCAGAAACGAGTTCCGTTGGTAGTTTTTACACTACCCCGGTAGGCAAGAGAAAGGCACCACAAAACTTGTTCTACCTGCTTTCTGGGCTGAGATGGGGAACGGCTGAATTTTGGACTCGGCTGGTAACAAAATGTTCCAAACACACCCCATGCACAACTCCACCGGGGAAGGTGCCAGAATCGAGTTCCGTTGGTAGTTTTTACACTACCCCGGTAGGCAAGAGAAAGGCACCACAAAACTTGTTCTACCTGCTTTCTGGGCTGAGATGGGGAACGGCTGAATTTTGGACTCGGCTGCTGACAAAATGTTCCAAACACACCCCATGCACAACTCCACCGGGGAAGGTGCCAGAAACGAGTTCTGTTGGTAGTTTTTACACTACCCCGGTAGGCAGCTGAAAGGCACCACAAAACTTGTTCTACCTGCTTTCTGGGCTGAGATGGGGAATCGCTGAATTTTCGACTCGGCTGGTGACAAAATGTTCCAAACACACCCCATGCACAGCTCCACCGGGGAAGGTGCCAGAAACGATTTCTGTTGGTAGTTTTTACACTACCCCGGTAGGCAGCTGAAAGGCACCACAAAACTTGTTCTACCTGCTTTCTGGGCTGAGATGGGGAACGGCTGAATTTTGGACTCGGCTGCTGACAAAATGTTCCAAACACACCCCATGCACAACTCCACCGGGGAAGGTGCCAGAAACGAGTTCTCTTGGTAGTTTTTACAGTACCCCGGTAGGCAGCTGAAAGGCACCACAAAACTTGTTCTACCTGCTTTCTGGGCTGAGATGGGGAATCCCTGAATTTTGGACTCGGCTGGTGACAAAATGTTCCAAACACACCCCATGCACAACTCCACCGGGGAAGGTGCCAGAAACGAGTTCTGTTGGTAGTTTTTACACTACCCCGGTAGGCAAGAGAAAGGCACCACAAAACTTGTTGTACCTGCTTTCTGGGCTGAGATGGGGAATCGCTGAATTTTGGACTCGGCTGGTGACAAAATGTTCCAAACACACCCCATGCACAACTCCACCGGGGAAGGTGCCAGAAACGAGTTCCGTTGGTAGTTTTTACACTACCCCGGTAGGCAGCTGAAAGGCACCACAAAACTTGTTCTACCTGCTTTCTGGGCTGAGATGGGGAATCCCTGAATTTTGGACTCGGCTGGTAACAAAATGTTCCAAACACACCCCATGCACAACTCCACCGGGGAAGGTGCCAGAAACGAGTTCTGTTGGTAGTTTTTACACTACCCCGGTAGGCAGCTGAAAGGCACCACAAAACTTGTTCTACCTGCTTTCTGGGCTGAGATGGGGAATCGCTGAATTTTGGACTCGGCTGGTGACAAAATGTTCCAAACACACCCCATGCACAACTCCACCGGGGAAGGTGCCAGAAACGAGTTCTGTTGGTAGTTTTTACACTACCCCGGTAGGCAGCTGAAAGGCACCACAAAACTTGTTCTACCTGCTTTCTGGGCTGAGATGGGGAATCGCTGAATTTTGGACTTGGCTGGTGACAAAATGTTCCAAACACACCCCATGCACAACTCCACCGGGGAAGGTGCCAGAAACGAGTTCTGTTGGTAGTTTTTACACTACCCCGGTAGGCAGCTGAAAGGCAGCACAAAACTTGTTGTACCTGCTTTCTGGGCTGAGATGGGGAATCGCTGAATTTTGGACTCGGCTGGTGACAAAATGTTCCAAACACACCCCATGCACAACTCCACCGGGGAAGGTGCCAGAAACGAGTTCCGTTGGTAGTTTTTACACTACCCCGGTAGGCAAGAGAAAGGCACCACAAAACTTGTTCTACCTGCTTTCTGGGCTGAGATGGGGAACGGCTGAATTTTGGACTCGGCTGGTAACAAAATGTTCCAAACACACCCCATGCACAACTCCACCGGGGAAGGTGCCAGAATCGAGTTCCGTTGGTAGTTTTTACACTACCCCGGTAGGCAAGAGAAAGGCACCACAAAACTTGTTCTACCTGCTTTCTGGGCTGAGATGGGGAACGGCTGAATTTTGGACTCGGCTGCTGACAAAATGTTCCAAACACACCCCATGCACAACTCCACCGGGGAAGGTGCCAGAAACGAGTTCTGTTGGTAGTTTTTACACTACCCCGGTAGGCAGCTGAAAGGCACCACAAAACTTGTTCTACCTGCTTTCTGGGCTGAGATGGGGAATCGCTGAATTTTCGACTCGGCTGGTGACAAAATGTTCCAAACACACCCCATGCACAGCTCCACCGGGGAAGGTGCCAGAAACGATTTCTGTTGGTAGTTTTTACACTACCCCGGTAGGCAGCTGAAAGGCACCACAAAACTTGTTGTACCTGCTTTCTGGGCTGAGATGGGGAATCGCTGAATTTTGGACTCGGCTGGTGACAAAATGTTCCAAACACACCCCATGCACAACTCCACCGGGGAAGGTGCCAGAAACGAGTTCTGTTGGTAGTTTTTACACTACCCCGGTAGGCAGCTGAAAGGCACCACAAAACTTGTTCTACCTGCTTTCTGGGCTGAGATGGGGAATCGCTGAATTTTGGACTCGGCTGGTGACAAAATGTTCTAAACACACCCCATGCACAACTCCACCGGGGAAGGTGCCAGAAACGAGTTCTGTTGGTAGTTTTTACACTACCCCGGTAGGCAGCTGAAAGGCACCACAAAACTTGTTCTACCTGCTTTCTGGGCTGAGATGGGGAACGGCTGAATTTTGGACTCGGCTGGTGACAAAATGTTCCAAACACACCCCATGCACAACTCCACCGGGGAAGGTGCCAGAAACGAGTTCTCTTGGTAGTTTTTACAGTACCCCGGTAGGCAAGAGAAAGGCACCACAAAACTTGTTGTACCTGCTTTCTGGGCTGAGATGGGGAATCGCTGAATTTTGGACTCGGCTGGTGACAAAATGTTCCAAACACACCCCATGCACAACTCCAACGGGGAAGGTGCCAGAAACGAGTTCCGTTGGTAGTTTTTACACTACCCCGGTAGGCAGCTGAAAGGCACCACAAAACTTGTTCTACCTGCTTTCTGGGCTGAGATGGGGAATCCCTGAATTTTGGACTCGGCTGGAGACAAAATGTTCCAAACACACCCCATGCACAACTCCACCGGGGAAGGTGCCAGAAACGAGTTCTGTTGGTAGTTTTTACACTACCCCGGTAGGCAGCTGAAAGGCACCACAAAACTTGTTCTACCTGCTTTCTGGGCTGAGATGGGGAATCGCTGAATTTTGGACTCGGCTGGTGACAAAATGTTCCAAACACACCCCATGCACAACTCCACCGGGGAAGGTGCCAGAAACGAGTTCTGTTGGTAGTTTTTACACTACCCCGGTAGGCAGCTGAAAGGCACCACAAAACTTGTTCTACCTGCTTTCTGGGCTGAGATGGGGAACGGCTGAATTTTGGACTCGGCTGGTGACAAAATGTTCCAAACACACCCCATGCACAACTCCACCGGGGAAGGTGCCAGAAACGAGTTCTGTTGGTAGTTTTTACACTACCCCGGTAGGCAGCTGAAAGGCACCACAAAACTTGTTCTACCTGCTTTCTGGGCTGAGATGGGGAATCGCTGAATTTTGGACTCGGCTGGTGACAAAATGTTCCAAACACACCCCATGCACAACTCCACCGGGGAAGGTGCCAGAAACGAGTTCCGTTGGTAGTTTTTACACTACCCCGGTAGGCAAGATAAAGACACCACAAAACTTGTTCTACCTGCTTTCTGGGCTGAGATGGGGAACGGCTGAATTTTGGACTCGGCTGGTAACAAAATGTTCCAAACACACCCCATGCACAACTCCACCGGGGAAGGTGCCAGAATCGAGTTCCGTTGGTAGTTTTTACACTACCCCGGTAGGCAAGAGAAAGGCACCACAAAACTTGTTCTACCTGCTTTCTGGGCTGAGATGGGGAATCCCTGAATTTTGGACTCGGCTGGTGACAAAATGTTCCAAACACACCCCATGCACAACTCCACCGGGGAAGGTGCCAGAAACGAGTTCTGTTGGTAGTTTTTACACTACCCCGGTAGGCAGCTGAAAGGCACCACAAAACTTGTTCTACCTGCTTTCTGGGCTGAGATGGGGAATCGCTGAATTTTCGACTCGGCTGGTGACAAAATGTTCCAAACACACCCCATGCACAGCTCCACCGGGGAAGGTGCCAGAAACGATTTCTGTTGGTAGTTTTTACACTACCCCGGTAGGCAGCTGAAAGGCACCACAAAACTTGTTCTACCTGCTTTCTGGGCTGAGATGGGGAATCGCTGAATTTTGGACTCGGCTGGTGACAAAATGTTCCAAACACACCCCATGCACAACTCCACCGGGGAAGGTGCCAGAAACGAGTTCTGTTGGTAGTTTTTACACTACCCCGGTAGGCAGCTGAAAGGCACCACAAAACTTGTTCTACCTGCTTTCTGGGCTGAGATGGGGAATCGCTGAATTTTGGACTCGGCTGGTGACAAAATGTTCCAAACACACCCCATGCACAACTCCACCGGGGAAGGTGCCAGAAACGAGTTCTGTTGGTAGTTTTTACACTACCCCGGTAGGCAGCTGAAAGGCACCACAAAACTTGTTCTACCTGCTTTCTGGGCTGAGATGGGGAATCGCTGAATTTTCGACTCGGCTGGTGACAAAATGTTCCAAACACACCCCATGCACAGCTCCACCGGGGAAGGTGCCAGAAACGATTTCTGTTGGTAGTTTTTACACTACCCCGGTAGGCAGCTGAAAGGCACCACAAAACTTGTTCTACCTGCTTTCTGGGCTGAGATGGGGAATCGCTGAATTTTGGACTCGGCTGGTGACAAAATGTTCCAAACACACCCCATGCACAACTCCACCGGGGAAGGTGCCAGAAACGAGTTCTGTTGGTAGTTTTTACACTACCCCGGTAGGCAGCTGAAAGGCACCACAAAACTTGTTCTACCTGCTTTCTGGGCTGAGATGGGGAATCGCTGAATTTTGGACTCGGCTGGTGACAAAATGTTCCAAACACACCCCATGCACAACTCCACCGGGGAAGGTGCCAGAAACGAGTTCCGTTGGTAGTTTTTACACTACCCCGGTAGGCAAGAGAAAGGCACCACAAAACTTGTTGTACCTGCTTTCTGGGCTGAGATGGGGAACGGCTGAATTTTGGACTCGGCTGGTGACAAAATATTCCAAACACACCCCATGCACAACTCCACCGGGGAAGGTGCCAGAAACGAGTTCTCTTGGTAGTTTTTACAGTACCCCGGTAGGCAGCTGAAAGGCACCACAAAACTTGTTCTACCTGCTTTCTGGGCTGAGATGGGGAATCGCTGAATTTTGGACTCGGCTGGTGACAAAATGTTCCAAACACACCCCATGCACAACTCCACCGGGGAAGGTGCCAGAAACGAGTTCTGTTGGTAGTTTTTACACTACCCCGGTAGGCAGCTGAAAGGCACCACAAAACTTGTTCTACCTGCTTTCTGGGCTGAGATGGGGAATCGCTGAATTTTGGACTCGGCTGGTGACAAAATGTTCCAAACACACCCCATGCACAACTCCACCGGGGAAGGTGCCAGAAACGAGTTCTGTGGGTAGTTTTTACACTACCCCGGTAGGCAGCTGAAAGGCACCACAAAACTTGTTCTACCTGCTTTCTGGGCTGAGATGGGGAATCGCTGAATTTTGGACTCGGCTGGTGACAAAATGTTCCAAACACACCCCATGCACAACTCCACCGGGGAAGGTGCCAGAAACGAGTTCTGTTGGTAGTTTTTACACTACCCCGGTAGGCAGCTGAAAGGCACCACAAAACTTGTTCTACCTGCTTTCTGGGCTGAGATGGGGAATCGCTGAATTTTGGACTCGGCTGGTGACAAAATGTTCCAAACACACCCCATGCACAACTCCACCGGGGAAGGTGCCAGAAACGAGTTCCGTTGGTAGTTTTTACACTACCCCGGTAGGCAAGAGAAAGGCACCACAAAACTTGTTCTACCTGCTTTCTGGGCTGAGATGGGGAATCGCTGAATTTTGGACTCGGCTGCTGAGAAAATGTTCCAAACACACCCCATGCACAACTCCACCGGGGAAGGTGCCAGAAACGAGTTCTGTTGGTAGTTTTTACACTACCCCGGTAGGCAGCTGAAAGGCACCACAAAACTTGTTCTACCTGCTTTCTGGGCTGAGATGGGGAATCGCTGAATTTTGGACTCGGCTGGTGACAAAATGTTCCAAACACACCCCATGCACAACTCCACCGGGGAAGGTGCCAGAAACGAGTTCTGTTGGTAGTTTTTACACTACCCCGGTAGGCAAGAGAAAGGCACCACAAAACTTGTTCTACCTGCTTTCTGGGCTGAGATGGGGAATCGCTGACTTTTGGACTCGGCTGGTGACAAAATGTTCCAAACACACCCCATGCACAACTCCACCGGGGAAGGTGCCAGAAACGAGTTCCGTTGGTAGTTTTTACACTACCCCGGTAGGCAAGAGAAAGGCACCACAAAACTTGTTCTACCTGCTTTCTGGGCTGAGATGGGGAACGGCTGAATTTTGGACTCGGCTGGTAACAAAATGTTCCAAACACACCCCATGCACAACTCCACCGGGGAAGGTGCCAGAATCGAGTTCCGTTGGTAGTTTTTACACTACCCCGGTAGGCAAGAGAAAGGCACCACAAAACTTGTTCTACCTGCTTTCTGGGCTGAGATGGGGAATCGCTGAATTTTGGACTCGGCTGCTGAGAAAATGTTCCAAACACACCCCATGCACAACTCCACCGGGGAAGGTGCCAGAAACGAGTTCTGTTGGTAGTTTTTACACTACCCCGGTAGGCAGCTGAAAGGCACCACAAAACTTGTTCTACCTGCTTTCTGGGCTGAGATGGGGAATCGCTGAATTTTGGACTCGGCTGGTGACAAAATGTTCCAAACACACCCCATGCACAGCTCCACCGGGGAAGGTGCCAGAAACGATTTCTGTTGGTAGTTTTTACACTACCCCGGTAGGCAGCTGAAAGGCACCACAAAACTTGTTCTACCTGCTTTCTGGGCTGAGATGGGGAATCGCTGAATTTTGGACTCGGCTGGTGACAAAATGTTCCAAACACACCCCATGCACAACTCCACCGGGGAAGGTGCCAGAAACGAGTTCTGTTGGTAGTTTTTACACTACCCCGGTAGGCAGCTGAAAGGCACCACAAAACTTGTTCTACCTGCTTTCTGGGCTGAGATGGGGAAAGGCTGAATTTTGGACTCGGCTGGTGACAAAATGTTCCAAACACACCCCATGCACAACTCCACCGGGGAAGGTGCCAGAAACGAGTTCTGTTGGTAGTTTTTACACTACCCCGGTAGGCAGCTGAAAGGCACCACAAAACTTGTTGTACCTGCTTTCTGGGCTGAGATGGGGAACGGCTGAATTTTGGACTCGGCTGGTGACAAAATGTTCCAAACACACCCCATGCACAACTCCACCGGGGAAGGTGCCAGAAACGAGTTCCGTTGGTAGTTTTTACACTACCCCGGTAGGCAAGAGAAAGGCACCACAAAACTTGTTCTACCTGCTTTCTGGGCTGAGATGGGGAATCGCTGAATTTTGGACTCGGCTGGTGACAAAATGTTCCAAACACACCCCATGCACAACTCCACCGGGGAAGGTGCCAGAAACGAGTTCTGTGGGTAGTTTTTACACTACCCCGGTAGGCAGCTGAAAGGCACCACAAAACTTGTTCTACCTGCTTTCTGGGCTGAGATGGGGAATCGCTGAATTTTGGACTCGGCTGGTGACAAAATGTTCCAAACACACCCCATGCACAACTCCACCGGGGAAGGTGCCAGAATCGAGTTCCGTTGGTAGTTTTTACACTACCCCGGTAGGCAAGAGAAAGGCACCACAAAACTTGTTCTACCTGCTTTCTGGGCTGAGATGGGGAATCGCTGAATTTTGGACTCGGCTGGTGACAAAATGTTCCAAACACACCCCATGCACAACTCCACCGGGGAAGGTGCCAGAAACGATTTCTGTTGGTAGTTTTTACACTACCCCGGTAGGCAGCTGAAAGGCACCACAAAACTTGTTCTACCTGCTTTCTGGGCTGAGATGGGGAACGGCTGAATTTTGGACTCGGCTGGTGACAAAATGTTCCAAACACACCCCATGCACAACTCCACCGGGGAAGGTGCCAGAAACGAGTTCTGTTGGTAGTTTTTACACTACCCCGGTAGGCAGCTGAAAGGCACCACAAAACTTGTTCTACCTGCTTTCTGGGCTGAGATGGGGAATCGCTGAATTTTGGACTCGGCTGGTGACAAAATGTTCCAAACACACCCCATGCACAACTCCACCGGGGAAGGTGCCAGAAACGAGTTCTGTTGGTAGTTTTTACACTACCCCGGTAGGCAGCTGAAACGCACCACAAAACTTGTTCTACCTGCTTTCTGGGCTGAGATGGGGAACGGCTGAATTTTGGACTCGGCTGGTGACAAAATGTTCCAAACACACCCCATGCACAACTCCACCGGGGAAGGTGCCAGAAACGAGTTCTCTTGGTAGTTTTTACAGTACCCCGGTAGGCAGCTGAAAGGCACCACAAAACTTGTTCTACCTGCTTTCTGGGCTGAGATGGGGAATCCCTGAATTTTGGACTCGGCTGGTGACAAAATGTTCCAAACACACCCCATGCACAACTCCACCGGGGAAGGTGCCAGAAACGAGTTCTGTTGGTAGTTTTTACACTACCCCGGTAGGCAAGAGAAAGGCACCACAAAACTTGTTGTACCTGCTTTCTGGGCTGAGATGGGGAATCGCTGAATTTTGGACTCGGCTGGTGACAAAATGTTCCAAACACACCCCATGCACAACTCCACCGGGGAAGGTGCCAGAAACGAGTTCCGTTGGTAGTTTTTACACTACCCCGGTAGGCAGCTGAAAGGCACCACAAAACTTGTTCTACCTGCTTTCTGGGCTGAGATGGGGAATCCCTGAATTTTGGACTCGGCTGGTAACAAAATGTTCCAAACACACCCCATGCACAACTCCACCGGGGAAGGTGCCAGAAACGAGTTCTGTTGGTAGTTTTTACACTACCCCGGTAGGCAGCTGAAAGGCACCACAAAACTTGTTCTACCTGCTTTCTGGGCTGAGATGGGGAATCGCTGAATTTTCGACTCGGCTGCTGACAAAATGTTCCAAACACACCCCATGCACAACTCCACCGGGGAAGGTGCCAGAAACGAGTTCTGTTGGTAGTTTTTACACTACCCCGGTAGGCAGCTGAAAGGCACCACAAAACTTGTTCTACCTGCTTTCTGGGCTGAGATGGGGAATCGCTGAATTTTGGACTTGGCTGGTGACAAAATGTTCCAAACACACCCCATGCACAACTCCACCGGGGAAGGTGCCAGAAACGAGTTCTGTTGGTAGTTTTTACACTACCCCGGTAGGCAGCTGAAAGGCACCACAAAACTTGTTCTACCTGCTTTCTGGGCTGAGATGGGGAATCGCTGAATTTTGGACTCGGCTGCTGACAAAATGTTCCAAACACACCCCATGCACAACTCCACCGGGGAAGGTGCCAGAAACGAGTTCCGTTGGTAGTTTTTACACTACCCCGGTAGGCAAGAGAAAGGCACCACAAAACTTGTTGTACCTGCTTTCTGGGCTGAGATGGGGAACGGCTGAATTTTGGACTCGGCTGGTAACAAAATGTTCCAAACACACCCCATGCACAACTCCACCGGGGAAGGTGCCAGAATCGAGTTCCGTTGGTAGTTTTTACACTACCCCGGTAGGCAGCTGAAAGGCACCACAAAACTTGTTCTACCTGCTTTCTGGGCTGAGATGGGGAATCGCTGAATTTTGGACTCGGCTGCTGAGAAAATGTTCCAAACACACCCCATGCACAACTCCACCGGGGAAGGTGCCAGAAACGAGTTCTGTTGGTAGTTTTTACACTACCCCGGTAGGCAGCTGAAAGGCACCACAAAACTTGTTCTACCTGCTTTCTGGGCTGAGATGGGGAATCGCTGAATTTTCGACTCGGCTGGTGACAAAATGTTCCAAACACACCCCATGCACAGCTCCACCGGGGAAGGTGCCAGAAACGATTTCTGTTGGTAGTTTTTACACTACCCCGGTAGGCAGCTGAAAGGCACCACAAAACTTGTTCTACCTGCTTTCTGGGCTGAGATGGGGAATCGCTGAATTTTGGACTCGGCTGGTGACAAAATGTTCCAAACACACCCCATGCACAACTCCACCGGGGAAGGTGCCAGAAACGAGTTCTGTTGGTAGTTTTTACACTACCCCGGTAGGCAGCTGAAAGGCACCACAAAACTTGTTCTACCTGCTTTCTGGGCTGAGATGGGGAATCGCTGAATTTTGGACTCGGCTGGTGACAAAATGTTCCATACACACCCCATGCACAACTCCACCGGGGAACGTGCCAGAAACGAGTTCTGTTGGTAGTTTTTACACTACCCCGGTAGGCAGCTGAAAGGCACCACAAAACTTGTTCTACCTGCTTTCTGGGCTGAGATGGGGAACGGCTGAATTTTGGACTCGGCTGGTGACAAAATGTTCCAAACACACCCCATGCACAACTCCACCGGGGAAGGTGCCAGAAACGAGTTCTGTTGGTAGTTTTTACACTACCCCGGTAGGCAGCTGAAAGGCACCACAAAACTTGTTCTACCTGCTTTCTGGGCTGAGATGGGGAATCGCTGAATTTTGGACTCGGCTGGTGACAAAATGTTCCAAACACACCCCATGCACAACTCCACCGGGGAAGGTGCCAGAAACGAGTTCTGTTGGTAGTTTTTACACTACCCCGGTAGGCAGCTGAAAGGCACCACAAAACTTGTTCTACCTGCTTTCTGGGCTGAGATGGGGAATCGCTGAATTTTCGACTCGGCTGGTGACAAAATGTTCCAAACACACCCCATGCACAGCTCCACCGGGGAAGGTGCCAGAAACGAGTTCTGTTGGTAGTTTTTACACTACCCCGGTAGGCAGCTGAAAGGCACCACAAAACTTGTTCTACCTGCTTTCTGGGCTGAGATGGGGAATCGCTGAATTTTGGACTCGGCTGGTGACAAAATGTTCCAAACACACACCATGCACAACTCCACCGGGGAAGGTGCCAGAAACGAGTTCTGTTGGTAGTTTTTACACTACCCCGGTAGGCAGCTGAAAGGCACCACAAAACTTGTTGTACCTGCTTTCTGGGCTGAGATGGGGAATCGCTGAATTTTGGACTCGGCTGGTGACAAAATGTTCCAAACACACCCCATGCACAACTCCACCGGGGAAGGTGCCAGAAACGAGTTCCGTTGGTAGTTTTTACACTACCCCGGTAGGCAGCTGAAAGGCACCACAAAACTTGTTCTACCTGCTTTCTGGGCTGAGATGGGGAATCGCTGAATTTTGGACTCGGCTGGTAACAAAATGTTCCAAACACACCCCATGCACAACTCCACCGGGGAAGGTGCCAGAAACGAGTTCTGTTGGTAGTTTTTACACTACCCCGGTAGGCAGCTGAAAGGCACCACAAAACTTGTTCTACCTGCTTTCTGGGCTGAGATGGGGAATCGCTGAATTTTGGACTCGGCTGGTGACAAAATGTTCCAAACACACCCCATGCACAACTCCACCGGGGAAGGTGCCAGAAACGAGTTCTGTTGGTAGTTTTTACACTACCCCGGTAGGCAGCTGAAAGGCACCACAAAACTTGTTCTACCTGCTTTCTGGGCTGAGATGGGGAATCGCTGAATTTTGGACTCGGCTGGTGACAAAATGTTCCAAACACACCCCATGCACAACTCCACCGGGGAAGGTGCCAGAAACGAGTTCCGTTGGTAGTTTTTACACTACCCCGGTAGGCAAGAGAAAGGCACCACAAAACTTGTTCTACCTGCTTTCTGGGCTGAGATGGGGAACGGCTGAATTTTGGACTCGGCTGGTAACAAAATGTTCCAAACACACCCCATGCACAACTCCACCGGGGAAGGTGCCAGAATCGAGTTCCGTTGGTAGTTTTTACACTACCCCGGTAGGCAGCTGAAAGGCACCACAAAACTTGTTCTACCTGCTTTCTGGGCTGAGATGGGGAATCGCTGAATTTTGGACTCGGCTGGTGACAAAATGTTCCAAACACACCCCATGCACAGCTCCACCGGGGAAGGTGCCAGAAACGAGTTCTGTTGGTAGTTTTTACACTACCCCGGTAGGCAGCTGAAAGGCACCACAAAACTTGTTCTACCTGCTTTCTGGGCTGAGATGGGGAATCGCTGAATTTTGGACTCGGCTGGTGACAAAATGTTCCAAACACACCCCATGCACAACTCCACCGGGGAAGGTGCCAGAAACGAGTTCCGTTGGTAGTTTTTACACTACCCCGGTAGGCAGCTGAAAGGCACCACAAAACTTGTTCTACCTGCTTTCTGGGCTGAGATGGGGAATCGCTGAATTTTGGACTCGGCTGGTGACAAAATGTTCCAAACACACCCCATGCACAACTCCACCGGGGAAGGTGCCAGAAACGAGTTCTGTTGGTAGTTTTTACACTACCCCGGTAGGCAGCTGAAAGGCACCACAAAACTTGTTCTACCTGCTTTCTGGGCTGAGATGGGGAATCGCTGAATTTTGGACTCGGCTGGTGACAAAATGTTCCAAACACACCCCATGCACAACTCCACCGGGGAAGGTGCCAGAAACGAGTTCCGTTGGTAGTTTTTACACTACCCCGGTAGGCAAGAGAAAGGCACCACAAAACTTGTTCTACCTGCTTTCTGGGCTGAGATGGGGAACGGCTGAATTTTGGACTCGGCTGGTAACAAAATGTTCCAAACACACCCCATGCACAACTCCACCGGGGAAGGTGCCAGAATCGAGTTCCGTTGGTAGTTTTTACACTACCCCGGTAGGCAAGAGAAAGGCACCACAAAACTTGTTCTACCTGCTTTCTGGGCTGAGATGGGGAATCCCTGAATTTTGGACTCGGCTGGTGACAAAATGTTCCAAACACACCCCATGCACAACTCCACCGGGGAAGGTGCCAGAAACGAGTTCTGTTGGTAGTTTTTACACTACCCCGGTAGGCAGCTGAAAGGCACCACAAAACTTGTTCTACCTGCTTTCTGGGCTGAGATGGGGAATCGCTGAATTTTGGACTCGGCTGGTGACAAAATGTTCCAAACACACCCCATGCACAGCTCCACCGGGGAAGGTGCCAGAAACGAGTTCTGTTGGTAGTTTTTACACTACCCCGGTAGGCAGCTGAAAGGCACCACAAAACTTGTTCTACCTGCTTTCTGGGCTGAGATGGGGAATCGCTGAATTTTGGACTCGGCTGGTGACAAAATGTTCCAAACACACCCCATGCACAACTCCACCGGGGAAGGTGCCAGAAACGAGTTCCGTTGGTAGTTTTTACACTACCCCGGTAGGCAGCTGAAAGGCACCACAAAACTTGTTCTACCTGCTTATAGGGCTGAGATGGGGAATCGCTGAATTTTGGACTCGGCTGGTGACAAAATGTTCCAAACACACCCCATGCACAACTCCACCGGGGAAGGTGCCAGAAACGAGTTCTGTTGGTAGTTTTTACACTACCCCGGTAGGCAGCTGAAAGGCACCACAAAACTTGTTGTACCTGCTTTCTGGGCTGAGATGGGGAACGGCTGAATTTTGGACTCGGCTGGTGACAAAATGTTCCAAACACACCCCATGCACAACTCCACCGGGGAAGGTGCCAGAAACGAGTTCCGTTGGTAGTTTTTACACTACCCCGGTAGGCAAGAGAAAGGCACCACAAAACTTGTTCTACCTGCTTTCTGGGCTGAGATGGGGAATCGCTGAATTTTGGACTCGGCTGGTGACAAAATGTTCCAAACACACCCCATGCACAACTCCACCGGGGAAGGTGCCAGAAACGAGTTCTGTTGGTAGTTTTTACACTACCCCGGTAGGCAGCTGAAAGGCACCACAAAACTTGTTCTACCTGCTTTCTGGGCTGAGATGGGGAATCGCTGAATTTTGGACTCGGCTGGTGACAAAATGTTCCAAACACACCCCATGCACAACTCCACCGGGGAAGGTGCCAGAAACGAGTTCTGTTGGTAGTTTTTACACTACCCCGGTAGGCAGCTGAAAGGCACCACAAAACTTGTTGTACCTGCTTTCTGGGCTGAGATGGGGAACGGCTGAATTTTGGACTCGGCTGGTGACAAAATGTTCCAAACACACCCCATGCACAACTCCACCGGGGAAGGTGCCAGAAACGAGTTCTGTTGGTAGTTTTTACACTACCCCGGTAGGCAGCTGAAAGGCACCACAAAACTTGTTCTACCTGCTTTCTGGGCTGAGATGGGGAATCGCTGAATTTTGGACTCGGCTGGTGACAAAATGTTCCAAACACACCCCATGCACAACTCCACCGGGGAAGGTGCCAGAAACGAGTTCTGTTGGTAGTTTTTACACTACCCCGGTAGGCAGCTGAAAGGCACCACAAAACTTGTTGTACCTGCTTTCTGGGCTGAGATGGGGAACGGCTGAATTTTGGACTCGGCTGGTGACAAAATGTTCCAAACACACCCCATGCACAACTCCACCGGGGAAGGTGCCAGAAACGAGTTCTGTTGGTAGTTTTTACACTACCCCGGTAGGCAGCTGAAAGGCACCACAAAACTTGTTCTACCTGCTTTCTGGGCTGAGATGGGGAATCGCTGAATTTTGGACTCGGCTGGTGACAAAATGTTCCAAACACACCCCATGCACAACTCCACCGGGGAAGGTGCCAGAAACGATTTCTGTTGGTAGTTTTTACACTACCCCGGTAGGCAGCTGAAAGGCACCACAAAACTTGTTCTACCTGCTTTCTGGGCTGAGATGGGGAATCGCTGAATTTTGGACTCGGCTGGTGACAAAATGTTCCAAACACACCCCATGCACAACTCCACCGGGGAAGGTGCCAGAAACGAGTTCCGTTGGTAGTTTTTACACTACCCCGGTAGGCAAGAGAAAGGCACCACAAAACTTGTTCTACCTGCTTTCTGGGCTGAGATGGGGAACGGCTGAATTTTGGACTCGGCTGGTAACAAAATGTTCCAAACACACCCCATGCACAACTCCACCGGGGAAGGTGCCAGAATCGAGTTCCGTTGGTAGTTTTTACACTACCCCGGTAGGCAAGAGAAAGGCACCACAAAACTTGTTCTACCTGCTTTCTGGGCTGAGATGGGGAATCGCTGAATTTTGGACTCGGCTGGTGACAAAATGTTCCAAACACACCCCATGCACAACTCCACCGGGGAAGGTGCCAGAAACGAGTTCTGTTGGTAGTTTTTACACTACCCCGGTAGGCAGCTGAAAGGCACCACAAAACTTGTTCTACCTGCTTTCTGGGCTGAGATGGGGAATCGCTGAATTTTGGACTCGGCTGGTGACAAAATGTTCCAAACACACCCCATGCACAGCTCCACCGGGGAAGGTGCCAGAAACGAGTTCTGTTGGTAGTTTTTACACTACCCCGGTAGGCAGCTGAAAGGCACCACAAAACTTGTTCTACCTGCTTTCTGGGCTGAGATGGGGAATCGCTGAATTTTGGACTCGGCTGGTGACAAAATGTTCCAAACACACCCCATGCACAACTCCACCGGGGAAGGTGCCAGAAACGAGTTCTGTTGGTAGTTTTTACACTACCCCGGTAGGCAGCTGAAAGGCACCACAAAACTTGTTGTACCTGCTTTCTGGGCTGAGATGGGGAACGGCTGAATTTTGGACTCGGCTGGTGACAAAATGTTCCAAACACACCCCATGCACAACTCCACCGGGGAAGGTGCCAGAAACGAGTTCTGTTGGTAGTTTTTACACTACCCCGGTAGGCAGCTGAAAGGCACCACAAAACTTGTTGTACCTGCTTTCTGGGCTGAGATGGGGAACGGCTGAATTTTGGACTCGGCTGGTGACAAAATGTTCCAAACACACCCCATGCACAACTCCACCGGGGAAGGTGCCAGAAACGAGTTCCGTTGGTAGTTTTTACACTACCCCGGTAGGCAAGAGAAAGGCACCACAAAACTTGTTCTACCTGCTTTCTGGGCTGAGATGGGGAATCGCTGACTTTTGGACTCGGCTGGTGACAAAATGTTCCAAACACACCCCATGCACAGCTCCACCGGGGAAGGTGCCAGAAACGAGTTCTGTTGGTAGTTTTTACACTACCCCGGTAGGCAGCTGAAAGGCACCACAAAACTTGTTCTACCTGCTTTCTGGGCTGAGATGGGGAATCGCTGAATTTTGGACTCGGCTGGTGACAAAATGTTCCAAACACACCCCATGCACAACTCCACCGGGGAAGGTGCCAGAAACGAGTTCTGTTGGTAGTTTTTACACTACCCCGGTAGGCAGCTGAAAGGCACCACAAAACTTGTTCTACCTGCTTTCTGGGCTGAGATGGGGAATCCCTGAATTTTGGACTCGGCTGGTGACAAAATGTTCCAAACACACCCCATGCACAACTCCACCGGGGAAGGTGCCAGAAACGAGTTCTGTTGGTAGTTTTTACACTACCCCGGTAGGCAGCTGAAAGGCACCACAAAACTTGTTGTACCTGCTTTCTGGGCTGAGATGGGGAACGGCTGAATTTTGGACTCGGCTGGTGACAAAATGTTCCAAACACACCCCATGCACAACTCCACCGGGGAAGGTGCCAGAAACGAGTTGTGTTGGTAGTTTTTACCGTACCCCGGTAGGCAGCTGAAAGGCACCAGAAAACTTGTTCTACCTGCTTTCTGGGATGAGATGGGGAATCGCTGAATTTTGGACTCGGCTGGTGACAAAATGTTCCAAACACACCCCATGCACAACTCCACCGGGGAAGGTGCCAGAAACGAGTTCTGTTGGTAGTTTTTACACTACCCCGGTAGGCAGCTGAAAGGCACCACAAAACTTGTTGTACCTGCTTTCTGGGCTGAGATGGGGAATCGCTGACTTTTGGACTCGGCTGGTGACAAAATGTTCCAAACACACCCCATGCACAACTCCACCGGGGAAGGTGCCAGAAACGAGTTCTGTGGGTAGTTTTTACACTACCCCGGTAGGCAGCTGAAAGGCACCAGAAAACTTGTTCTACCTGCTTTCTGGGCTGAGATGGGGAATCGCTGAATTTTGGACTCGGCTGGTGACAAAATGTTCCAAACACACCCCATGCACAGCTCCACCGGGGAAGGTGCCAGAAACGAGTTCTGTTGGTAGTTTTTACACTACCCCGGTAGGCAGCTGAAAGGCACCACAAAACTTGTTCTACCTGCTTTCTGGGCTGAGATGGGGAATCGCTGAATTTTGGACTCGGCTGGTGACAAAATGTTCCAAACACACCCCATGCACAACTCCACCGGGGAAGGTGCCAGAAACGAGTTCTGTTGGTAGTTTTTACACTACCCCGGTAGGCAGCTGAAAGGCACCACAAAACTTGTTCTACCTGCTTTCCGGGCTGAGATGGGGAATCGCTGACTTTTGGACTCGGCTGGTGACAAAATGTTCCAAACACACCCCATGCACAACTCCACCGGGGAAGGTGCCAGAAACGAGTTCCGTTGGTAGTTTTTACACTACCCCGGTAGGCAAGAGAAAGGCACCACAAAACTTGTTCTACCTGCTTTCTGGGCTGAGATGGGGAATCGCTGAATTTTCGACTCGGCTGGTGACAAAATGTTCCAAACACACCCCATGCACAGCTCCACCGGGGAAGGTGCCAGAAACGAGTTCTGTTGGTAGTTTTTACACTACCCCGGTAGGCAGCTGAAAGGCACCACAAAACTTGTTCTACCTGCTTTCTGGGCTGAGATGGGGAATCGCTGAATTTTGGACTCGGCTGGTGACAAAATGTTCCAAACACACCCCATGCACAACTCCACCGGGGAAGGTGCCAGAAACGAGTTCTGTTGGTAGTTTTTACACTACCCCGGTAGGCAGCTGAAAGGCACCACAAAACTTGTTCTACCTGCTTTCTGGGCTGAGATGGGGAATCGCTGAATTTTGGACTCGGCTGGTGACAAAATGTTCCAAACACACCCCATGCACAACTCCACCGGGGAAGGTGCCAGAAACGAGTTCTGTTGGTAGTTTTTACACTACCCCGGTAGGCAGCTGAAAGGCACCACAAAACTTGTTGTACCTGCTTTCTGGGCTGAGATGGGGAACGGCTGAATTTTGGACTCGGCTGGTGACAAAATGTTCCAAACACACCCCATGCACAACTCCACCGGGGAAGGTGCCAGAAACGAGTTCTGTTGGTAGTTTTTACACTACCCCGGTAGGCAGCTGAAAGGCACCACAAAACTTGTTCTACCTGCTTTCTGGGCTGAGATGGGGAATCGCTGACTTTTGGACTCGGCTGGTGACAAAATGTTCCAAACACACCCCATGCACAACTCCACCGGGGAAGGTGCCAGAAACGAGTTCTGTTGGTAGTTTTTACACTACCCCGGTAGGCAAGAGAAAGGCACCACAAAACTTGTTCTACCTGCTTTCTGGGCTGAGATGGAGAATCGCTGACTTTTGGACTCGGCTGGTAACAAAATGTTCCAAACACACCCCATGCACAACTCCACCGGGGAAGGTGCCAGAATCGAGTTCCGTTGGTAGTTTTTACACTACCCCGGTAGGCAAGAGAAAGGCACCACAAAACTTGTTGTACCTGCTTTCTGGGCTGAGATGGGGAACGGCTGAATTTTGGACTCGGCTGGTGACAAAATGTTCCAAACACACCCCATGCACAGCTCCACCGGGGAAGGTGCCAGAAACGAGTTCTGTTGGTAGTTTTTACACTACCCCGGTAGGCAGCTGAAAGGCACCACAAAACTTGTTCTACCTGCTTTCTGGGCTGAGATGGGGAATCGCTGAATTTTGGACTCGGCTGGTGACAAAATGTTCCAAACACACCCCATGCACAACTCCACCGGGGAAGGTGCCAGAAACGAGTTCCGTTGGTAGTTTTTACACTACCCCGGTAGGCAAGAGAAAGGCACCACAAAACTTGTTCTACCTGCTTTCTGGGCTGAGATGGGGAATCGCTGAATTTTCGACTCGGCTGGTGACAAAATGTTCCAAACACACCCCATGCACAGCTCCACCGGGGAAGGTGCCAGAAACGAGTTCTGTTGGTAGTTTTTACACTACCCCGGTAGGCAGCTGAAAGGCACCACAAAACTTGTTCTACCTGCTTTCTGGGCTGAGATGGGGAATCGCTGAATTTTGGACTCGGCTGGTGACAAAATGTTCCAAACACACCCCATGCACAACTCCACCGGGGAAGGTGCCAGAAACGAGTTCTGTTGGTAGTTTTTACACTACCCCGGTAGGCAGCTGAAAGGCACCACAAAACTTGTTCTACCTGCTTTCTGGGCTGAGATGGGGAATCGCTGAATTTTGGACTCGGCTGGTGACAAAATGTTCCAAACACACCCCATGCACAACTCCACCGGGGAAGGTGCCAGAAACGAGTTCTGTTGGTAGTTTTTACACTACCCCGGTAGGCAGCTGAAAGGCACCACAAAACTTGTTGTACCTGCTTTCTGGGCTGAGATGGGGAACGGCTGAATTTTGGACTCGGCTGGTGACAAAATGTTCCAAACACACCCCATGCACAACTCCACCGGGGAAGGTGCCAGAAACGAGTTCTGTTGGTAGTTTTTACACTACCCCGGTAGGCAGCTGAAAGGCACCACAAAACTTTTTCTACCTGCTTTCTGGGCTGAGATGGGGAATCGCTGACTTTTGGACTCGGCTGGTGACAAAATGTTCCAAACACACCCCATGCACAACTCCACCGGGGAAGGTGCCAGAAACGAGTTCTGTTGGTAGTTTTTACACTACCCCGGTAGGCAAGAGAAAGGCACCACAAAACTTGTTCTACCTGCTTTCTGGGCTGAGATGGGGAACAGCTGAATTTTGGACTCGGCTGGTAACAAAATGTTCCAAACACACCCCATGCACAACTCCACCGGGGAAGGTGCCAGAATCGAGTTCCGTTGGTAGTTTTTACACTACCCCGGTAGGCAAGAGAAAGGCACCACAAAACTTGTTGTACCTGCTTTCTGGGCTGAGATGGGGAACGGCTGAATTTTGGACTCGGCTGGTGACAAAATGTTCCAAACACACCCCATGCACAGCTCCACCGGGGAAGGTGCCAGAAACGAGTTCTGTTGGTAGTTTTTACACTACCCCGGTAGGCAGCTGAAAGGCACCACAAAACTTGTTCTACCTGCTTTCTGGGCTGAGATGGGGAATCGCTGAATTTTGGACTCGGCTGGTGACAAAATGTTCCAAACACACCCCATGCACAACTCCACCGGGGAAGGTGCCAGAAACGAGTTCTGTTGGTAGTTTTTACACTACCCCGGTAGGCAGCTGAAAGGCACCAGAAAACTTGTTCTACCTGCTTTCTGGGCTGAGATGGGGAACGGCTGAATTTTGGACTCGGCTGGTGACAAAATGTTCCAAACACACCCCATGCACAACTCCACCGGGGAAGGTGCCAGAAACGAGTTCTGTTGGTAGTTTTTACACTACCCCGGTAGGCAGCTGAAAGGCACCACAAAACTTGTTCTACCTGCTTTCTGGGCTGAGATGGGGAATCGCTGAATTTTGGACTCGGCTGCTGACAAAATGTTCCAAACACACCCCATGCACAACTCCACCGGGGAAGGTGCCAGAAACGAGTTCCGTTGGTAGTTTTTACACTACCCCGGTAGGCAGCTGAAAGGCACCACAAAACTTGTTCTACCTGCTTTCTGGGCTGAGATGGGGAATCGCTGAATTTTGGACTCGGCTGGTGACAAAATGTTCCAAACACACCCCATGCACAACTCCACCGGGGAAGGTGCCAGAAACGAGTTCTGTTGGTAGTTTTTACACTACCCCGGTAGGCAGCTGAAAGGCACCACAAAACTTGTTGTACCTGCTTTCTGGGCTGAGATGGGGAATCACTGAATTTTGGACTCGGCTGGTGACAAAATGTTCCAAACACACCCCATGCACAACTCCACCGGGGAAGGTGCCAGAAACGAGTTCCGTTGGTAGTTTTTACACTACCCCGGTAGGCAGCTGAAAGGCACCACAAAACTTGTTCTACCTGCTTTCTGGGCTGAGATGGGGAATCGCTGAATTTTGGACTCGGCTGGTGACAAAATGTTCCAAACACACCCCATGCACAACTCCACCGGGGAAGGTGCCAGAAACGAGTTCTGTTGGTAGTTTTTACACTACCCCGGTAGGCAGCTGAAAGGCACCACAAAACTTGTTCTACCTGCTTTCTGGGCTGAGATGGGGAATCGCTGACTTTTGGACTCGGCTGGTGACAAAATGTTCCAAACACACCCCATGCACACCTCCACCGGGGAAGGTGCCAGAAACGAGTTCTGTTGGTAGTTTTTACACTACCCCGGTAGGCAGCTGAAAGGCACCACAAAACCGGTTCTTATCTGCTTCCTGGGCTAGAGATGGGGAACAGCTGAATTTTGGACTCGGCTGGTGACAGAATGTTCCAAACACACCCCATGCACAACTCCACCGGGGAAGGTGCCAGAAACGAGTTCTGTTGGTAGTTTTTACACTACCCCGGTAGGCAGCTGAAAGGCACCACAAAAGTTTTTCTACCTGCTTTCTGGGCTGAGATGGGGAATCGCTGAATTTTGGACTCGGCTGGTGACAAAATGTTCCAAACACACCCCATGCACAACTCCACCGGGGAAGGTGCCAGAAACGAGTTCTGTTGGTAGTTTTTACACTACCCCGGTAGGCAGCTGAAAGGCACCATAAAACCGGTTCTTATCTGCTTTCTGGGCTGAGATGGGGAATCGCTGAATTTTGGACTCGGCTGCTGACAAAATGTTCCAAACACACCCCATGCACAACTCCACCGGGGAAGGTGCCAGAAACGAGTTCTGTTGGTAGTTTTTACACTACCCCGGTAGGCAGCTGAAAGGCACCACAAAACTTGTTCTACCTGCTTTCTGGGCTGAGATGGGGAATCACTGAATTTTGGACTCGGCTGGTGACAAAATGTTCCAAACACACCCCATGCACAACTCCACCGGGGAAGGTGCCAGAAACGAGTTCTGTTGGTAGTTTTTACACTACCCCGGTAGGCAGCTGAAAGGCACCACAAAACTTGTTCTACCTGCTTTCTGGGCTGAGATGGGGAATCGCTGACTTTTGGACTCGGCTGGTGACAAAATGTTCCAAACACACCCCATGCACAACTCCACCGGGGAAGGTGCCAGAAACGAGTTCTGTTGGTAGTTTTTACAGTACCCCGGTAGGCAGCTGAAAGGCACCACAAAACTTGTTCTACCTGCTTTCTGGGCTGAGATGGGGAACGGCTGAATTTTGGACTCGGCTGGTGACAAAATGTTACAAACACACCCCATGCACAACTCCACCGGGGAAGGTGCCAGAAACGAGTTCTGTTGGTAGTTTTTACACTACCCCGGTAGGCAGCTGAAAGGCACCACAAAACTTGTTCTACCTGCTTTCTGGGCTGAGATGGGGAATCGCTGAATTTTGGACTCGGCTGGTGACAAAATGTTCCAAACACACCCCATGCACAACTCCACCGGGGAAGGTGCCAGAAACGAGTTCTGTTGGTAGTTTTTACACTACCCCGGTAGGCAGCTGAAAGGCACCACAAAACTTGTTCTACCTGCTTTCTGGGCTGAGATGGGGAATCGCTGACTTTTGGACTCGGCTGGTGACAAAATGTTCCAAACACACCCCATGCACAACTCCAACGGGGAAGGTGCCAGAAACGAGTTCTGTTGGTAGTTTTTACACTACCCCGGTAGGCAAGAGAAAGGCACCACAAAACTTGTTCTACCTGCTTTCTGGGCTGAGATGGGGAACGGCTGAATTTTGGACTCGGCTGGTGACAAAATGTTCCAAACACACCCCATGCACAACTCCACCGGGGAAGGTGCCAGAATCGAGTTCCGTTGGTAGTTTTTACACTACCCCGGTAGGCAAGAGAAAGGCACCACAAAACTTGTTCTACCTGCTTTCTGGGCTGAGATGAGGAACGGCTGAATTTTGGACTCGGCTGGTGACAAAATGTTCCAAACACACCCCATGCACACCTCCACCGGGGAAGGTGCCAGAAACGAGTTCTGTTGGTAGTTTTTACACTACCCCGGTAGGCAGCTGAAAGGCACCAGAAAACTTGTTCTACCTGCTTTCTGGGCTGAGATGGGGAATCGCTGAATTTTGGACTCGGCTGGTGACAAAATGTTCCAAACACACCCCATGCACACCTCCACCGGGGAAGGTGCCAGAAACGAGTTCTGTTGGTAGTTTTTACACTACCCCGGTAGGCAGCTGAAAGGCACCACAAAACTTGTTCTACCTGCTTTCTGGGCTGAGATGGGGAATCGCTGAATTTTGGACTCGGCTGGTGACAAAATGTTCCAAACACACCCCATGCACAACTCCACCGGGGAAGGTGCCAGAAACGAGTTCTGTTGGTAGTTTTTACACTACCCCGGTAGGCAGCTGAAAGGCACCACAAAACTTGTTCTACCTGCTTTCTGGGCTGAGATGGGGAATCGCTGAATTTTGGACTCGGCTGGTGACAAAATGTTCCAAACACACCCCATGCACAACTCCACCGGGGAAGGTGCCAGAAACGAGTTCTGTTGGTAGTTTTTACACTACCCCGGTAGGCAGCTGAAAGGCACCACAAAACTTGTTCTACCTGCTTTCTGGGCTGAGATGGGGAATCGCTGACTTTTGGACTCGGCTGGTGACAAAATGTTCCAAACACACCCCATGCACAACTCCACCGGGGAAGGTGCCAGAAACGAGTTCTGTTGGTAGTTTTTACAGTACCCCGGTAGGCAGCTGAAAGGCACCACAAAACTTGTTCTACCTGCTTTCTGGGCTGAGATGGGGAATCGCTGAATTTTGGACTCGGCTGGTGACAAAATGTTCCAAACACACCCCATGCACAACTCCACCGGGGAAGGTGCCAGAAACGAGTTCTGTTGGTAGTTTTTACACTACCCCGGTAGGCAGCTGAAAGGCACCACAAAACTTGTTCTACCTGCTTTCTGGGCTGAGATGGGGAATCGCTGACTTTTGGACTCGGCTGGTGACAAAATGTTCCAAACACACCCCATGCACAACTCCAACGGGGAAGGTGCCAGAAACGAGTTCTGTTGGTAGTTTTTACACTACCCCGGTAGGCAGCTGAAAGGCACCACAAAACTTGTTCTACCTGCTTTCTGGGCTGAGATGGGGAACAGCTGAATTTTGGACTCGGCTGGTAACAAAATGTTCCAAACACACCCCATGCACAACTCCACCGGGGAAGGTGCCAGAAACGAGTTCCGTTGGTAGTTTTTACACTACCCCGGTAGGCAGCTGAAAGGCACCACAAAACTTGTTGTACCTGCTTTCTGGGCTGAGATGGGGAACGGCTGAATTTTGGACTCGGCTGGTGACAAAATGTTCCAAACACACCCCATGCACAGCTCCACCGGGGAAGGTGCCAGAAACGAGTTCTGTTGGTAGTTTTTACACTACCCCGGTAGGCAGCTGAAAGGCACCACAAAACTTGTTCTACCTGCTTTCTGGGCTGAGATGGGGAATCGCTGAATTTTGGACTCGGCTGGTGACAAAATGTTCCAAACACACCCCATGCACACCTCCACCGGGGAAGGTGCCAGAAACGAGTTCTGTTGGTAGTTTTTACTCTACCCCGGTAGGCAGCTGAAAGGCACCAGAAAACTTGTTCTACCTGCTTTCTGGGCTGAGATGGGGAACGGCTGAATTTTGGACTTGGCTGGTGACAAAATGTTCCAAACACACCCCATGCACAACTCCACCGGGGAAGGTGCCAGAAACGAGTTCTGTTGGTAGTTTTTACACTACCCCGGTAGGCAGCTGAAAGGCACCACAAAACTTGTTCTACCTGCTTTCTGGGCTGAGATGGGGAATCGCTGAATTTTGGACTCGGCTGGTGACAAAATGTTCCAAACACACCCCATGCACAACTCCACCGGGGAAGGTGCCAGAAACGAGTTCTGTTGGTAGTTTTTACAGTACCCCGGTAGGCAGCTGAAAGGCACCACAAAACTTGTTCTACCTGCTTTCTGGGCTGAGATGGGGAACGGCTGAATTTTGGACTCGGCTGGTGACAAAATGTTCCAAACACACCCCATGCACAACTCCACCGGGGAAGGTGCCAGAAACGAGTTCCGTTGGTAGTTTTTACACTACCCCGGTAGGCAGCTGAAAGGCACCACAAAACTTGTTCTACCTGCTTTCTGGGCTGAGATGGGGAATCGCTGAATTTTGGACTCGGCTGGTGACAAAATGTTCCAAACACACCCCATGCACAACTCCACCGGGGAAGGTGCCAGAAACGAGTTCTGTTGGTAGTTTTTACACTACCCCGGTAGGCAGCTGAAAGGCACCACAAAACTTGTTCTACCTGCTTTCTGGGCTGAGATGGGGAATCGCTGACTTTTGGACTCGGCTGGTGACAAAATGTTCCAAACACACCCCATGCACAACTCCACCGGGGAAGGTGCCAGAAACGAGTTCTGTTGGTAGTTTTTACACTACCCCGGTAGGCAGCTGAAAGGCACCACAAAACTTGTTCTACCTGCTTTCTGGGCTGAGATGGGGAACGGCTGAATTTTGGACTCGGCTGGTGACAAAATGTTCCAAACACACCCCATGCACAACTCCACCGGGGAAGGTGCCAGAAACGAGTTCCGTTGGTAGTTTTTACACTACCCCGGTAGGCAAGAGAAAGGCACCACAAAACTTGTTCTACCTGCTTTCTGGGCTGAGATGGGGAACGGCTGAATTTTGGACTCGGCTGGTGACAAAATGTTCCAAACACACCCCATGCACAACTCAACCGGGGAAGGTGCCAGAATCGAGTTCCGTTGGTAGTTTTTACACTACCCCGGTAGGCAAGAGAAAGGCACCACAAAACTTGTTCTACCTGCTTTCTGGGCTGAGATGGGGAATCGCTGACTTTTGGACTCGGCTGGTGACAAAATGTTCCAAACACACCCCATGCACAACTCCACCGGGGAAGGTGCCAGAAACGAGTTCCGTTGGTAGTTTTTACACTACCCCGGTAGGCAAGAGAAAGGCACCACAAAACTTGTTCTACCTGCTTTCTGGGCTGAGATGGGGAACGGCTGAATTTTGGACTCGGCTGGTGACAAAATGTTCCAAACACACCCCATGCACAACTCCACCGGGGAAGGTGCCAGAATCGAGTTCCGTTGGTAGTTTTTACACTACCCCGGTAGGCAAGAGAAAGGCACCACAAAACTTGTTCTACCTGCTTTCTGGGCTGAGATGAGGAACGGCTGAATTTTGGACTCGGCTGGTGACAAAATGTTCCAAACACACCCCATGCACAACTCCACCGGGGAAGGTGCCAGAAACGAGTTCTGTTGGTAGTTTTTACACTACCCCGGTAGGCAGCTGAAAGGCACCACAAAACTTGTTCTACCTGCTTTCTGGGCTGAGATGGGGAATCGCTGAATTTTGGACTCGGCTGGTGACAAAATGTTCCAAACACACCCCATGCACACCTCCACCGGGGAAGGTGCCAGAAACGAGTTCTGTTGGTAGTTTTTACACTACCCCGGTAGGCAGCTGAAAGGCACCACAAAACTTGTTCTACCTGCTTTCTGGGCTGAGATGGGGAATCGCTGAATTTTGGACTCGGCTGGTGACAAAATGTTCCAAACACACCCCATGCACAACTCCACCGGGGAAGGTGCCAGAAACGAGTTCTGTTGGTAGTTTTTACACTACCCCGGTAGGCAGCTGAAAGGCACCACAAAACTTGTTCTACCTGCTTTCTGGGCTGAGATGGGGAATCGCTGAATTTTGGACTCGGCTGGTGACAAAATGTTCCAAACACACCCCATGCACAACTCCACCGGGGAAGGTGCCAGAAACGAGTTCTGTTGGTAGTTTTTACACTACCCCGGTAGGCAAGAGAAAGGCACCACAAAACTTGTTCTACCTGCTTTCTGGGCTGAGATGGGGAACAGCTGAATTTTGGACTCGGCTGGTAACAAAATGTTCCAAACACACCCCATGCACAACTCCACCGGGGAAGGTGCCAGAATCGAGTTCCGTTGGTAGTTTTTACACTACCCCGGTAGGCAGCTGAAAGGCACCACAAAACTTGTTCTACCTGCTTTCTGGGCTGAGATGGGGAATCGCTGAATTTTGGACTCGGCTGGTGACAAAATGTTCCAAACACACCCCATGCACACCTCCACCGGGGAAGGTGCCAGAAACGAGTTCTGTTGGTAGTTTTTACTCTACCCCGGTAGGCAGCTGAAAGGCACCAGAAAACTTGTTCTACCTGCTTTCTGGGCTGAGATGGGGAACGGCTGAATTTTGGACTTGGCTGGTGACAAAATGTTCCAAACACACCCCATGCACAACTCCACCGGGGAAGGTGCCAGAAACGAGTTCTGTTGGTAGTTTTTTACACTACCCCGGTAGGCAGCTGAAAGGCACCACAAAACTTGTTCTACCTGCTTTCTGGGCTGAGATGGGGAATCGCTGAATTTTGGACTCGGCTGGTGACAAAATGTTCCAAACACACCCCATGCACAACTCCACCGGGGAAGGTGCCAGAAACGAGTTCTGTGGGTAGTTTTTACACTACCCCGGTAGGCAGCTGAAAGGCACCACAAAACTTGTTCTACCTGCTTTCTGGGCTGAGATGGGGAATCGCTGAATTTTGGACTCGGCTGGTGACAAAATGTTCCAAACACACCCCATGCACAACTCCACCGGGGAAGGTGCCAGAAACGAGTTCTGTTGGTAGTTTTTACAGTACCCCGGTAGGCAGCTGAAAGGCACCACAAAACTTGTTCTACCTGCTTTCTGGGCTGAGATGGGGAACGGCTGAATTTTGGACTCGGCTGGTGACAAAATGTTCCAAACACACCCCATGCACAACTCCACCGGGGAAGGTGCCAGAAACGAGTTCTGTTGGTAGTTTTTACACTACCCCGGTAGGCAGCTGAAAGGCACCACAAAACTTGTTCTACCTGCTTTCTGGGCTGAGATGGGGAATCGCTGAATTTTGGACTCGGCTGGTGACAAAATGTTCCAAACACACCCCATGCACAACTCCACCGGGGAAGGTGCCAGAAACGAGTTCTGTTGGTAGTTTTTACACTACCCCGGTAGGCAGCTGAAAGGCACCACAAAACTTGTTCTACCTGCTTTCTGGGCTGAGATGGGGAATCGCTGACTTTTGGACTCGGCTGGTGACAAAATGTTCCAAACACACCCCATGCACAACTCCACCGGGGAAGGTGCCAGAAACGAGTTCTGTTGGTAGTTTTTACACTACCCCGGTAGGCAGCTGAAAGGCACCACAAAACTTGTTCTACCTGCTTTCTGGGCTGAGATGGGGAACGGCTGAATTTTGGACTCGGCTGGTGACAAAATGTTCCAAACACACCCCATGCACAACTCCACCGGGGAAGGTGCCAGAAACGAGTTCCGTTGGTAGTTTTTACACTACCCCGGTAGGCAAGAGAAAGGCACCACAAAACTTGTTCTACCTGCTTTCTGGGCTGAGATGGGGAACGGCTGAATTTTGGACTCGGCTGGTGACAAAATGTTCCAAACACACCCCATGCACAACTCAACCGGGGAAGGTGCCAGAATCGAGTTCCGTTGGTAGTTTTTACACTACCCCGGTAGGCAAGAGAAAGGCACCACAAAACTTGTTCTACCTGCTTTCTGGGCTGAGATGGGGAATCGCTGACTTTTGGACTCGGCTGGTGACAAAATGTTCCAAACACACCCCATGCACAACTCCACCGGGGAAGGTGCCAGAAACGAGTTCCGTTGGTAGTTTTTACACTACCCCGGTAGGCAAGAGAAAGGCACCACAAAACTTGTTCTACCTGCTTTCTGGGCTGAGATGGGGAACGGCTGAATTTTGGACTCGGCTGGTGACAAAATGTTCCAAACACACCCCATGCACAACTCCACCGGGGAAGGTGCCAGAATCGAGTTCCGTTGGTAGTTTTTACACTACCCCCGGTAGGCAAGAGAAAGGCACCACAAAACTTGTTCTACCTGCTTTCTGGGCTGAGATGAGGAACGGCTGAATTTTGGACTCGGCTGGTGACAAAATGTTCCAAACACACCCCATGCACAACTCCACCGGGGAAGGTGCCAGAAACGAGTTCTGTTGGTAGTTTTTACACTACCCCGGTAGGCAGCTGAAAGGCACCACAAAACTTGTTCTACCTGCTTTCTGGGCTGAGATGGGGAATCGCTGAATTTTGGACTCGGCTGGTGACAAAATGTTCCAAACACACCCCATGCACACCTCCACCGGGGAAGGTGCCAGAAACGAGTTCTGTTGGTAGTTTTTACACTACCCCGGTAGGCAGCTGAAAGGCACCACAAAACTTGTTCTACCTGCTTTCTGGGCTGAGATGGGGAATCGCTGAATTTTGGACTCGGCTGGTGACAAAATGTTCCAAACACACCCCATGCACAACTCCACCGGGGAAGGTGCCAGAAACGAGTTCTGTTGGTAGTTTTTACACTACCCCGGTAGGCAGCTGAAAGGCACCACAAAACTTGTTCTACCTGCTTTCTGGGCTGAGATGGGGAATCGCTGAATTTTGGACTCGGCTGGTGACAAAATGTTCCAAACACACCCCATGCACAACTCCACCGGGGAAGGTGCCAGAAACGAGTTCTGTTGGTAGTTTTTACACTACCCCGGTAGGCAAGAGAAAGGCACCACAAAACTTGTTCTACCTGCTTTCTGGGCTGAGATGGGGAACAGCTGAATTTTGGACTCAGCTGGTAACAAAATGTTCCAAACACACCCCATGCACAACTCCACCGGGGAAGGTGCCAGAATCGAGTTCCGTTGGTAGTTTTTACACTACCCCGGTAGGCAAGAGAAAGGCACCACAAAACTTGTTCTACCTGCTTTCTGGGCTGAGATGGGGAATCGCTGAATTTTGGACTCGGCTGGTGACAAAATGTTCCAAACACACCCCATGCACAGCTCCACCGGGGAAGGTGCCAGAAACGAGTTCTGTTGGTAGTTTTTACACTACCCCGGTAGGCAGCTGAAAGGCACCACAAAACTTGTTCTACCTGCTTTCTGGGCTGAGATGGGGAATCGCTGACTTTTGGACTCGGCTGGTGACAAAATGTTCCAAACACACCCCATGCACAACTCCACCGGGGAAGGTGCCAGAAACGAGTTCTGTTGGTAGTTTTTACACTACCCCGGTAGGCAGCTGAAAGGCACCAGAAAACTTGTTCTACCTGCTTTCTGGGCTGAGATGGGGAACGGCTGAATTTTGGACTCGGCTGGTGACAAAATGTTCCAAACACACCCCATGCACAACTCCACCGGGGAAGGTGCCAGAAACGAGTTCTGTTGGTAGTTTTTACACTACCCCGGTAGGCAGCTGAAAGGCACCACAAAACTTGTTCTACCTGCTTTCTGGGCTGAGATGGGGAATCGCTGAATTTTGGACTCGGCTGCTGACAAAATGTTCCAAACACACCCCATGCACAACTCCACCGGGGAAGGTGCCAGAAACGAGTTCTGTTGGTAGTTTTTACACTACCCCCGGTAGGCAGCTGAAAGGCACCACAAAACTTGTTCTACCTGCTTTCTGGGCTGAGATGGGGAATCGCTGACTTTTGGACTCGGCTGGTGACAAAATGTTCCAAACACACCCCATGCACAACTCCACCGGGGAAGGTGCCAGAAACGAGTTCTGTTGGTAGTTTTTACACTACCCCGGTAGGCAGCTGAAAGGCACCAGAAAACTTGTTCTACCTGCTTTCTGGGCTGAGATGGGGAACGGCTGAATTTTGGACTCGGCTGGTGACAAAATGTTCCAAACACACCCCATGCACAACTCCACCGGGGAAGGTGCCAGAAACGAGTTCTGTTGGTAGTTTTTACACTACCCCGGTAGGCAGCTGAAAGGCACCACAAAACTTGTTCTACCTGCTTTCTGGGCTGAGATGGGGAATCGCTGAATTTTGGACTCAGCTGGTGACAAAATGTTCCAAACACACCCCATGCACAACTCCACCGGGGAAGGTGCCAGAATCGAGTTCTCTTGGTAGTTTTTACACTACCCCGGTAGGCAGCTGAAAGGCACCACAAAACTTGTTCTACCTGCTTTCTGGGCTGAGATGGGGAATCGCTGAATTTTGGACTCGGCTGGTGACAAAATGTTCCAAACACACCCCATGCACAACTCCACCGGGGAAGGTGCCAGAAATGAGTTCTGTTGGTAGTTTTTACACTACCCCGGTAGGCAGCTGAAAGGCACCAGAAAACTTGTTCTACCTGCTTTCTGGGCTGAGATGGGGAACGGCTGAATTTTGGACTTGGCTGGTGACAAAATGTTCCAAACACACCCCATGCACAACTCCACCGGGGAAGGTGCCAGAAACGAGTTCTGTTGGTAGTTTTTACACTACCCCGGTAGGCAAGAGAAAGGCACCACAAAACTTGTTGTACCTGCTTTCTGGGCTGAGATGGGGAATCGCTGAATTTTGGACTCGGCTGGTGACAAAATGTTCCAAACACACCCCATGCACAACTCCACCGGGGAAGGTGCCAGAAACGAGTTCTGTTGGTAGTTTTTACACTACCCCGGTAGGCAGCTGAAAGGCACCACAAAACTTGTTCTACCTGCTTTCTGGGCTGAGATGGGGAATCGCTGAATTTTGGACTCGGCTGGTGACAAAATGTTCCAAACACACCCCATGCACAACTCCAACGGGGAAGGTGCCAGAAACGAGTTCTGTTGGTAGTTTTTACAGTACCCCGGTAGGCAGCTGAAAGGCACCACAAAACTTGTTCTACCTGCTTTCTGGGCTGAGATGGGGAACGGCTGAATTTTGGACTCGGCTGGTGACAAAATGTTCCAAACACACCCCATGCACAACTCCACCGGGGAAGGTGCCAGAAACGAGTTCTGTTGGTAGTTTTTACACTACCCCGGTAGGCAGCTGAAAGGCACCACAAAACTTGTTCTACCTGCTTTCTGGGCTGAGATGGGGAATCGCTGAATTTTGGACTCGGCTGGTGACAAAATGTTCCAAACACACCCCATGCACAACTCCACCGGGGAAGGTGCCAGAAACGAGTTCTGTTGGTAGTTTTTACACTACCCCGGTAGGCAGCTGAAAGGCACCACAAAACTTGTTCTACCTGCTTTCTGGGCTGAGATGGGGAATCGCTGACTTTTGGACTCGGCTGGTGACAAAATGTTCCAAACACACCCCATGCACAACTCCACCGGGGAAGGTGCCAGAAACGAGTTCTGTTGGTAGTTTTTACACTACCCCGGTAGGCAGCTGAAAGGCACCACAAAACTTGTTCTACCTGCTTTCTGGGCTGAGATGGGGAACGGCTGAATTTTGGACTCGGCTGGTGACAAAATGTTCCAAACACACCCCATGCACAACTCCACCGGGGAAGGTGCCAGAAACGAGTTCCGTTGGTAGTTTTTACACTACCCCGGTAGGCAAGAGAAAGGCACCACAAAACTTGTTCTACCTGCTTTCTGGGCTGAGATGGGGAATCGCTGAATTTTGGACTCGGCTGGTGACAAAATGTTCCAAACACACCCCATGCACAACTCCACCGGGGAAGGTGCCAGAATCGAGTTCCGTTGGTAGTTTTTACACTACCCCGGTAGGCAAGAGAAAGGCACCACAAAACTTGTTCTACCTGCTTTCTGGGCTGAGATGGGGAATCGCTGACTTTTGGACTCGGCTGGTGACAAAATGTTCCAAACACACCCCATGCACAACTCCACCGGCAAAGGTGCCAGAAACGAGTTCCGTTGGTAGTTTTTACACTACCCCGGTAGGCAAGAGAAAGGCACCACAAAACTTGTTCTACCTGCTTTCTGGGCTGAGATGGGGAACGGCTGAATTTTGGACTCGGCTGGTGACAAAATGTTCCAAACACACCCCATGCACAACTCCACCGGGGGAAGGTGCCAGAATCGAGTTCCGTTGGTAGTTTTTACACTACCCCGGTAGGCAAGAGAAAGGCACCACAAAACTTGTTCTACCTGCTTTCTGGGCTGAGATGAGGAACGGCTGAATTTTGGACTCGGCTGGTGACAAAATGTTCCAAACACACCCCATGCACAACTCCACCGGGGAAGGTGCCAGAAACGAGTTCTGTTGGTAGTTTTTACACTACCCCGGTAGGCAGCTGAAAGGCACCACAAAACTTGTTCTACCTGCTTTCTGGGCTGAGATGGGGAATCGCTGACTTTTGGACTCGGCTGGTGACAAAATGTTCCAAACACACCCCATGCACACCTCCACCGGGGAAGGTGCCAGAAACGAGTTCTGTTGGTAGTTTTTACACTACCCCGGTAGGCAGCTGAAAGGCACCACAAAACTTGTTCTACCTGCTTTCTGGGCTGAGATGGGGAATCGCTGAATTTTGGACTCGGCTGGTGACAAAATGTTCCAAACACACCCCATGCACAACTCCACCGGGGAAGGTGCCAGAAACGAGTTCTGTTGGTAGTTTTTACACTACCCCGGTAGGCAGCTGAAAGGCACCACAAAACTTGTTCTACCTGCTTTCTGGGCTGAGATGGGGAATCGCTGAATTTTGGACTCGGCTGGTGACAAAATGTTCCAAACACACCCCATGCACAACTCCACCGGGGAAGGTGCCAGAAACGAGTTCTGTTGGTAGTTTTTACACTACCCCGGTAGGCAGCTGAAAGGCACCACAAAACTTGTTCTACCTGCTTTCTGGGCTGAGATGGGGAATCGCTGAATTTTGGACTCGGCTGGTGACAAAATGTTCCAAACACACCCCATGCACAACTCCACCGGGGAAGGTGCCAGAAACGAGTTCTGTTGGTAGTTTTTACACTACCCCGGTAGGCAAGAGAAAGGCACCACAAAACTTGTTCTACCTGCTTTCTGGGCTGAGATGGGGAACGGCTGAATTTTGGACTCGGCTGGTGACAAAATGTTCCAAACACACCCCATGCACAACTCCTCCGGGGAAGGTGCCAGAACGAGTTCTGTTGGTAGTTTTTACACTACCCCGGTAGGCAGCTGAAAGGCACCACAAAAGTTTTTCTACCTGCTTTCTGGGCTGAGATGGGGAACAGCTGAGTTTTGGACTCGGCTGGTGACAAAATGTTCCAAACACACCCCATGCACAACTCCACCGGGGAAGGTGCCAGAAACGAGTTCTGTTGGTAGTTTTTACACTACCCCGGTAGGCAGCTGAAAGGCACCACAAAACTTGTTCTACCTGCTTTCTGGGCTGAGATGGGGAATCGCTGACTTTTGGACTCGGCTGGTGACAAAATGTTCCAAACACACCCCATGCACAACTCCACCGGGGAAGGTGCCAGAAACGAGTTCTGTTGGTAGTTTTTACACTACCCCGGTAGGCAGCTGAAAGGCACCACAAAACTTGTTCTACCTGCTTTCTGGGCTGAGATGGGGAACGGCTGAATTTTGGACTCGGCTGGTGACAAAATGTTCCAAACACACCCCATGCACAACTCCACCGGGGAAGGTGCCAGAAACGAGTTCTGTTGGTAGTTTTTACACTACCCCGGTAGGCAGCTGAAAGGCACCACAAAACTTGTTCTACCTGCTTTCTGGGCTGAGATGGGGAATCGCTGAATTTTGGACTCGGCTGGTGACAAAATGTTCCAAACACACCCCATGCACAACTCCACCGGGGAAGGTGCCAGAAACGAGTTCTCTTGGTAGTTTTTACACTACCCCGGTAGGCAAGAGAAAGGCACCACAAAACTTGTTCTACCTGCTTTCTGGGCTGAGATGGGGAATCGCTGAATTTTGGACTCGGCTGGTGACAAAATGTTCCAAACACACCCCATGCACAACTCCACCGGGGAAGGTGCCAGAAACGAGTTCTGTTGGTAGTTTTTACACTACCCCGGTAGGCAGCTGAAAGGCACCACAAAACTTGTTCTACCTGCTTTCTGGGCTGAGATGGGGAATCGCTGAATTTTGGACTCGGCTGGTGACAAAATGTTCCAAACACACCCCATGCACAACTCCACCGGGGAAGGTGCCAGAAACGAGTTCTGTTGGTAGTTTTTACACTACCCCGGTAGGCAGCTGAAAGGCACCACAAAACTTGTTCTACCTGCTTTCTGGGCTGAGATGGGGAATCGCTGACTTTTGGACTCGGCTGGTGACAAAATGTTCCAAACACACCCCATGCACAACTCCACCGGGGAAGGTGCCAGAAACGAGTTCTGTTGGTAGTTTTTACAGTACCCCGGTAGGCAGCCGAAAGGCACCACAAAACTTGTTCTACCTGCTTTCTGGGCTGAGATGGGGAACGGCTGAATTTTGGACTCGGCTGGTGACAAAATGTTCCAAACACACCCCATGCACAACTCCACCGGGGAAGGTGCCAGAAACGAGTTCTGTTGGTAGTTTTTACACTACCCCGGTAGGCAGCTGAAAGGCACCACAAAACTTGTTCTACCTGCTTTCTGGGCTGAGATGGGGAATCGCTGAATTTTGGACTCGGCTGGTGACAAAATGTTCCAAACACACCCCATGCACAACTCCACCGGGGAAGGTGCCAGAAACGAGTTCTGTTGGTAGTTTTTACACTACCCCGGTAGGCAGCTGAAAGGCACCACAAAACTTGTTCTACCTGCTTTCTGGGCTGAGATGGGGAATCGCTGAATTTTGGACTCGGCTGGTGACAAAATGTTCCAAACACACCCCATGCACAACTCCACCGGGGAAGGTGCCAGAAACGAGTTCTGTTGGTAGTTTTTACACTACCCCGGTAGGCAGCTGAAAGGCACCACAAAACTTGTTGTACCTGCTTTCTGGGCTGAGATGGGGAATCGCTGACTTTTGGACTCGGCTGGTGACAAAATGTTCCAAACACACCCCATGCACAACTCCACCGGGGAAGGTGCCAGAAACGAGTTCCGTTGGTAGTTTTTACACTACCCCGATAGGCAAGAGAAAGGCACCACAAAACTTGTTCTACCTGCTTTCTGGGCTGAGATGGGGAATCGCTGAATTTTGGACTCGGCTGGTGACAAAATGTTCCAAACACACCCCATGCACACCTCCACCGGGGAAGGTGCCAGAAACGAGTTCTGTTGGTAGTTTTTACACTACCCCGGTAGGCAGCTGAAAGGCACCACAAAACTTGTTGTACCTGCTTTCTGGGCTGAGATGGGGAACGGCTGAATTTTGGACTCGGCTGGTGACAAAATGTTCCAAACACACCCCATGCACAACTCCACCGGGGAAGGTGCCAGAAACGAGTTCTGTTGGTAGTTTTTACACTACCCCGGTAGGCAAGAGAAAGGCACCACAAAACTTGTTCTACCTGCTTTCTGGGCTGAGATGGGGAATCGCTGAATTTTGGACTCGGCTGGTGACAAAATGTTCCAAACACACCCCATGCACAACTCCACCGGGGAAGGTGCCAGAAACGAGTTCTGTTGGTAGTTTTTACACTACCCCGGTAGGCAAGAGAAAGGCACCACAAAACTTGTTCTACCTGCTTTCTGGGCTGAGATGGAGAATCGCTGACTTTTGGACTCGGCTGGTGACAAAATGTTCCAAACACACCCCATGCACAACTCCACCGGGGAAGGTGCCAGAAACGAGTTCTGTTGGTAGTTTTTACACTACCCCGGTAGGCAGCTGAAAGGCACCACAAAACTTGTTCTACCTGCTTTCTGGGCTGAGATGGGGAATCCCTGAATTTTGGACTCGGCTGGTGACAAAATGTTCCAAACACACCCCATGCACAACTCCACCGGGGAAAGTGCCAGAAACGAGTTCTGTTGGTAGTTTTTACACTACCCCGGTAGGCAGCTGAAAGGCACCACAAAACTTGTTCTACCTGCTTTCTGGGCTGAGATGGGGAATCGCTGACTTTTGGACTCGGCTGGTGACAAAATGTTCCAAACACACCCCATGCACAACTCCACCGGGGAAGGTGCCAGAAACGAGTTCTGTTGGTAGTTTTTACACTACCCCGGTAGGCAGCTGAAAGGCACCACAAAACTTGTTCTACCTGCTTTCTGGGCTGAGATGGGGAATCGCTGAATTTTGGACTCGGCTGGTGACAAAATGTTCCAAACACACCCCATGCACAACTCCACCGGGGAAGGTGCCAGAAACGAGTTCTGTTGGTAGTTTTTACACTACCCCGGTAGGCAGCTGAAAGGCACCACAAAACTTGTTCTACCTGCTTTCTGGGCTGAGATGGGGAATCGCTGACTTTTGGACTCGGCTGGTGACAAAATGTTCCAAACACACCCCATGCACAACTCCACCGGGGAAGGTGCCAGAAACGAGTTCTGTTGGTAGTTTTTACACTACCCCGGTAGGCAGCTGAAAGGCACCACAAAACTTGTTCTACCTGCTTTCTGGGCTGAGATGGGGAATCGCTGACTTTTGGACTCGGCTGGTGACAAAATGTTCCAAACACACCCCATGCACAACTCCACCGGGGAAGGTGCCAGAAACGAGTTCCGTTGGTAGTTTTTACACTACCCCGGTAGGCAAGAGAAAGGCACCACAAAACTTGTTCTACCTGCTTTCTGGGCTGAGATGGGGAATCGCTGAATTTTGGACTCGGCTGGTGACAAAATGTTCCAAACACACCCCATGCACAACTCCACCGGGGAAGGTGCCAGAATCGAGTTCCGTTGGTAGTTTTTACACTACCCCGGTAGGCAAGAGAAAGGCACCACAAAACTTGTTCTACCTGCTTTCTGGGCTGAGATGAGGAACGGCTGAATTTTGGACTCGGCTGGTGACAAAATGTTCCAAACACACCCCATGCACAGCTCCACCGGGGAAGGTGCCAGAAACGAGTTCTGTTGGTAGTTTTTACATTGCTCCGGTAGGCATCTGAAAGACACCACAAAACTTGTTCTACCTGCTTTCTGGGCTGAGATGGGGAATCGCTGAATTTTGGACTCGGCTGGTGACAAAATGTTCCAAACACACCCCATGCACAACTCCACCGGGGAAGGTGCCAGAAACGAGTTCTGTTGGTAGTTTTTACACTACCCCGGTAGGCAGCTGAAAGGCACCACAAAACTTGTTCTACCTGCTTTCTGGGCTGAGATGGGGAATCGCTGAATTTTGGACTCGGCTGGTGACAAAATGTTCCAAACACACCCCATGCACAGCTCCACCGGGGAAGGTGCCAGAAACGAGTTCTGTTGGTAGTTTTTACACTACCCCGGTAGGCAGCTGAAAGGCACCACAAAACTTGTTCTACCTGCTTTCTGGGCTGAGATGGGGAATCGCTGAATTTTGGACTCGGCTGGTGACAAAATGTTCCAAACACACCCCATGCACAACTCCACCGGGGAAGGTGCCAGAAACGAGTTCTGTTGGTAGTTTTTACACTACCCCGGTAGGCAGCTGAAAGGCACCACAAAACTTGTTCTACCTGCTTTCTGGGCTGAGATGGGGAATCGCTGAATTTTGGACTCGGCTGGTGACAAAATGTTCCAAACACACCCCATGCACAACTCCACCGGGGAAGGTGCCAGAAACGAGTTCTGTTGGTAGTTTTTACACTACCCCGGTAGGCAGCTGAAAGGCACCACAAAACTTGTTGTACCTGCTTTCTGGGCTGAGATGGGGAACGGCTGAATTTTGGACTCGGCTGGTGACAAAATGTTCCAAACACACCATATGCACAACTCCACCGGGGAAGGTGCCAGAAACGAGTTCTGTTGGTAGTTTTTACACTACCCCGGTAGGCAGCTGAAAGGCACCACAAAAATTTTTCTACCTGCTTTCTGGGCTGAGATGGGGAACAGCTGAGTTTTGGACTCGGCTGGTGACAAAATGTTCCAAACACACCCCATGCACAACTCCACCGAGGAAGGTGCCAGAAACGAGTTCTGTTGGTAGTTTTTACAGTACCCCAGTAGGCAGCTGAAAGGCACCACTAAACTTGTTCTACCTGCTTTCTGGGCTGAGATGAGGAACGGCTGAATTTTGGACTCGGCTGGTAACAAAATGTTCCAAACACACCCCATGCACAACTCCACCGGGGAAGGTGCCAGAAACGAGTTCTGTTGGTAGTTTTTACACTACCCCGGTAGGCAGCTGAAAGGCACCACAAAACTTGTTCTACCTGCTTTCTGGGCTGAGATGGGGAATCGCTGAATTTTGGACTCGGCTGGTGACAAAATGTTCCAAACACACCCCATGCACAACTCCACCGGGGAAGGTGCCAGAAACGAGTTCCGTTGGTAGTTTTTACACTACCCCGGTAGGCAGCTGAAAGGCACCACAAAACTTGTTCTACCTGCTTTCTGGGCTGAGATGGGGAACGGCTGAATTTTCGACTCGGCTGGTGACAAAATGTTCCAAACACACCCCATGCACAACTCCACCGGGGAAGGTGCCAGAAACGAGTTCTGTTGGTAGTTTTTACACTACCCCGGTAGGCAGCTGAAAGGCACCACAAAACTTGTTCTACCTGCTTTCTGGGCTGAGATGGGGAATCGCTGAATTTTGGACTCGGCTGGTGACAAAATGTTCCAAACACACCCCATGCACAACTCCACCGGGGAAGGTGCCAGAAACGAGTTCTGTTGGTAGTGTTTACACTACCCCGGTAGGCAGCTGAAAGGCACCACAAAACTTGTTCTACCTGCTTTCTGGGCTGAGATGGGGAATCGCTGAATTTTCGACTCGGCTGCTGACAAAATGTTCCAAACACACCCCATGCACAACTCCACCGGGGAAGGTGCCAGAAACGAGTTCTGTTGGTAGTTTTTACACTACCCCGGTAGGCAGCTGAAACGCACCACAAAAGTTGTTCTACCTGCTTTCTGGGCTGAGATGGGGAACGGCTGAATTTTGGACTCGGCTGGTGACAAAATGTTCCAAACACACCCCATGCACAACTCCACCGGGGAAGGTGCCAGAAACGAGTTCTGTTGGTAGTTTTTACACTACCCCGGTAGGCATCTGAAAGACACCACAAAAGTTGTTCTACCTGCTTTCTGGGCTGAGATGGGGAATCGCTGAATTTTGGACTCGGCTGGTGACAAAATGTTCCAAACACACCCCATGCACAACTCCAACTGGGAAGGTGCCAGAAACGAGTTCCGTTGGTAGTTTTTACACTACCCCGGTAGGCAGCTGAAAGGCACCACAAAACTTGTTCTACCTGCTTTCTGGGCTGAGATGGGGAATCGCTGACTTTTGGACTCGGCTGGTGACAAAATGTTCCAAACACACCCCATGCACAACTCCACCGGGGAAGGTGCCAGAAACGAGTTCTGTTGGTAGTTTTTACACTACCCCGGTAGGCAGCTGAAAGGCACCACAAAACTTGTTGTACCTGCTTTCTGGGCTGAGATGGGGAATCGCTGAATTTTGGACTCGGCTGGTGACAAAATGTTCCAAACACACCCCATGCACAACTCCACCGGGGAAGGTGCCAGAAACGAGTTCTGTTGGTAGTTTTTACACTACCCCGGTAGGCAGCTGAAAGGCACCACAAAACTTGTTCTACCTGCTTTCTGGGCTGAGATGGGGAATCGCTGAATTTTGGACTCGGCTGGTGACAAAATGTTCCAAACACACCCCATGCACAACTCCACCGGGGAAGGTGCCAGAAACGAGTTCTGTTGGTAGTTTTTACACTACCCCGGTAGGCAGCTGAAAGGCACCACAAAACTTGTTCTACCTGCTTTCTGGGCTGAGATGGGGAACGGCTGAATTTTGGACTCGGCTGGTGACAAAATGTTCCAAACACACCCCATGCACAACTCCAACGGGGAAGGTGCCAGAAACGAGTTCCGTTGGTAGTTTTTACACTACCCCGGTAGGCATCTGAAAGACACCACAAAACTTGTTCTACCTGCTTTCTGGGCTGAGATGGGGAATCGCTGAATTTTGGACTCGGCTGGTGACAAAATGTTCCAAACACACCCCATGCACAACTCCACCGGGGAAGGTGCCAGAAACGAGTTCTGTTGGTAGTTTTTACACTACCCCGGTAGGCAGCTGAAAGGCACCACAAAACTTGTTCTACCTGCTTTCTGGGCTGAGATGGGGAACAGCTGAGTTTTGGACTCGGCTGGTGACAAAATGTTCCAAACACACCCCATGCACAACTCCACCGGGGAAGGGGCCAGAAACGAGTTCTGTTGGTAGTTTTTACACTACCCCGGTAGGCAGCTGAAAGGCACCACAAAACTTGTTCTACCTGCTTTCTGGGCTGAGATGGGGAATCGCTGAATTTTGGACTCGGCTGGTGACAAAATGTTCCAAACACACCCCATGCACAACTCCACCGGGGAAGGTGCCAGAAACGAGTTCTGTTGGTAGTTTTTACACTACCCCGGTAGGCAGCTGAAAGGCACCACAAAACTTGTTCTACCTGCTTTCTGGGCTGAGATGGGGAATAGCTGAATTTTGGACTCGGCTGGTGACAAAATGTTCCAAACACACCCCATGCACAACTCCACCGGGGAAGGTGCCAGAAACGAGTTCTGTTGGTAGTTTTTACACTACCCCGGTAGGCAGCTGAAAGGCACCACAAAACTTGTTCTACCTGCTTTCTGGGCTGAGATGGGGAATCGCTGAATTTTCGACTCGGCTGCTGACAAAATGTTCCAAACACACCCCATGCACAACTCCACCGGGGAAGGTGCCAGAAACGAGTTCTGTTGGTAGTTTTTACACTACCCCGGTAGGCAGCTGAAAGGCACCACAAAACTTGTTCTACCTGCTTTCTGGGCTGAGATGGGGAATAGCTGAATTTTGGACTCGGCTGGTGACAAAATGTTCCAAACACACCCCATGCACAACTCCACCGGGGAAGGTGCCAGAAACGAGTTCTGTTGGTAGTTTTTACACTACCCCGGTAGGCAGCTGAAAGGCACCACAAAACTTGTTCTACCTGCTTTCTGGGCTGAGATGGGGAATCGCTGAATTTTGGACTCGGCTGGTGACAAAATGTTCCAAACACACCCCATGCACAACTCCACCGGGGAAGGTACCAGAAACGAGTTCTGTTGGTAGTTTTTACACTACCCCGGTAGGCAAGAGAAAGGCACCACAAAACTTGTTCTACCTGCTTTCTGGGCTGAGATGGGGAATCGCTGAATTTTGGACTCGGCTGGTGACAAAATGTTCCAAACACACCCCATGCACAACTCCACCGGGGAAGGTGCCAGAAACGAGTTCTGTTGGTAGTTTTTACACTACCCCGGTAGGCAAGAGAAAGGCACCAACAAAACTTGTTCTACCTGCTTTCTGGGCTGAGATGGGGAATCGCTGAATTTTGGACTCGGCTGGTGACAAAATGTTCCAAACACACCCCATGCACAACTCCACCGGGGAAGGTGCCAGAAACGAGTTCTGTTGGTAGTTTTTACACTACCCCGGTAGGCAGCTGAAAGGCACCACAAAACTTGTTCTACCTGCTTTCTGGGCTGAGATGGGGAATCGCTGAATTTTGGACTCGGCTGGTGACAAAATGTTCCAAACACACCCCATGCACAACTCCACCGGGGAAGGTGCCAGAAACGAGTTCCGTTGGTAGTTTTTACACTACCCCGGTAGGCAGCTGAAAGGCACCACAAAACTTGTTCTACCTGCTTTCTGGGCTGAGATGGGGAACGGCTGAATTTTGGACTCGGCTGGTGACAAAATGTTCCAAACACACCCCATGCACAACTCCAACGGGGAAGGTGCCAGAAACGAGTTCCGTGGGTAGTTTTTACACTACCCCGGTAGGCAGCTGAAAGGCACCACAAAACTTGTTCTACCTGCTTTCTGGGCTGAGATGGGGAATCGCTGAATTTTGGACTCGGCTGGTGACAAAATGTTCCAAACACACCCCATGCACAACTCCACCGGGGAAGGTGCCAGAAACGAGTTCTGTTGGTAGTTTTTACACTACCCCGGTAGGCAGCTGAAAGGCACCACAAAAGTTTTTCTACCTGCTTTCTGGGCTGAGATGGGGAACAGCTGAGTTTTGGACTCGGCTGGTGACAAAATGTTCCAAACACACCCCATGCACAACTCCACCGGGGAAGGTGCCAGAAACGAGTTCTGTTGGTAGTTTTTACACTACCCCGGTAGGCAGCTGAAAGGCACCACAAAACTTGTTCTACCTGCTTTCTGGGCTGAGATGGGGAATCGCTGAATTTTGGACTCGGCTGGTGACAAAATGTTCCAAACACACCCCATGCACAACTCCACCGGGGAAGGTGCCAGAAACGAGTTCTGTTGGTAGTTTTTACACTACCCCGGTAGGCAAGAGAAAGGCACCAACAAAACTTGTTCTACCTGCTTTCTGGGCTGAGATGGGGAATCGCTGAATTTTGGACTCGGCTGGTGACAAAATGTTCCAAACACACCCCATGCACAACTCCACCGGGGAAGGTGCCAGAAACGAGTTCTGTTGGTAGTTTTTACACTCCCCCGGTAGGCAGCTGAAAGGCACCACAAAACTTGTTCTACCTGCTTTCTGGGCTGAGATGGGGAATCGCTGAATTTTGGACTCGGCTGGTGACAAAATGTTCCAAACACACCCCATGCACAACTCCACCGGGGAAGGTGCCAGAAACGAGTTCCGTTGGTAGTTTTTACACTACCCCGGTAGGCAGCTGAAAGGCACCACAAAACTTGTTCTACCTGCTTTCTGGGCTGAGATGGGGAATCGCTGAATTTTGGACTCGGCTGGTGACAAAATGTTCCAAACACACCCCATGCACAACTCCACCGGGGAAGGTGCCAGAAACGAGTTCTGTTGGTAGTTTTTACACTACCCCGGTAGGCAGCTGAAAGGCACCACAAAACTTGTTCTACCTGCTTTCTGGGCTGAGATGGGGAATCGCTGAATTTTGGACTCGGCTGCTGACAAAATGTTCCAAACACACCCCATGCACAACTCCACCGGGGAAGGTGCCAGAAACGAGTTCTGTTGGTAGTTTTTACACTACCCCGGTAGGCAGCTGAAAGGCACCACAAAACTTGTTCTACCTGCTTTCTGGGCTGAGATGGGGAATCGCTGACTTTTGGACTCGGCTGGTGACAAAATGTTCCAAACACACCCCATGCACAACTCCACCGGGGAAGGTGCCAGAAACGAGTTCTGTTGGTAGTTTTTACACTACCCCGGTAGGCAGCTGAAAGGCACCACAAAACTTGTTCTACCTGCTTTCTGGGCTGAGATGGGGAATCGCTGACTTTTGGACTCGGCTGGTGACAAAATGTTCCAAACACACCCCATGCACAACTCCACCGGGGAAGGTGCCAGAAACGAGTTCCGTTGGTAGTTTTTACACTACCCCGGTAGGCAAGAGAAAGGCACCACAAAACTTGTTCTACCTGCTTTCTGGGCTGAGATGGGGAATCGCTGAATTTTGGACTCGGCTGGTGACAAAATGTTCCAAACACACCCCATGCACAACTCCACCGGGGAAGGTGCCAGAAACGAGTTCTGTGGGTAGTTTTTACACTACCCCGGTAGGCAAGAGAAAGGCACCAACAAAACTTGTTCTACCTGCTTTCTGGGCTGAGATGGGGAATCGCTGAATTTTGGACTCGGCTGGTGACAAAATGTTCCAAACACACACCATGCACAACTCCACCGGGGAAGGTGCCAGAAACGAGTTCTGTTGGTAGTTTTTACACTACCCCGGTAGGCAGCTGAAAGGCACCACAAAACTTGTTCTACCTGCTTTCTGGGCTGAGATGGGGAATCGCTGAATTTTGGACTCGGCTGGTGACAAAATGTTCCAAACACACCCCATGCACAACTCCACCGGGGAAGGTGCCAGAAACGAGTTCTGTTGGTAGTTTTTACACTACCCCGGTAGGCAGCTGAAAGGCACCACAAAACTTGTTGTACCTGCTTTCTGGGCTGAGATGGGGAATCGCTGAATTTTCGACTCGGCTGCTGACAAAATGTTCCAAACACACCCCATGCAGAACTCCACCGGGGAAGGTGCCAGAAATGAGTTCTGTTGGTAGTTTTTACACTACCCCGGTAGGCAGCTGAAAGGCACCACAAAACTTGTTGTACCTGCTTTCTGGGCTGAGATGGGGAATCGCTGAATTTTCGACTCGGCTGGTGACAAAATGTTCCAAACACACCCCATGCACAACTCCACCGGGGAAGGTGCCAGAAACGAGTTCTGTTGGTAGTTTTTACAGTACCCCGGTAGGCAGCTGAAAGGCACCACAAAACTTGTTCTACCTGCTTTCTGGGCTGAGATGGGGAATCGCTGAATTTTGGACTCGGCTGGTGACAAAATGTTCCAAACACACCCCATGCACAACTCCACCGGGGAAGGTGCCAGAAACGAGTTCTGTTGGTAGTTTTTACACTACCCCGGTAGGCAGCTGAAAGGCACCACAAAACTTGTTCTACCTGCTTTCTGGGCTGAGATGGGGAATCGCTGAATTTTGGACTCGGCTGGTGACAAAATGTTCCAAACACACCCCATGCACAACTCCACCGGGGAAGGTGCCAGAAACGAGTTCTGTTGGTAGTTTTTACACTACCCCGGTAGGCAGCTGAAAGGCACCACAAAACTTGTTCTACCTGCTTTCTGGGCTGAGATGGGGAATCGCTGAATTTTGGACTCGGCTGGTGACAAAATGTTCCAAACACACCCCATGCACAACTCCAACGGGGAAGGTGCCAGAAACGAGTTCTGTTGGTAGTTTTTACACTACCCCGGTAGGCAAGAGAAAGGCACCAACAAAACTTGTTCTACCTGCTTTCTGGGCTGAGATGGGGAATCGCTGAATTTTGGACTCGGCTGGTGACAAAATGTTCCAAACACACCCCATGCACAACTCCACCGGGGAAGGTGCCAGAAACGAGTTCTGTTGGTAGTTTTTACACTACCCCGGTAGGCAGCTGAAAGGCACCACAAAACTTGTTCTACCTGCTTTCTGGGCTGAGATGGGGAATCGCTGAATTTTGGACTCGGCTGGTGACAAAATGTTCCAAACACACCCCATGCACAACTCCAACGGGGAAGGTGCCAGAAACGAGTTCCGTTGGTAGTTTTTACACTACCCCGGTAGGCAGCTGAAAGGCACCACAAAACTTGTTCTACCTGCTTTCTGGGCTGAGATGGGGAATCGCTGAATTTTGGACTCGGCTGGTGACAAAATGTTCCAAACACACCCCATGCACAACTCCACCGGGGAAGGTGCCAGAAACGAGTTCTGTTGGTAGTTTTTACACTACCCCGGTAGGCAAGAGAAAGGCACCAACAAAACTTGTTCTACCTGCTTTCTGGGCTGAGATGGGGAATCGCTGAATTTTGGACTCGGCTGGTGACAAAATGTTCCAAACACACCCCATGCACAACTCCACCGGGGAAGGTGCCAGAAACGAGTTCTGTTGGTAGTTTTTACACTCCCCCGGTAGGCAGCTGAAAGGCACCACAAAACTTGTTCTACCTGCTTTCTGGGCTGAGATGGGGAATCGCTGAATTTTGGACTCGGCTGGTGACAAAATGTTCCAAACACACCCCATGCACAACTCCAACGGGGAAGGTGCCAGAAACGAGTTCCGTTGGTAGTTTTTACACTACCCCGGTAGGCAGCTGAAAGGCACCACAAAACTTGTTCTACCTGCTTTCTGGGCTGAGATGGGGAATCGCTGAATTTTGGACTCGGCTGGTGACAAAATGTTCCAAACACACCCCATGCACAACTCCACCGGGGAAGGTGCCAGAAACGAGTTCTGTTGGTAGTTTTTACACTACCCCGGTAGGCAGCTGAAAGGCACCACAAAACTTGTTCTACCTGCTTTCTGGGCTGAGATGGGGAATCGCTGAGTTTTGGACTCGGCTGGTGACAAAATGTTCCAAACACACCCCATGCACAACTCCACCGGGGAAGGTGCCAGAAACGAGTTCTGTTGGTAGTTTTTACACTACCCCGGTAGGCAGCTGAAAGGCACCACAAAACTTGTTCTACCTGCTTTCTGGGCTGAGATGGGGAACGGCTGAATTTTGGACTCGGCTGGTAACAAAATGTTCCAAACACACCCCATGCACAGCTCCACCGGGGAAGGAGCCAGAAACGAGTTCTGTTGGTAGTTTTTACACTACCCCGGTAGGCAGCTGAAAGGCACCACAAAACTTGTTCTACCTGCTTTCTGGGCTGAGATGGGGATCAGCTGAAGTTTGGACTCGGCTGGTGACAAAATGTTCCAAACACACCCCATGCAAAACTCCACCGGGGAAGGTGCCAGAAACGAGTTCTGTTGGTAGTTTTTACACTACCCCGGTAGGCAGCTGAAAGGCACCACAAAACTTGTTCTACCTGCTTTCTGGGCTGAGATGGGGAACGGCTGTATTTTGGACTCAGCTGGTAACAAAATGTTCCAAACACACCCCATGCACAGCTCCACCGGGGAAGGAGCCAGAAACGAGTTCTGTTGGTAGTTTTTACACTACCCCGGTAGGCAGCTGAAAGGCACCACAAAACTTGTTCTACCTGCTTTCTGGGCTGAGATGGGGATCAGCTGAAGTTTGGACTCGGCTGGTGACAAAATGTTCCAAACACACCCCATGCACAACTCCACCGGGGAAGGTGCCCGAAACGAGTTCCGTTGGTAGTTTTTACACTACCCCGGTAGGCAGCTGAAAGGTACCACAAAAGTTTTTCTACCTGCTTTCTGGGCTGAGATGGGGAACGGCTGAATTTTGGACTCGGCTGCTGACAAAATGTTCCAAACACACCCCATGCACACCTCCACCGAGGAAGGTGCCAGAAACGAGTTCTGTTGGTAGTTTTTACACTACCCCGGTAGGCAGCTGAAAGGCACCACAAAAATTTTTCTACCTGCTTTCTGGGCTGAGATGGGGAACAGCTGAGTTTTGGACTCGGCTGGTGACAAAATGTTCCAAACACACCCCATGCACAACTCCACCGAGGAAGGTGCCAGAAACGAGTTCTGTTGGTAGTTTTTACAGTACCCCAGTAGGCAGCTGAAAGGCACCACTAAACTTGTTCTACCTGCTTTCTGGGCTGAGATGGGGAACGGCTGAATTTTGGACTCGGCTGGTGACAAAATGTTCCAAACACACCCCATGCACAACTCCACCGGGGAAGGTGCCAGAAACGAGTTCTGTTGGTAGTTTTTACACTACCCCGGTAGGCAGCTGAAAGGCGCCACAAAAGTTGTTCTACCTGCTTTCTGGGCTGAGATGGGGAACGGCTGAATTTTGGACTCGGCTGGTGACAAAATGTTCCAAACACACCCCATGCACAACTCCACCGGGGAAGGTGCCAGAAACGAGTTCTGTGGGTAGTTTTTACACTACCCCGGTAGGCAAGAGAAAGGCACCACAAAAGTTTTTCTACCTGCTTTCTGGGCTGAGATGGGGAACAGCTGAGTTTTGGACTCGGCTGGTGACAAAATGTTCCAAACACACCCCATGCACAACTCCACCGAGGAAGGTGCCAGAAACGAGTTCTGTTGGTAGTTTTTACAGTACCCCAGTAGGCAGCTGAAAGGCACCACTAAACTTGTTCTACCTGCTTTCTGGGCTGAGATGGGGAACGGCTGAATTTTGGACTCGGCTGGTGACAAAATGTTCCAAACACACCCCATGCACACCTCCGCTGGCAAAGGTGCCAGCAACGAGTTCTGTTGGTAGTTTTTACAGTACCCCGGTAGGCAGCTGAAAGGCACCACAAAACTTGTTCTACCTGCTTTCTGGGCTGAGATGGGGAACGGCTGAATTTTGGACTCGGCTGCTGACAAAATGTTCCAAACACACCCCATGCACACCTCCACCGAGGAAGGTGCCAGAAACGAGTTCTGTTGGTAGTTTTTACACTACCCCGGTAGGCAGCTGAAAGGCACCACTAAACTTGTTCTACCTGCTTTCTGGGCTGAGATGAGGAACGGCTGAATTTTGGACTCAGCTGGTAACAAAATGTTCCAAACACACCCCATGCACAACTCCACCGATGAAGGTGTCAGAAACGAGTTCTGTTGGTAGTTTTTACACTACCCCGGTAGGCAGCTGAAAGGCACCACTAAACTTGTTCTACCTGCTTTCTGGGCTGAGATGAGGAACGGCTGAATTTTCGACTCGGCTGGTGACAAAATGTTCCAAACACACCCCATGCACAACTCCACCGGGGAAGGTGCCAGAAACGAGTTCTGTTGGTAGTTTTTACACTACCCCGGTAGGCAAGAGAAAGGCACCACAAAACTTGTTCTGCCTGCTTTCTGGGCTGAGATGGGGAATCGCTGAATTTTGGACTCGGCTGGTGACAAAATGTTCCAAACACACCCCATGCACAACTCCACCGGGGAAGGTGCCAGAAACGAGTTCTGTTGGTAGTTTTTACACTACCCCGGTAGGCAGCTGAAAGGCACCACAAAACTTGTTCTACCTGCTTTCTGGGCTGAGATGGGGAATCGCTGAATTTTGGACTCGGCTGGTGACAAAATGTTCCAAACACACCCCATGCACAACTCCAACGGGGAAGGTGCCAGAAACGAGTTCCGTTGGTAGTTTTTACACTACCCCGGTAGGCAGCTGAAAGGCACCACAAAACTTGTTCTACCTGCTTTCTGGGCTGAGATGGGGAATCGCTGAATTTTGGACTCGGCTGGTGACAAAATGTTCCAAACACACCCCATGCACAACTCCACCGGGGAAGGTGCCAGAAACGAGTTCTGTTGGTAGTTTTTACAGTACCCCGGTAGGCAGCTGAAAGGCACCACAAAACTTGTTCTACCTGCTTTCTGGGCTGAGATGGGGAATCGCTGAATTTTGGACTCGGCTGGTGACAAAATGTTCCAAACACACCCCATGCACAACTCCAACGGGGAAGGTGCCAGAAACGAGTTCCGTTGGTAGTTTTTACACTACCCCGGTAGGCAGCTGAAAGGCACCACAAAACTTGTTCTACCTGCTTTCTGGGCTGAGATGGGGAATCGCTGAATTTTGGACTCGGCTGGTGACAAAATGTTCCAAACACACCCCATGCACAACTCCTCCGGGGAAGGTGCCAGAAACGAGTTCTGTTGGTAGTTTTTACACTACCCCGGTAGGCAGCTGAAAGGCACCACAAAAGTTTTTCTACCTGCTTTCTGGGCTGAGATGGGGAACAGCTGAGTTTTGGACTCGGCTGGTGACAAAATGTTCCAAACACACCCCATGCACAACTCCACCGGGGAAGGTGCCAGAAACGAGTTCTGTTGGTAGTTTTTACACTACCCCGGTAGGCAGCTGAAAGGCACCACAAAACTTGTTCTACCTGCTTTCTGGGCTGAGATGGGGAATCGCTGAATTTTGGACTCGGCTGGTGACAAAATGTTCCAAACACACCCCATGCACAACTCCACCGAGGAAGGTGCCAGAAACGAGTTCTGTTGGTAGTTTTTACAGTACCCCAGTAGGCAGCTGAAAGGCACCACTAAACTTGTTCTACCTGCTTTCTGGGCTGAGATGGGGAACGGCTGAATTTTGGACTCGGCTGGTGACAAAATGTTCCAAACACACCCCATGCACACCTCCGCTGGCAAAGGTGCCAGAAACGAGTTCTGTTGGTAGTTTTTACAGTACCCCGGTAGGCAGCTGAAAGGCACCACAAAACTTGTTCTACCTGCTTTCTGGGCTGAGATGGGGAACGGCTGAATTTTGGACTCGGCTGCTGACAAAATGTTCCAAACACACCCCATGCACACCTCCACCGAGGAAGGTGCCAGAAACGAGTTCTGTTGGTAGTTTTTACACTACCCCGGTAGGCAGCTGAAAGGCACCACTAAACTTGTTCTACCTGCTTTCTGGGCTGAGATGAGGAACGGCTGAATTTTGGACTCAGCTGGTAACAAAATGTTCCAAACACACCCCATGCACAACTCCACCGATGAAGGTGTCAGAAACGAGTTCTGTTGGTAGTTTTTACACTACCCCGGTAGGCAGCTGAAAGGCACCACTAAACTTGTTCTACCTGCTTTCTGGGCTGAGATGAGGAACGGCTGAATTTTCGACTCGGCTGGTGACAAAATGTTCCAAACACACCCCATGCACAACTCCACCGGGGAAGGTGCCAGAAACGAGTTCTGTTGGTAGTTTTTACACTACCCCGGTAGGCAAGAGAAAGGCACCACAAAACTTGTTCTGCCTGCTTTCTGGGCTGAGATGGGGAATCGCTGAATTTTGGACTCGGCTGGTGACAAAATGTTCCAAACACACCCCATGCACAACTCCACCGGGGAAGGTGCCAGAAACGAGTTCTGTTGGTAGTTTTTACACTACCCCGGTAGGCAGCTGAAAGGCACCACAAAACTTGTTCTACCTGCTTTCTGGGCTGAGATGGGGAATCGCTGAATTTTGGACTCGGCTGGTGACAAAATGTTCCAAACACACCCCATGCACAACTCCAACGGGGAAGGTGCCAGAAACGAGTTCCGTTGGTAGTTTTTACACTACCCCGGTAGGCAGCTGAAAGGCACCACAAAACTTGTTCTACCTGCTTTCTGGGCTGAGATGGGGAATCGCTGAATTTTGGACTCGGCTGGTGACAAAATGTTCCAAACACACCCCATGCACAACTCCACCGGGGAAGGTGCCAGAAACGAGTTCTGTTGGTAGTTTTTACACTCCCCCGGTAGGCAGCTGAAAGGCACCACAAAACTTGTTCTACCTGCTTTCTGGGCTGAGATGGGGAATCGCTGAATTTTGGACTCGGCTGGTGACAAAATGTTCCAAACACACCCCATGCACAACTCCAACGGGGAAGGTGCCAGAAACGAGTTCCGTTGGTAGTTTTTACACTACCCCGGTAGGCAGCTGAAAGGCACCACAAAACTTGTTCTACCTGCTTTCTGGGCTGAGATGGGGAATCGCTGAATTTTGGACTCGGCTGGTGACAAAATGTTCCAAACACACCCCATGCACAACTCCTCCGGGGAAGGTGCCAGAAACGAGTTCTGTTGGTAGTTTTTACACTACCCCGGTAGGCAGCTGAAAGGCACCACAAAAGTTTTTCTACCTGCTTTCTGGGCTGAGATGGGGAACAGCTGAGTTTTGGACTCGGCTGGTGACAAAATGTTCCAAACACACCCCATGCACAACTCCACCGGGGAAGGTGCCAGAAACGAGTTCTGTTGGTAGTGTTTACACTACCCCGGTAGGCAGCTGAAAGGCACCACAAAACTTGTTCTACCTGCTTTCTGGGCTGAGATGGGGAATCGCTGAATTTTGGTCTCGGGTGGTGACAAAATGTTCCAAACACACCCCATGCACACCTCCACTGGCAAAGGTGCCAGAAACGAGTTCTGTTGGTAGTTTTTACAGTACCCCGGTAGGCAGCTGAAAGGCACCACAAAAGTTTTTCTACCTGCTTTCTGGGCTGACATGGGGAACGGCTGAATTTTGGACTCGGCTGGTGACAAAATGTTCCAAACACACCCCATGCACAACTCCACCGGGGAAGGTGCCAGAAACGAGTTCTGTTGGTAGTTTTTACACTACCCCGGTAGGCAGCTGAAAGGCACCACAAAACTTGTTCTACCTGCTTTCTGGGCTGAGATGGGGAACGGCTGTATTTTGGACTCAGCTGGTGACAAAATGTTCCAAACACACCCCATGCACAGCTCCACCGGGGAAGGAGCCAGAAACGAGTTCTGTTGGTAGTTTTTACACTACCCCGGTAGGCAGCTGAAAGGCACCACAAAACTTGTTCTACCTGCTTTCTGGGCTGAGATGGGGAATCGCTGAATTTTGGACTCGGCTGGTGACAAAATGTTCCAAACACACCCCATGCACAACTCCACCGGGGAAGGTGCCAGAAACGAGTTCTGTTGGTAGTTTTTACACTACCCCGGTAGGCAGCTGAAAGGCACCACAAAACTTGTTGTACCTGCTTTCTGGGCTTAGATGGGGAATAGCTGAATTTTGGACTTGGCTGGTGACAAAATGTTCCAAACACACCCCATGCACACCTCCACCGGGGAAGGTGCCAGAAACGAGTTCTGTTGGTAGTTTTTACACTACCCCGGTAGGCAGCTGAAAGGCACCACAAAACTTGTTCTACCTGCTTTCTGGGCTGAGATGGGGAATCGCTGAATTTTGGACTCGGCTGGTGACAAAATGTTCCAAACACACCCCATGCACAACTCCACCGGGGAAGGTGCCAGAAACGAGTTCTGTTGGTAGTTTTTACAGTACCCCAGTAGGCAGCTGAAAGGCACCACTAAACTTGTTCTACCTGCTTTCTGGGCTGAGATGAGGAACGGCTGAATTTTGGACTCGGCTGGTGACAAAATGTTCCAAACACACCCCATGCACAACTCCACCGGGGAAGGTGCCAGAAACGAGTTCTGTTGGTAGTTTTTACACTACCCCGGTAGGCAGCTGAAAGGCGCCACAAAAGTTGTTCTACCTGCTTTCTGGGCTGAGATGGGGAATCGCTGAATTTTGGACTCGGCTGGTGACAAAATGTTCCAAACACACCCCATGCACACCTCCACTGGCAAAGGTGCCAGAAACGAGTTCTGTTGGTAGTTTTTACACTACCCCAGTAGGCAGCTGAAAGGCACCACAAAAGTTTTTCTACCTGCTTTCTGGGCTGACATGGGGAACGGCTGAATTTTGGACTCGGCTGGTGACAAAATGTTCCAAACACACCCCATGCACAACTCCACCGGGGAAGGTGCCAGAAACGAGTTCTGTGGGTAGTTTTTACACTACCCCGGTAGGCAAGAGAAAGGCACCACAAAAGTTTTTCTACCTGCTTTCTGGGCTGAGATGGGGAACAGCTGAGTTTTGGACTCGGCTGGTGACAAAATGTTCCAAACACACCCCATGCACAACTCCACCGAGGAAGGTGCCAGAAACGAGTTCTGTTGGTAGTTTTTACAGTACCCCAGTAGGCAGCTGAAAGGCACCACTAAACTTGTTCTACCTGCTTTCTGGGCTGAGATGGGGAACGGCTGAATTTTGGACTCGGCTGGTGACAAAATGTTCCAAACACACCCCATGCACACCTCCGCTGGCAAAGGTGCCAGAAACGAGTTCTGTTGGTAGTTTTTACAGTACCCCGGTAGGCAGCTGAAAGGCACCACAAAACTTGTTCTACCTGCTTTCTGGGCTGAGATGGGGAACGGCTGAATTTTGGACTCGGCTGCTGACAAAATGTTCCAAACACACCCCATGCACACCTCCACCGAGGAAGGTGCCAGAAACGAGTTCTGTTGGTAGTTTTTACACTACCCCGGTAGGCAGCTGAAAGGCACCACTAAACTTGTTCTACCTGCTTTCTGGGCTGAGATGAGGAACGGCTGAATTTTGGACTCAGCTGGTAACAAAATGTTCCAAACACACCCCATGCACAACTCCACCGATGAAGGTGTCAGAAACGAGTTCTGTTGGTAGTTTTTACACTACCCCGGTAGGCAGCTGAAAGGCACCACTAAACTTGTTGTACCTGCTTTCTGGGCTGAGATGAGGAACGGCTGAATTTTCGACTCGGCTGGTGACAAAATGTTCCAAACACACCCCATGCACAACTCCACCGGGGAAGGTGCCAGAAACGAGTTCTGTTGGTAGTTTTTACACTACCCCGGTAGGCAAGAGAAAGGCACCACAAAACTTGTTCTGCCTGCTTTCTGGGCTGAGATGTGGAATCGCTGAATTTTGGACTCGGCTGGTGACAAAATGTTCCAAACACACCCCATGCACAACTCCACCGGGGAAGGTGCCAGAAACGAGTTCTGTTGGTAGTTTTTACACTACCCCGGTAGGCAGCTGAAAGGCACCACAAAACTTGTTCTACCTGCTTTCTGGGCTGAGATGGGGAATCGCTGAATTTTGGACTCGGCTGGTGACAAAATGTTCCAAACACACCCCATGCACAACTCCACCGGCAAAGGTGCCAGAAACGAGTTCTGTTGGTAGTTTTTACACTACCCCGGTAGGCAGCTGAAAGGCACCACAAAACTTGTTCTACCTGCTTTCTGGGCTGAGATGGGGAATCGCTGACTTTTGGACTCGGCTGGTGACAAAATGTTCCAAACACACCCCATGCACAACTCCACCGGCAAAGGTGCCAGAAACGAGTTCTGTTGGTAGTTTTTACACTACCCCGGTAGGCAGCTGAAAGGCACCACAAAACTTGTTCTACCTGCTTTCTGGGCTGAGATGGGGAATCGCTGACTTTTGGACTCGGCTGGTGACAAAATGTTCCAAACACACCCCATGCACAACTCCACCGGGGAAGGTGCCAGAAACGAGTTCTGTTGGTAGTTTTTACACTACCCCGGTAGGCAGCTGAAAGGCACCACAAAACTTGTTCTACCTGCTTTCTGGGCTGAGATGGGGAATCGCTGAATTTTGGACTCGGCTGGTGACAAAATGTTCCAAACACACCCCATGCACAACTCCACCGGGGAAGGTGCCAGAAACGAGTTCTGTTGGTAGTTTTTACACTACCCCGGTAGGCAGCTGAAAGGCACCACAAAACTTGTTCTACCTGCTTTCTGGGCTGAGATGGGGAATCGCTGAATTTTCGACTCGGCTGCTGACAAAATGTTCCAAACACACCCCATGCACAACTCCACCGGGGAAGGTGCCAGAAACGAGTTCCGTTGGTAGTTTTTACACTACCCCGGTAGGCAGCTGAAAGGCACCAAAAAACTTGTTCTACCTGCTTTCTGGGCTGAGATGGGGAATAGCTGAATTTTGGACTCGGCTGGTGACAAAATGTTCCAAACACACCCCATGCACAACTCCACCGGGGAAGGTGCCAGAAACGAGTTCCGTTGGTAGTTTTTACAGTACCCCAGTAGGCAGCTGAAAGGCACCACAAAACTTGTTCTACCTGCTTTCTGGGCTGAGATGGGGAATCGCTGAATTTTGGACTCGGCCGGTAACAAAATGTTCCAAACACACCCCATGCACAACTCCACCGGGGAAGGTGCCAGAAACGAGTTCTGTTGGTAGTTTTTACACTACCCCGGTAGGCAGCTGAAAGGCACCACAAAACTTGTTCTACCTGCTTTCTGGGCTGAGATGGGTTATCGCTGAATTTTGGACTCGGCTGGTAACAAAATGTTCCAAACACACCCCATGCACAACTCCACCGGGGAAGGTGCCAGAAACGAGTTCTGTTGGTAGTTTTTACAGTACCCCGGTAGGCAGCTGAAAGGCACCACAAAACTTGTTCTGCCTGCTTTCTGGGCTGAGATGTGGAACGGCTGAATTTTGGACTCGGCTGGTGACAAAATGTTCCAAACACACCCCATGCACAACTCCACCGGGGAAGGTGCCAGAAACGAGTTCTCTTGGTAGTTTTTACACTACCCCGGTAGGCAGCTGAAAGGCACCACAAAACTTGTTGTACCTGCTTTCTGGGCTGAGATGGGGAATCGCTGAATTTTGGACTCGGCTGGTGACAAAATGTTCCAAACACACCCCATGCACAACTCCACCGGGGAAGGTGCCAGAAACGAGTTCTGTTGGTAGTTTTTACACTACCCCGGTAGGCAAGAGAAAGGCACCACAAAACTGGTTGTACCTGCTTTCTGGGCTGAGATGGGGAACGGCTGAATTTTGGACTCGGCTGGTGACAAAATGTTCCAAACACACCCCATGCACAACTCCACCGGGGAAGGTGCCAGAAACGAGTTCCGTTGGTAGTTTTTACACTACCCCGGTAGGCAGCTGAAAGGCACCACAAAACTTGTTCTACCTGCTTTCTGGGCTGAGATGGGGAATCGCTGAATTTTGGACTCGGCTGGTGACAAAATGTTCCAAACACACCCCATGCACAACTCCACCGGGGAAGGTGCCAGAAACGAGTTCTGTTGGTAGTTTTTACACTACCCCGGTAGGCAGCTGAAAGGCACCACAAAACTTGTTCTACCTGCTTTCTGGGCTGAGATGGGGAAAGGCTGAATTTTGGACTCGGCTGGTGACAAAATGTTCCAAACACACACCATGCACAACTCCACCGGGGAAGGTGCCAGAAACGAGTTCTGTTGGTAGTTTTTACACTACCCCAGTAGGCAGCTGAAAGGCACCACAAAACTTGTTCTACCTGCTTTCTGGGCTGAGATGGGGAATCGCTGAATTTTGGACTCGGCTGGTGACAAAATGTTCCAAACACACCCCATGCACAACTCCACCGGGGAAGGTGCCAGAAACGAGTTCTGTTGGTAGTTTTTACACTACCCCGGTAGGCAGCTGAAAGGCACCACAAAACTTGTTCTACCTGCTTTCTGGGCTGAGATGGGGAACGGCTGAATTTTGGACTCGGCTGGTGACAAAATGTTCCAAACACACCCCATGCACAACTCCACCGGGGAAGGTGCCAGAAACGAGTTCTGTTGGTAGTTTTTACACTACCCCAGTAGGCAGCTGAAAGGCACCACAAAACTTGTTCTACCTGCTTTCTGGGCTGAGATGGGGAATCGCTGAATTTTGGACTCGGCTGGTGACAAAATGTTCCAAACACACCCCATGCACAACTCCACCGGGGAAGGTGCCAGAAACGAGTTCTGTTGGTAGTTTTTACACTACCCCGGTAGGCAAGAGAAAGGCACCACAAAACTTGTTCTGCCTGCTTTCTGGGCTGAGATGTGGAATCGCTGAATTTTGGACTCGGCTGGTGACAAAATGTTCCAAACACACCCCATGCACAACTCCACCGGGGAAGGTGCCAGAAACGAGTTCTGTTGGTAGTTTTTACACTACCCCGGTAGGCAGCTGAAAGGCACCACAAAACTTGTTCTACCTGCTTTCTGGGCTGAGATGGGGAATCGCTGAATTTTGGACTCGGCTGGTGACAAAATGTTCCAAACACACCCCATGCACAACTCCACCGGGGAAGGTGCCAGAAACGAGTTCTGTTGGTAGTTTTTACACTACCCCGGTAGGCAGCTGAAAGGCACCACAAAACTTGTTCTACCTGCTTTCTGGGCTGAGATGGGGAATCGCTGACTTTTGGACTCGGCTGGTGACAAAATGTTCCAAACACACCCCATGCACAACTCCACCGGCAAAGGTGCCAGAAACGAGTTCTGTTGGTAGTTTTTACACTACCCCGGTAGGCAGCTGAAAGGCACCACAAAACTTGTTCTACCTGCTTTCTGGGCTGAGATGGGGAATCGCTGACTTTTGGACTCGGCTGGTGACAAAATGTTCCAAACACACCCCATGCACAACTCCACCGGGGAAGGTGCCAGAAACGAGTTCTGTTGGTAGTTTTTACACTACCCCGGTAGGCAGCTGAAAGGCACCACAAAACTTGTTCTACCTGCTTTCTGGGCTGAGATGGGGAATCGCTGAATTTTGGACTCGGCTGGTGACAAAATGTTCCAAACACACCCCATGCACAACTCCACCGGGGAAGGTGCCAGAAACGAGTTCTGTTGGTAGTTTTTACACTACCCCGGTAGGCAGCTGAAAGGCACCACAAAACTTGTTCTACCTGCTTTCTGGGCTGAGATGGGGAATCGCTGAATTTTGGACTCGGCTGGTGACAAAATGTTCCAAACACACCCCATGCACAACTCCACCGGGGAAGGTGCCAGAAACGAGTTCCGTTGGTAGTTTTTACACTACCCCGGTAGGCAGCTGAAAGGCACCACAAAACTGGTTGTACCTGCTTTCTGGGCTGAGATGGGGAATAGCTGAATTTTGGACTCGGCTGGTGACAAAATGTTCCAAACACACCCCATGCACAACTCCACCGGGGAAGGTGCCAGAAACGAGTTCCGTTGGTAGTTTTTACAGTACCCCAGTAGGCAGCTGAAAGGCACCACAAAACTTGTTCTACCTGCTTTCTGGGCTGAGATGGGGAATCGCTGAATTTTGGACTCGGCCGGTAACAAAATGTTCCAAACACACCCCATGCACAACTCCACCGGGGAAGGTGCCAGAAACGAGTTCTGTTGGTAGTTTTTACACTACCCCGGTAGGCAGCTGAAAGGCACCACAAAACTTGTTCTACCTGCTTTCTGGGCTGAGATGGGGAATCGCTGAATTTTGGACTCGGCTGGTAACAAAATGTTCCAAACACACCCCATGCACAACTCCACCGGGGAAGGTGCCAGAAACGAGTTCTGTTGGTAGTTTTTACAGTACCCCGGTAGGCAGCTGAAAGGCACCACAAAACTTGTTCTGCCTGCTTTCTGGGCTGAGATGTGGAACGGCTGAATTTTGGACTCGGCTGGTGACAAAATGTTCCAAACACACCCCATGCACAACTCCACCGGGGAAGGTGCCAGAAACGAGTTCTCTTGGTAGTTTTTACACTACCCCGGTAGGCAGCTGAAAGGCACCACAAAACTTGTTCTACCTGCTTTCTGGGCTGAGATGGGGAATCGCTGACTTTTGGACTCGGCTGGTGACAAAATGTTCCAAACACACCCCATGCACAACTCCACCGGCAAAGGTGCCAGAAACGAGTTCTGTTGGTAGTTTTTACACTACCCCGGTAGGCAGCTGAAAGGCACCACAAAACTTGTTCTACCTGCTTTCTGGGCTGAGATGGGGAATCGCTGACTTTTGGACTCGGCTGGTGACAAAATGTTCCAAACACACCCCATGCACAACTCCACCGGGGAAGGTGCCAGAAACGAGTTCTGTTGGTAGTTTTTACACTACCCCGGTAGGCAGCTGAAAGGCACCACAAAACTTGTTCTACCTGCTTTCTGGGCTGAGATGGGGAATCGCTGAATTTTGGACTCGGCTGGTGACAAAATGTTCCAAACACACCCCCATGCACAACTCCACCGGGGAAGGTGCCAGAAACGAGTTCTGTTGGTAGTTTTTACACTACCCCGGTAGGCAGCTGAAAGGCACCACAAAACTTGTTCTACCTGCTTTCTGGGCTGAGATGGGGAATCGCTGAATTTTGGACTCGGCTGGTGACAAAATGTTCCAAACACACCCCATGCACAACTCCACCGGGGAAGGTGCCAGAAACGAGTTCCGTTGGTAGTTTTTACACTACCCCGGTAGGCAGCTGAAAGGCACCAAAAAACTTGTTCTACCTGCTTTCTGGGCTGAGATGGGGAATAGCTGAATTTTGGACTCGGCTGGTGACAAAATGTTCCAAACACACCCCATGCACAACTCCACCGGGGAAGGTGCCAGAAACGAGTTCCGTTGGTAGTTTTTACAGTACCCCAGTAGGCAGCTGAAAGGCACCACAAAACTTGTTCTACCTGCTTTCTGGGCTGAGATGGGGAATCGCTGAATTTTGGACTCGGCCGGTAACAAAATGTTCCAAACACACCCCATGCACAACTCCACCGGGGAAGGTGCCAGAAACGAGTTCTGTTGGTAGTTTTTACACTACCCCGGTAGGCAGCTGAAAGGCACCACAAAACTTGTTCTACCTGCTTTCTGGGCTGAGATGGGTTATCGCTGAATTTTGGACTCGGCTGGTGACAAAATGTTCCAAACACACCCCATGCACAACTCCACCGGGGAAGGTGCCAGAAACGAGTTCTCTTGGTAGTTTTTACACTACCCCGGTAGGCAGCTGAAAGGCACCACAAAACTTGTTCTACCTGCTTTCTGGGCTGAGATGGGGAATCGCTGAATTTTGGACTCGGCTGGTGACAAAATGTTCCAAACACACCCCATGCACAACTCCACCGGGGAAGGTGCCAGAATCGAGTTCCGTTGGTAGTTTTTACACTACCCCGGTAGGCAAGAGAAAGGCACCACAAAACTGGTTGTACCTGCTTTCTGGGCTGAGATGGGGAATCGCTGAATTTTGGACTCGGCTGGTGACAAAATGTTCCAAACACACCCCATGCACAACTCCACCGGGGAAGGTGCCAGAAACGAGTTCCGTTGGTAGTTTTTACACTACCCCGGTAGGCAGCTGAAAGGCACCACAAAACTTGTTCTACCTGCTTTCTGGGCTGAGATGGGGAATCGCTGAATTTTGGACTCGGCTGGTGACAAAATGTTCCAAACACACCCCATGCACAACTCCACCGGGGAAGGTGCCAGAAACGAGTTCTGTTGGTAGTTTTTACACTACCCCGGTAGGCAGCTGAAAGGCACCACAAAACTTGTTCTACCTGCTTTCTGGGCTGAGATGGGGAATCGCTGAATTTTGGACTCGGCTGGTGACAAAATGTTCCAAACACACACCATGCACAACTCCACCGGGGAAGGTGCCAGAAACGAGTTCTGTTGGTAGTTTTTACACTACCCCAGTAGGCAGCTGAAAGGCACCACAAAACTTGTTCTACCTGCTTTCTGGGCTGAGATGGGGAATCGCTGAATTTTGGACTCGGCTGGTGACAAAATGTTCCAAACACACCCCATGCACAACTCCACCGGGGAAGGTGCCAGAAACGAGTTCTGTTGGTAGTTTTTACACTACCCCGGTAGGCAGCTGAAAGGCACCACAAAACTTGTTCTACCTGCTTTCTGGGCTGAGATGGGGAACGGCTGAATTTTGGACTCGGCTGGTGACAAAATGTTCCAAACACACCCCATGCACAACTCCACCGGGGAAGGTGCCAGAAACGAGTTCTGTTGGTAGTTTTTACACTACCCCAGTAGGCAGCTGAAAGGCACCACAAAACTTGTTCTACCTGCTTTCTGGGCTGAGATGGGGAATCGCTGAATTTTGGACTCGGCTGGTGACAAAATGTTCCAAACACACCCCATGCACAACTCCACCGGGGAAGGTGCCAGAAACGAGTTCCGTTGGTAGTTTTTACACTACCCCGGTAGGCAAGAGAAAGGCACCACAAAACTGGTTGTACCTGCTTTCTGGGCTGAGATGGGGAATCGCTGAATTTTGGACTCGGCTGGTGACAAAATGTTCCAAACACACCCCATGCACAACTCCACCGGGGAAGGTGCCAGAAACGAGTTCCGTTGGTAGTTTTTACACTACCCCGGTAGGCAGCTGAAAGGCACCACAAAACTTGTTCTACCTGCTTTCTGGGCTGAGATGGGGAATCGCTGAATTTTGGACTCGGCTGGTGACAAAATGTTCCAAACACACCCCATGCACAACTCCACCGGGGAAGGTGCCAGAAACGAGTTCTGTTGGTAGTTTTTACACTACCCCGGTAGGCAGCTGAAAGGCACCACAAAACTTGTTCTACCTGCTTTCTGGGCTGAGATGGGGAAAGGCTGAATTTTGGACTCGGCTGGTGACAAAATGTTCCAAACACACACCATGCACAACTCCACCGGGGAAGGTGCCAGAAACGAGTTCTGTTGGTAGTTTTTACACTACCCCAGTAGGCAGCTGAAAGGCACCACAAAACTTGTTCTACCTGCTTTCTGGGCTGAGATGGGGAATCGCTGAATTTTGGACTCGGCTGGTGACAAAATGTTCCAAACACACCCCATGCACAACTCCACCGGGGAAGGTGCCAGAAACGAGTTCTGTTGGTAGTTTTTACACTACCCCGGTAGGCAGCTGAAAGGCACCACAAAACTTGTTCTACCTGCTTTCTGGGCTGAGATGGGGAACGGCTGAATTTTGGACTCGGCTGGTGACAAAATGTTCCAAACACACCCCATGCACAACTCCACCGGGGAAGGTGCCAGAAACGAGTTCTGTTGGTAGTTTTTACACTACCCCAGTAGGCAGCTGAAAGGCACCACAAAACTTGTTCTACCTGCTTTCTGGGCTGAGATGGGGAATCGCTGAATTTTGGACTCGGCTGGTGACAAAATGTTCCAAACACACCCCATGCACAACTCCACCGGGGAAGCTGCCAGAAACGAGTTCCGTTGGTAGTTTTTACAGTACCCCGGTAGGCAGCTGAAAGGCACCACAAAACTTGTTCTACCTGCTTTCTGGGCTGAGATGGGTTATCGCTGAATTTTGGACTCGGCTGGTAACAAAATGTTCCAAACACACCCCATGCACAACTCCACCGGGGAAGGTGCCAGAAACGAGTTCTGTTGGTAGTTTTTACAGTACCCCGGTAGGCAGCTGAAAGGCACCACAAAACTTGTTCTGCCTGCTTTCTGGGCTGAGATGTGGAACGGCTGAATTTTGGACTCGGCTGGTGACAAAATGTTCCAAACACACCCCATGCACACCTCCGCTGGCAAAGGTGCCAGAAACGAGTTCTGTTGGTAGTTTTTACAGTACCCCGGTAGGCAGCTGAAAGGCACCACAAAACTTGTTCTACCTGCTTTCTGGGCTGAGATGGGGAACGGCTGAATTTTGGACTCGGCTGCTGACAAAATGTTCCAAACACACCCCATGCACACCTCCACCGAGGAAGGTGCCAGAAACGAGTTCTGTTGGTAGTTTTTACACTACCCCGGTAGGCAGCTGAAAGGCACCACTAAACTTGTTCTACCTGCTTTCTGGGCTGAGATGAGGAACGGCTGAATTTTGGACTCAGCTGGTAACAAAATGTTCCAAACACACCCCATGCACAACTCCACCGATGAAGGTGTCAGAAACGAGTTCTGTTGGTAGTTTTTACACTACCCCGGTAGGCAGCTGAAAGGCACCACTAAACTTGTTCTACCTGCTTTCTGGGCTGAGATGAGGAACGGCTGAATTTTCGACTCGGCTGGTGACAAAATGTTCCAAACACACCCCATGCACAACTCCACCGGGGAAGGTGCCAGAAACGAGTTCTGTTGGTAGTTTTTACACTACCCCGGTAGGCAAGAGAAAGGCACCACAAAACTTGTTCTGCCTGCTTTCTGGGCTGAGATGTGGAATCGCTGAATTTTGGACTCGGCTGGTGACAAAATGTTCCAAACACACCCCATGCACAACTCCACCGGGGAAGGTGCCAGAAACGAGTTCTGTTGGTAGTTTTTACACTACCCCGGTAGGCAGCTGAAAGGCACCACAAAACTTGTTCTACCTGCTTTCTGGGCTGAGATGGGGAATCGCTGAATTTTGGACTCGGCTGGTGACAAAATGTTCCAAACACACCCCATGCACAACTCCACCGGCAAAGGTGCCAGAAACGAGTTCTGTTGGTAGTTTTTACACTACCCCGGTAGGCAGCTGAAAGGCACCACAAAACTTGTTCTACCTGCTTTCTGGGCTGAGATGGGGAATCGCTGACTTTTGGACTCGGCTGGTGACAAAATGTTCCAAACACACCCCATGCACAACTCCACCGGCAAAGGTGCCAGAAACGAGTTCTGTTGGTAGTTTTTACACTACCCCGGTAGGCAGCTGAAAGGCACCACAAAACTTGTTCTACCTGCTTTCTGGGCTGAGATGGGGAATCGCTGACTTTTGGACTCGGCTGGTGACAAAATGTTCCAAACACACCCCATGCACAACTCCACCGGGGAAGGTGCCAGAAACGAGTTCTGTTGGTAGTTTTTACACTACCCCGGTAGGCAGCTGAAAGGCACCACAAAACTTGTTCTACCTGCTTTCTGGGCTGAGATGGGGAATCGCTGAATTTTGGACTCGGCTGGTGACAAAATGTTCCAAACACACCCCATGCACAACTCCACCGGGGAAGGTGCCAGAAACGAGTTCTGTTGGTAGTTTTTACACTACCCCGGTAGGCAGCTGAAAGGCACCACAAAACTTGTTCTACCTGCTTTCTGGGCTGAGATGGGGAATCGCTGAATTTTGGACTCGGCTGGTGACAAAATGTTCCAAACACACCCCATGCACAACTCCACCGGGGAAGGTGCCAGAAACGAGTTCCGTTGGTAGTTTTTACACTACCCCGGTAGGCAGCTGAAAGGCACCAAAAAACTTGTTCTACCTGCTTTCTGGGCTGAGATGGGGAATAGCTGAATTTTGGACTCGGCTGGTGACAAAATGTTCCAAACACACCCCATGCACAACTCCACCGGGGAAGGTGCCAGAAACGAGTTCCGTTGGTAGTTTTTACAGTACCCCAGTAGGCAGCTGAAAGGCACCACAAAACTTGTTCTACCTGCTTTCTGGGCTGAGATGGGGAATCGCTGAATTTTGGACTCGGCCGGTAACAAAATGTTCCAAACACACCCCATGCACAACTCCACCGGGGAAGGTGCCAGAAACGAGTTCTGTTGGTAGTTTTTACACTACCCCGGTAGGCAGCTGAAAGGCACCACAAAACTTGTTCTACCTGCTTTCTGGGCTGAGATGGGTTATCGCTGAATTTTGGACTCGGCTGGTAACAAAATGTTCCAAACACACCCCATGCACAACTCCACCGGGGAAGGTGCCAGAAACGAGTTCTGTTGGTAGTTTTTACAGTACCCCGGTAGGCAGCTGAAAGGCACCACAAAACTTGTTCTGCCTGCTTTCTGGGCTGAGATGTGGAACGGCTGAATTTTGGACTCGGCTGGTGACAAAATGTTCCAAACACACCCCATGCACAACTCCACCGGGGAAGGTGCCAGAAACGAGTTCTCTTGGTAGTTTTTACACTACCCCGGTAGGCAGCTGAAAGGCACCACAAAACTTGTTCTACCTGCTTTCTGGGCTGAGATGGGGAATCGCTGAATTTTGGACTCGGCTGGTGACAAAATGTTCCAAACACACCCCATGCACAACTCCACCGGGGAAGGTGCCAGAAACGAGTTCTGTTGGTAGTTTTTACACTACCCCGGTAGGCAAGAGAAAGGCACCACAAAACTGGTTGTACCTGCTTTCTGGGCTGAGATGGGGAATCGCTGAATTTTGGACTCGGCTGGTGACAAAATGTTCCAAACACACCCCATGCACAACTCCACCGGGGAAGGTGCCAGAAACGAGTTCCGTTGGTAGTTTTTACACTACCCCGGTAGGCAGCTGAAAGGCACCACAAAACTTGTTCTACCTGCTTTCTGGGCTGAGATGGGGAATCGCTGAATTTTGGACTCGGCTGGTGACAAAATGTTCCAAACACACCCCATGCACAACTCCACCGGGGAAGGTGCCAGAAACGAGTTCTGTTGGTAGTTTTTACACTACCCCGGTAGGCAGCTGAAAGGCACCACAAAACTTGTTCTACCTGCTTTCTGGGCTGAGATGGGGAAAGGCTGAATTTTGGACTCGGCTGGTGACAAAATGTTCCAAACACACACCATGCACAACTCCACCGGGGAAGGTGCCAGAAACGAGTTCTGTTGGTAGTTTTTACACTACCCCAGTAGGCAGCTGAAAGGCACCACAAAACTTGTTCTACCTGCTTTCTGGGCTGAGATGGGGAATCGCTGAATTTTGGACTCGGCTGGTGACAAAATGTTCCAAACACACCCCATGCACAACTCCACCGGGGAAGGTGCCAGAAACGAGTTCTGTTGGTAGTTTTTACACTACCCCGGTAGGCAGCTGAAAGGCACCACAAAACTTGTTCTACCTGCTTTCTGGGCTGAGATGGGGAACGGCTGAATTTTGGACTCGGCTGGTGACAAAATGTTCCAAACACACCCCATGCACAACTCCACCGGGGAAGGTGCCAGAAACGAGTTCTGTTGGTAGTTTTTACACTACCCCAGTAGGCAGCTGAAAGGCACCACAAAACTTGTTCTACCTGCTTTCTGGGCTGAGATGGGGAATCGCTGAATTTTGGACTCGGCTGGTGACAAAATGTTCCAAACACACCCCATGCACAACTCCACCGGGGAAGGTGCCAGAAACGAGTTCCGTTGGTAGTTTTTACACTACCCCGGTAGGCAAGAGAAAGGCACCACAAAACTGGTTGTACCTGCTTTCTGGGCTGAGATGGGGAATCGCTGAATTTTGGACTCGGCTGGTGACAAAATGTTCCAAACACACCCCATGCACAACTCCACCGGGGAAGGTGCCAGAAACGAGTTCCGTTGGTAGTTTTTACACTACCCCGGTAGGCAGCTGAAAGGCACCACAAAACTTGTTCTACCTGCTTTCTGGGCTGAGATGGGGAATCGCTGAATTTTGGACTCGGCTGGTGACAAAATGTTCCAAACACACCCCATGCACAACTCCACCGGGGAAGGTGCCAGAAACGAGTTCTGTTGGTAGTTTTTACACTACCCCGGTAGGCAGCTGAAAGGCACCACAAAACTTGTTCTACCTGCTTTCTGGGCTGAGATGGGGAAAGGCTGAATTTTGGACTCGGCTGGTGACAAAATGTTCCAAACACACACCATGCACAACTCCACCGGGGAAGGTGCCAGAAACGAGTTCTGTTGGTAGTTTTTACACTACCCCAGTAGGCAGCTGAAAGGCACCACAAAACTTGTTCTACCTGCTTTCTGGGCTGAGATGGGGAATCGCTGAATTTTGGACTCGGCTGGTGACAAAATGTTCCAAACACACCCCATGCACAACTCCACCGGGGAAGGTGCCAGAAACGAGTTCTGTTGGTAGTTTTTACACTACCCCGGTAGGCAGCTGAAAGGCACCACAAAACTTGTTCTACCTGCTTTCTGGGCTGAGATGGGGAACGGCTGAATTTTGGACTCGGCTGGTGACAAAATGTTCCAAACACACCCCATGCACAACTCCACCGGGGAAGGTGCCAGAAACGAGTTCTGTTGGTAGTTTTTACACTACCCCAGTAGGCAGCTGAAAGGCACCACAAAACTTGTTCTACCTGCTTTCTGGGCTGAGATGGGGAATCGCTGAATTTTGGACTCGGCTGGTGACAAAATGTTCCAAACACACCCCATGCACAACTCCACCGGGGAAGCTGCCAGAAACGAGTTCCGTTGGTAGTTTTTACAGTACCCCGGTAGGCAGCTGAAAGGCACCACAAAACTTGTTCTACCTGCTTTCTGGGCTGAGATGGGTTATCGCTGAATTTTGGACTCGGCTGGTAACAAAATGTTCCAAACACACCCCATGCACAACTCCACCGGGGAAGGTGCCAGAAACGAGTTCTGTTGGTAGTTTTTACAGTACCCCGGTAGGCAGCTGAAAGGCACCACAAAACTTGTTCTGCCTGCTTTCTGGGCTGAGATGGGGAACGGCTGAATTTTGGACTCGGCTGGTGACAAAATGTTCCAAACACACCCCATGCACAACTCCACCGGGGAAGGTGCCAGAAACGAGTTCTGTTGGTAGTTTTTACACTACCCCGGTAGGCAGCTGAAAGGCACCACAAAACTTGTTCTACCTGCTTTCTGGGCTGAGATGGGGAATCGCTGAATTTTGGACTCGGCTGGTGACAAAATGTTCCAAACACACCCCATGCACAACTCCACCGGGGAAGGTGCCAGAAACGAGTTCTGTTGGTAGTTTTTACACTACCCCGGTAGGCAAGAGAAAGGCACCACAAAACTGGTTGTACCTGCTTTCTGGGCTGAGATGGGGAATCGCTGAATTTTGGACTCGGCTGGTGACAAAATGTTCCAAACACACCCCATGCACAACTCCACCGGGGAAGGTGCCAGAAACGAGTTCCGTTGGTAGTTTTTACACTACCCCGGTAGGCAGCTGAAAGGCACCACAAAACTTGTTCTACCTGCTTTCTGGGCTGAGATGGGGAATCGCTGAATTTTGGACTCGGCTGGTGACAAAATGTTCCAAACACACCCCATGCACAACTCCACCGGGGAAGGTGCCAGAAACGAGTTCTGTTGGTAGTTTTTACACTACCCCGGTAGGCAGCTGAAAGGCACCACAAAACTTGTTCTACCTGCTTTCTGGGCTGAGATGGGGAAAGGCTGAATTTTGGACTCGGCTGGTGACAAAATGTTCCAAACACACACCATGCACAACTCCACCGGGGAAGGTGCCAGAAACGAGTTCTGTTGGTAGTTTTTACACTACCCCAGTAGGCAGCTGAAAGGCACCACAAAACTTGTTCTACCTGCTTTCTGGGCTGAGATGGGGAATCGCTGAATTTTGGACTCGGCTGGTGACAAAATGTTCCAAACACACCCCATGCACAACTCCACCGGGGAAGGTGCCAGAAACGAGTTCTGTTGGTAGTTTTTACACTACCCCGGTAGGCAGCTGAAAGGCACCACAAAACTTGTTGTACCTGCTTTCTGGGCTGAGATGGGGAATCGCTGAATTTTGGACTCGGCTGCTGACAAAATGTTCCAAACACACCCCATGCACAACTCCACCGGGGAAGGTGCCAGAAACGAGTTCTGTTGGTAGTTTTTACACTACCCCAGTAGGCAGCTGAAAGGCACCACAAAACTTGTTCTACCTGCTTTCTGGGCTGAGATGGGGAATCGCTGAATTTTGGACTCGGCTGGTGACAAAATGTTCCAAACACACCCCATGCACAACTCCACCGGGGAAGGTGCCAGAAACGAGTTCCGTTGGTAGTTTTTACAGTACCCCGGTAGGCAGCTGAAAGGCACCACAAAACTTGTTCTACCTGCTTTCTGGGCTGAGATGGGTTATCGCTGAATTTTGGACTCGGCTGGTAACAAAATGTTCCAAACACACCCCATGCACAACTCCACCGGGGAAGGTGCCAGAAACGAGTTCTGTTGGTAGTTTTTACAGTACCCCGGTAGGCAGCTGAAAGGCACCACAAAACTTGTTCTGCCTGCTTTCTGGGCTGAGATGTGGAACGGCTGAATTTTGGACTCGGCTGGTGACAAAATGTTCCAAACACACCCCATGCACAACTCCACCGGGGAAGGTGCCAGAAACGAGTTCTCTTGGTAGTTTTTACACTACCCCGGTAGGCAGCTGAAAGGCACCACAAAACTTGTTCTACCTGCTTTCTGGGCTGAGATGGGGAATCGCTGAATTTTGGACTCGGCTGGTGACAAAATGTTCCAAACACACCCCATGCACAACTCCACCGGGGAAGGTGCCAGAAACGAGTTCTGTTGGTAGTTTTTACACTACCCCGGTAGGCAAGAGAAAGGCACCACAAAACTGGTTGTACCTGCTTTCTGGGCTGAGATGGGGAATCGCTGAATTTTGGACTCGGCTGGTGACAAAATGTTCCAAACACACCCCATGCACAACTCCACCGGGGAAGGTGCCAGAAACGAGTTCCGTTGGTAGTTTTTACACTACCCCGGTAGGCAGCTGAAAGGCACCACAAAACTTGTTCTACCTGCTTTCTGGGCTGAGATGGGGAATCGCTGAATTTTGGACTCGGCTGGTGACAAAATGTTCCAAACACACCCCATGCACAACTCCACCGGGGAAGGTGCCAGAAACGAGTTCTGTTGGTAGTTTTTACACTACCCCGGTAGGCAGCTGAAAGGCACCACAAAACTTGTTCTACCTGCTTTCTGGGCTGAGATGGGGAAACGCTGAATTTTGGACTCGGCTGGTGACAAAATGTTCCAAACACACACCATGCACAACTCCACCGGGGAAGGTGCCAGAAACGAGTTCTGTTGGTAGTTTTTACACTACCCCAGTAGGCAGCTGAAAGGCACCACAAAACTTGTTCTACCTGCTTTCTGGGCTGAGATGGGGAATCGCTGAATTTTGGACTCGGCTGGTGACAAAATGTTCCAAACACACCCCATGCACAACTCCACCGGGGAAGGTGCCAGAAACGAGTTCTGTTGGTAGTTTTTACACTACCCCGGTAGGCAGCTGAAAGGCACCACAAAACTTGTTCTACCTGCTTTCTGGGCTGAGATGGGGAACGGCTGAATTTTGGACTCGGCTGGTGACAAAATGTTCCAAACACACCCCATGCACAACTCCACCGGGGAAGGTGCCAGAAACGAGTTCTGTTGGTAGTTTTTACACTACCCCAGTAGGCAGCTGAAAGGCACCACAAAACTTGTTCTACCTGCTTTCTGGGCTGAGATGGGGAATCGCTGAATTTTGGACTCGGCTGGTGACAAAATGTTCCAAACACACCCCATGCACAACTCCACCGGGGAAGGTGCCAGAAACGAGTTCCGTTGGTAGTTTTTACACTACCCCGGTAGGCAAGAGAAAGGCACCACAAAACTGGTTGTACCTGCTTTCTGGGCTGAGATGGGGAATCGCTGAATTTTGGACTCGGCTGGTGACAAAATGTTCCAAACACACCCCATGCACAACTCCACCGGGGAAGGTGCCAGAAACGAGTTCCGTTGGTAGTTTTTACACTACCCCGGTAGGCAGCTGAAAGGCACCACAAAACTTGTTCTACCTGCTTTCTGGGCTGAGATGGGGAATCGCTGAATTTTGGACTCGGCTGGTGACAAAATGTTCCAAACACACCCCATGCACAACTCCACCGGGGAAGGTGCCAGAAACGAGTTCTGTTGGTAGTTTTTACACTACCCCGGTAGGCAGCTGAAAGGCACCACAAAACTTGTTCTACCTGCTTTCTGGGCTGAGATGGGGAAAGGCTGAATTTTGGACTCGGCTGGTGACAAAATGTTCCAAACACACACCATGCACAACTCCACCGGGGAAGGTGCCAGAAACGAGTTCTGTTGGTAGTTTTTACACTACCCCAGTAGGCAGCTGAAAGGCACCACAAAACTTGTTCTACCTGCTTTCTGGGCTGAGATGGGGAATCGCTGAATTTTGGACTCGGCTGGTGACAAAATGTTCCAAACACACCCCATGCACAACTCCACCGGGGAAGGTGCCAGAAACGAGTTCTGTTGGTAGTTTTTACACTACCCCGGTAGGCAGCTGAAAGGCACCACAAAACTTGTTCTACCTGCTTTCTGGGCTGAGATGGGGAACGGCTGAATTTTGGACTCGGCTGGTGACAAAATGTTCCAAACACACCCCATGCACAACTCCACCGGGGAAGGTGCCAGAAACGAGTTCCGTTGGTAGATTTTACACTACCCCGGTAGGCAGCTGAAAGGCACCACAAAACTTGTTCTACCTGCTTTCTGGGCTGAGATGGGGAATCGCTGAATTTTGGACTCGGCTGGTGACAAAATGTTCCAAACACACCCCATGCACAACTCCACCGGGGAAGGTGCCAGAAACGAGTTCTGTTGGTAGTTTTTACACTACCCCGCTAGGCAGCTGAAAGGCACCACAAAACTTGTTCTACCTGCTTTCTGGGCTGAGATGGGGAATCGCTGAATTTTGGACTCGGCTGGTGACAAAATGTTCCAAACACACCCCATGCACAACTCCACCGGGGAAGGTGCCAGAAACGAGTTCTGTTGGTAGTTTTTACACTACCCCGGTAGGCAGCTGAAAGGCACCACAAAACTTGTTCTACCTGCTTTCTGGGCTGAGATGGGGAATCGCTGAATTTTCGACTCGGCTGGTGACAAAATGTTCCAAACACACCCCATGCACAACTCCACCGGGGAAGGTGCCAGAAACGAGTTCTGTTGGTAGTTTTTACACTACCCCGGTAGGCAGCTGAAAGGCACCACAAAACTTGTTCTACCTGCTTTCTGGGCTGAGATGGGGAATCGCTGAATTTTGGACTCGGCTGGTGACAAAATGTTCCAAACACACACCATGCACAACTCCACCGGGGAAGGTGCCAGAAACGAGTTCTGTTGGTAGTTTTTACACTACCCCGGTAGGCAGCTGAAAGGCACCACAAAACTTGTTCTACCTGCTTTCTGGGCTGAGATGGGGAAAGGCTGAATTTTGGACTCGGCTGGTGACAAAATGTTCCAAACACACACCATGCACAACTCCACCGGGGAAGGTGCCAGAAACGAGTTCTGTTGGTAGTTTTTACACTACCCCAGTAGGCAGCTGAAAGGCACCACAAAACTTGTTCTACCTGCTTTCTGGGCTGAGATGGGGAATCGCTGAATTTTGGACTCGGCTGGTGACAAAATGTTCCAAACACACCCCATGCACAACTCCACCGGGGAAGGTGCCAGAAACGAGTTCTGTTCGTAGTTTTTACAGTACCCCGGTAGGCAGCTGAAAGGCACCACAAAACTTGTTCTACCTGCTTTCTGGGCTGAGATGGGGAATCGCTGAATTTTGGACTCGGCTGGTGACAAAATGTTCCAAACACACCCCATGCACAACTCCACCGGGGAAGGTGCCAGAAACGAGTTCTGTTGGTAGTTTTTACACTACCCCGGCAGGCAGCTGAAAGGCACCACAAAACTTGTTCTACCTGCTTTCTGGGCTGAGATGGGGAATCGCTGAATTTTGGACTCGGCTGGTGACAAAATGTTCCAAACACACCCCATGCACAACTCCACCGGGGAAGGTGCCAGAAACGAGTTCTGTTGGTAGTTTTTACACTACCCCGGTAGGCAGCTGAAAGGCACCACAAAACTTGTTCTACCTGCTTTCTGGGCTGAGATGGGGAATCGCTGACTTTTGGACTCGGCTGGTGACAAAATGTTCCAAACACACCCCATGCACAACTCCACCGGGGAAGCTGCCAGAAACGAGTTCCGTTGGTAGTTTTTACACTACCCCGGTAGGCAGCTGAAAGGCACCACAAAACTTGTTCTACCTGCTTTCTGGGCTGAGATGGGGAATCGCTGAATTTTGGACTCGGCTGGTGACAAAATGTTCCAAACACACCCCATGCACAACTCCACCGGGGAAGGTGCCAGAAACGAGTTCTGTTGGTAGTTTTTACACTACCCCGGTAGGCAGCTGAAAGGCACCACAAAACTTGTTCTACCTGCTTTCTGGGCTGAGATGGGGAACGGCTGAATTTTGGACTCGGCTGGTGACAAAATGTTCCAAACACACCCCATGCACAACTCCACCGGGGAAGGTGCCAGAAACGAGTTCTGTTGGTAGTTTTTACACTACCCCAGTAGGCAGCTGAAAGGCACCACAAAACTTGTTCTACCTGCTTTCTGGGCTGAGATGGGGAATCGCTGAATTTTGGACTCGGCTGGTGACAAAATGTTCCAAACACACCCCATGCACAACTCCACCGGGGAAGGTGCCAGAAACGAGTTCCGTTGGTAGTTTTTACACTACCCCGGTAGGCAGCTGAAAGGCACCACAAAACTTGTTCTACCTGCTTTCTGGGCTGAGATGGGGAACGGCTGAATTTTGGACTCGGCTGGTGACAAAATGTTCCAAACACACCCCATGCACAACTCCACCGGGGAAGGTGCCAGAAACGAGTTCTGTTGGTAGTTTTTACACTACCCCGGTAGGCAGCTGAAAGGCACCACAAAACTTGTTCTACCTGCTTTCTGGGCTGAGATGGGGAACGGCTGAATTTTGGACTCGGCTGGTGACAAAATGTTCCAAACACACCCCATGCACAACTCCACCGGCAAAGGTGCCAGAAACGAGTTCTGTTGGTAGTTTTTACACTACCCCGGTAGGCAGCTGAAAGGCACCACAAAACTTGTTCTACCTGCTTTCTGGGCTGAGATGGGGAATCGCTGAATTTTGGACTCGGCTGGTGACAAAATGTTCCAAACACACCCCATGCACAACTCCACCGGGGAAGGTGCCAGAAACGAGTTCTGTTGGTAGTTTTTACACTACCCCGGTAGGCAGCTGAAAGGCACCACAAAACTTGTTCTACCTGCTTTCTGGGCTGAGATGGGGAATCGCTGAATTTTCGACTCGGCTGCTGACAAAATGTTCCAAACACACCCCATGCACAACTCCACCGGGGAAGGTGCCAGAAACGAGTTCTGTTGGTAGTTTTTACACTACCCCGGTAGGCAGCTGAAAGGCACCACAAAACTTGTTCTACCTGCTTTCTGGGCTGAGATGGGGAATCGCTGAATTTTGGACTCGGCTGGTGACAAAATGTTCCAAACACACCCCATGCACAACTCCACCGGGGAAGGTGCCAGAAACGAGTTCCGTTGGTAGTTTTTACACTACCCCGGTAGGCAGCTGAAAGGCACCACAAAACTTGTTCTACCTGCTTTCTGGGCTGAGATGGGGAACGGCTGAATTTTGGACGCGGCTGGTGACAAAATGTTCCAAACACACCCCATGCACAACTCCACCGGGGAAGGCGCCAGAAACGAGTTCTGTTGGTAGTTTTTACACTACCCCGGTAGGCAGCTGAAAGGCACCACAAAACTTGTTCTACCTGCTTTCTGGGCTGAGATGGGGAACGGCTGAATTTTGGACTCGGCTGGTGACAAAATGTTCCAAACACACCCCATGCACAACTCCACCGGGGAAGGTGCCAGAAACGAGTTCTGTTGGTAGTTTTTACACTACCCCGGTAGGCAGCTGAAAGGCACCACAAAACTTGTTCTACCTGCTTTCTGGGCTGAGATGGGGAATCGCTGAATTTTGGACTCGGCTGGTGACAAAATGTTCCAAACACACCCCATGCACAACTCCACCGGGGAAGGTGCCAGAAACGAGTTCCGTTGGTAGTTTTTACACTACCCCGGTAGGCAGCTGAAAGGCACCACAAAACTTGTTCTACCTGCTTTCTGGGCTGAGATGGGGAACGGCTGAATTTTGGACGCGGCTGGTGACAAAATGTTCCAAACACACCCCATGCACAACTCCACCGGGGAAGGCGCCAGAAACGAGTTCTGTTGGTAGTTTTTACACTACCCCGGTAGGCAGCTGAAAGGCACCACAAAACTTGTTCTACCTGCTTTCTGGGCTGAGATGGGGAACGGCTGAATTTTGGACTCGGCTGGTGACAAAATGTTCCAAACACACCCCATGCACAACTCCACCGGGGAAGGTGCCAGAAACGAGTTCTGTTGGTAGTTTTTACACTACCCCGGTAGGCAGCTGAAAGGTACTACAAAAGTTTTTCTACCTGCTTTCTGGGCTGAGATGGGGAACAGCTGAATTTTGAACTCGGCTGGTGACAAAATGTTCCAAACACACCCCATGCACAACTCCACCGGGGAAGGTGCCAGAAACGAGTTCTGTTGGTAGTTTTTACACTACCCCGGTAGGCAGCTGAAAGGCACCACAAAACTTGTTCTACCTGCTTTCTGGGCTGAGATGGGGAATCGCTGAATTTTGGACTCGGCTGGTGACAAAATGTTCCAAACACACCCCATGCACAACTCCACCGGGGAAGGTGCCAGAAACGAGTTCTGTTGGTAGTTTTTACAGTACCCCAGTAGGCAGCTGAAAGGCACCACAAAACTTGTTCTACCTGCTTTCTGGGCTGAGATGGGGAATCGCTGAATTTTGGACTCGGCTGGTGACAAAATGTTCCAAACACACCCCATGCACAACTCCACCGGGGAAGGTGCCAGAAACGAGTTCCGTTGGTAGTTTTTACACTACCCCGGTAGGCAGCTGAAAGGCACCACAAAACTTGTTCTACCTGCTTTCTGGGCTGAGATGGGGAACGGCTGAATTTTGGACTCGGCTGGTGACAAAATGTTCCAAACACACCCCATGCACAACTCCACCGGGGAAGGTGCCAGAAACGAGTTCCGTTGGTAGTTTTTACACTACCCCGGTAGGCAGCTGAAAGGCACCACAAAACTTGTTCTACCTGCTTTCTGGGCTGAGATGGGGAATCGCTGAATTTTGGACTCGGCTGGTGACAAAATGTTCCAAACACACCCCATGCACAACTCCACCGGGGAAGGTGCCAGAAACGAGTTCTGTTGGTAGTTTTTACACTACCCCGGTAGGCAGCTGAAAGGCACCACAAAACTTGTTGTACCTGCTTTCTGGGCTTAGATGGGGAATAGCTGAATTTTGGACTTGGCTGGTGACAAAATGTTCCAAACACACCCCATGCACACCTCCACCGGGGAAGGTGCCAGAAACGAGTTCTGTTGGTAGTTTTTACACTACCCCGGTAGGCAGCTGAAAGGCACCACAAAACTTGTTCTACCTGCTTTCTGGGCTGAGATGGGGAATCGCTGAATTTTGGACTCGGCTGGTGACAAAATGTTCCAAACACACCCCATGCACAACTCCACCGGGGAAGGTGCCAGAAACGAGTTCTGTTGGTAGTTTTTACACTACCCCGGTAGGCAGCTGAAAGGCACCACAAAACTTGTTCTACCTGCTTTCTGGGCTGAGATGGGGAATCGCTGAATTTTGGACTCGGCTGGTGACAAAATGTTCCAAACACACCCCATGCACAACTCCACCGGGGAAGGTGCCAGAAACGAGTTCTGTTGGTAGTTTTTACACTACCCCGGTAGGCAGCTGAAAGGCACCACAAAACTTGTTCTACCTGCTTTCTGGGCTGAGATGGGGAATCGCTGAATTTTGGACTCGGCTGGTGACAAAATGTTCCAAACACACCCCATGCACAACTCCACCGGGGAAGGTGCCAGAAACGAGTTCTGTTGGTAGTTTTTACACTACCCCGGTAGGCATTTGAAAGGCACCACAAAACTTGTTCTACCTGCTTTCTGGGCTGAGATGGGGAATCGCTGAATTTTGGACTCGGCTGGTGACAAAATGTTCCAAACACACCCCATGCACAACTCCACCGGCAAAGGTGCCAGAAACGAGTTCTGTTGGTAGTTTTTACACTACCCCGGTAGGCAGCTGAAAGGCACCACAAAACTTGTTCTACCTGCTTTCTGGGCTGAGATGGGGAACGGCTGAATTTTGGACTCGGCTGGTGACAAAATGTTCCAAACACACCCCATGCACAACTCCACCGGGGAAGGTGCCAGAAACGAGTTCTGTTGGTAGTTTTTACACTACCCCGGTAGGCAGCTGAAAGGTACCACAAAAGTTTTTCTACCTGCTTTCTGGGCTGAGATGGGGAACAGCTGAATTTTGAACTCGGCTGGTGACAAAATGTTCCAAACACACCCCATGCACACCTCCACCGAGGAAGGTGCCAGAAACGAGTTCTGTTGGTAGTTTTTACACTACCCCGGTAGGCAGCTGAAAGGCACCACAAAACTTGTTCTACCTGCTTTCTGGGCTGAGATGGGGAATCGCTGAATTTTGGACTCGGCTGGTGACAAAATGTTCCAAACACACCCCATGCACAACTCCACCGGGGAAGGTGCCAGAAACGAGTTCTGTTGGTAGTTTTTACACTACCCCGGTAGGCAGCTGAAAGGCACCACAAAACTTGTTCTACCTGCTTTCTGGGCTGAGATGGGGAACGGCTGAATTTTGGACTCGGCTGGTGACAAAATGTTCCAAACACACACCATGCACAACTCCACCGGGGAAGGTGCCAGAAACGAGTTCTGTTGGTAGTTTTTACACTACCCCAGTAGGCAGCTGAAAGGCACCACAAAACTTGTTCTACCTGCTTTCTGGGCTGAGATGGGGAATCGCTGAATTTTGGACTCGGCTGGTGACAAAATGTTCCAAACACACCCCATGCACAACTCCACCGGGGAAGGTGCCAGAAACGAGTTCTGTTGGTAGTTTTTACACTACCCCGGTAGGCAGCTGAAAGGCACCACAAAACTTGTTCTACCTGCTTTCTGGGCTGAGATGGGGAACGGCTGAATTTTGGACTCGGCTGGTGACAAAATGTTCCAAACACACCCCATGCACAACTCCACCGGGGAAGGTGCCAGAAACGAGTTCCGTTGGTAGTTTTTACACTACCCCGGTAGGCAGCTGAAAGGCACCACAAAACTTGTTCTACCTGCTTTCTGGGCTGAGATGGGGAATCGCTGACTTTTGGACTCGGCTGGTGACAAAATGTTCCAAACACACCCCATGCACAACTCCACCGGGGAAGGTGCCAGAAACGAGTTCTGTTGGTAGTTTTTACACTACCCCGGTAGGCAGCTGAAAGGCACCACAAAACTTGTTCTACCTGCTTTCTGGGCTGAGATGGGGAATCGCTGAATTTTGGACTCGGCTGGTGACAAAATGTTCCAAACACACCCCATGCACAACTCCACCGGGGAAGGTGCCAGAAACGAGTTCCGTTGGTAGTTTTTACACTACCCCGGTAGGCAGCTGAAAGGCACCACAAAACTTGTTCTACCTGCTTTCTGGGCTGAGATGGGGAATCGCTGAATTTTGGACTCGGCTGGTGACAAAATGTTCCAAACACACCCCATGCACAACTCCACCGGGGAAGGTGCCAGAAACGAGTTCTGTTGGTAGTTTTTACACTACCCCGGTAGGCAGCTGAAAGGCACCACAAAACTTGTTGTACCTGCTTTCTGGGCTTAGATGGGGAATAGCTGAATTTTGGACTTGGCTGGTGACAAAATGTTCCAAACACACCCCATGCACAACTCCACCGGGGAAGGTGCCAGAAACGAGTTCTGTTGGTAGTTTTTACACTACCCCGGTAGGCAGCTGAAAGGCACCACAAAACTTGTTCTACCTGCTTTCTGGGCTGAGATGGGGAATAGCTGAATTTTGGACTTGGCTGGTGACAAAATGTTCCAAACACACCCCATGCACAACTCCACCGGGGAAGGTGCCAGAAACGAGTTCTGTTGGTAGTTTTTACACTACCCCGGTAGGCAGCTGAAAGGCACCACAAAACTTGTTCTACCTGCTTTCTGGGCTGAGATGGGGAATCGCTGAATTTTGGACTCGGCTGGTGACAAAATGTTCCAAACACACCCCATGCACAACTCCACCGGGGAAGGTGCCAGAAACGAGTTCCGTTGGTAGTTTTTACACTACCCCGGTAGGCAGCTGAAAGGCACCACAAAACTTGTTCTACCTGCTTTCTGGGCTGAGATGGGGAATCGCTGAATTTTGGACTCGGCTGGTGACAAAATGTTCCAAACACACCCCATGCACAACTCCACCGGGGAAGGTGCCAGAAACGAGTTCTGTTGGTAGTTTTTACACTACCCCAGTAGGCAGCTGAAAGGCACCACAAAACTTGTTCTACCTGCTTTCTGGGCTGAGATGGGGAAAGGCTGAATTTTGGACTCGGCTGGTGACAAAATGTTCCAAACACACACCATGCACAACTCCACCGGGGAAGGTGCCAGAAACGAGTTCTGTTGGTAGTTTTTACACTACCCCGGTAGGCAGCTGAAAGGCACCACAAAACTTGTTCTACCTGCTTTCTGGGCTGAGATGGGGAATCGCTGAATTTTGGACTCGGCTGGTGACAAAATGTTCCAAACACACCCCATGCACAACTCCACCGGGGAAGGTGCCAGAAACGAGTTCTGTTGGTAGTTTTTACACTACCCCGGTAGGCAGCTGAAAGGTACCACAAAAGTTTTTCTACCTGCTTTCTGGGCTGAGATGGGGAACAGCTGAATTTTGAACTCGGCTGGTGACAAAATGTTCCAAACACACCCCATGCACACCTCCACCGAGGAAGGTGCCAGAAACGAGTTCTGTTGGTAGTTTTTACACTACCCCGGTAGGCAGCTGAAAGGCACCACAAAACTTGTTCTACCTGCTTTCTGGGCTGAGATGGGGAATCGCTGAATTTTGGACTCGGCTGGTGACAAAATGTTCCAAACACACCCCATGCACAACTCCACCGGGGAAGGTGCCAGAAACGAGTTCTCTTGGTAGTTTTTACACTACCCCGGTAGGCAGCTGAAAGGCACCACAAAACTTGTTCTACCTGCTTTCTGGGCTGAGATGGGGAATCGCTGAATTTTCGACTCGGCTGGTGACAAAATGTTCCAAACACACCCCATGCACAACTCCACCGGCAAAGGTGCCAGAAACGAGTTCTGTTGGTAGTTTTTACACTACCCCGGTAGGCAGCTGAAAGGCACCACAAAACTTGTTCTACCTGCTTTCTGGGCTGAGATGGGGAATCGCTGAATTTTGGACTCGGCTGGTGACAAAATGTTCCAAACACACCCCATGCACAACTCCACCGGGGAAGGTGCCAGAAACGAGTTCCGTTGGTAGTTTTTACACTACCCCGGTAGGCAGCTGAAAGGCACCACAAAACTTGTTCTACCTGCTTTCTGGGCTGAGATGGGGAATCGCTGAATTTTGGACTCGGCTGGTGACAAAATGTTCCAAACACACCCCATGCACAACTCCACCGGGGAAGGTGCCAGAAACGAGTTCTGTTGGTAGTTTTTACACTACCCCGGTAGGCAGCTGAAAGGCACCACAAAACTTGTTCTACCTGCTTTCTGGGCTGAGATGGGGAACGGCTGAATTTTGGACTCGGCTGGTGACAAAATGTTCCAAACACACCCCATGCACAACTCCACCGGGGAAGGTGCCAGAAACGAGTTCTGTTGGTAGTTTTTACACTACCCCAGTAGGCAGCTGAAAGGCACCACAAAACTTGTTCTACCTGCTTTCTGGGCTGAGATGGGGAATCGCTGAATTTTCGACTCGGCTGGTGACAAAATGTTCCAAACACACCCCATGCACAACTCCACCGGGGAAGGTGCCAGAAACGAGTTCCGTTGGTAGTTTTTACACTACCCCGGTAGGCAGCTGAAAGGCACCACAAAACTTGTTCTACCTGCTTTCTGGGCTGAGATGGGGAACGGCTGAATTTTGGACTCGGCTGGTGACAAAATGTTCCAAACACACCCCATGCACAACTCCACCGGGGAAGGTGCCAGAAACGAGTTCTGTTGGTAGTTTTTACACTACCCCGGTAGGCAGCTGAAAGGCACCACAAAACTTGTTCTACCTGCTTTCTGGGCTGAGATGGGGAATCGCTGAATTTTGGACTCGGCTGGTGACAAAATGTTCCAAACACACCCCATGCACAACTCCACCGGGGAAGGTGCCAGAAACGAGTTCTGTTGGTAGTTTTTACACTACCCCGGTAGGCATTTGAAAGGCACCACAAAACTTGTTCTACCTGCTTTCTGGGCTGAGATGGGGAATCGCTGAATTTTGGACTCGGCTGGTGACAAAATGTTCCAAACACACCCCATGCACAACTCCACCGGGGAAGGTGCCAGAAACGAGTTCTGTTGGTAGTTTTTACAGTACCCCGGTAGGCAGCTGAAAGGCACCACAAAACTTGTTCTACCTGCTTTCTGGGCTGAGATGGGGAACGGCTGAATTTTGGACTCGGCTGGTGACAAAATGTTCCAAACACACCCCATGCACAACTCCACCGGGGAAGGTGCCAGAAACGAGTTCTGTTGGTAGTTTTTACAGTACCCCGGTAGGCAGCTGAAAGGCACCGCAAAACTTGTTGTACCTGCTTTCTGGGCTGACATGGGGAACGGCTGAATTTTGGACTCGGCTGGTGACAAAATGTTCCAAACACACCCCATGCACACCTCCACCGGGGAAGGAGCCAGAAACGAGTTCTGTTGGTAGTTTTTACACTACCCCGGTAGGCAGCTGAAAGGCACCACAAAACTTGTTCTACCTGCTTTCTGGGCTGAGATGGGGAACGGCTGAATTTTGGACTCGGCTGGTGACAAAATGTTCCAAACACACACCATGCACAACTCCACCGGGGAAGGTGCCAGAAACGAGTTCTGTTGGTAGTTTTTACACTACCCCGGTAGGCAGCTGAAAGGTACCACAAAAGTTTTTCTACCTGCTTTCTGGGCTGAGATGGGGAACAGCTGAATTTTGAACTCGGCTGGTGACAAAATGTTCCAAACACACCCCATGCACACCTCCACCGAGGAAGGTGCCAGAAACGAGTTCTGTTGGTAGTTTTTACACTACCCCGGTAGGCAGCTGAAAGGCACCACAAAACTTGTTCTACCTGCTTTCTGGGCTGAGATGGGGAATCGCTGAATTTTGGACTCGGCTGGTGACAAAATGTTCCAAACACACCCCATGCACAACTCCACCGGGGAAGGTGCCAGAAACGAGTTCTGTTGGTAGTTTTTACACTACCCCAGTAGGCAGCTGAAAGGCACCACAAAACTTGTTCTACCTGCTTTCTGGGCTGAGATGGGGAATCGCTGAATTTTGGACTCGGCTGGTGACAAAATGTTCCAAACACACCCCATGCACAACTCCACCGGGGAAGGTGCCAGAAACGAGTTCTGTTGGTAGTTTTTACACTACCCCGGTAGGCAGCTGAAAGGCACCACAAAACTTGTTCTACCTGCTTTCTGGGCTGAGATGGGGAATCACTGAATTTTGGACTCGGCTGGTGACAAAATGTTCCAAACACACCCCATGCACAACTCCACCGGGGAAGGTGCCAGAAACGAGTTCTGTTGGTAGTTTTTACACTACCCCGGTAGGCAGCTGAAAGGCACCACAAAACTTGTTCTACCTGCTTTCTGGGCTGAGATGGGGAACCGCTGAATTTTGGACTCGGCTGGTGACAAAATGTTCCAAACACACCCCATGCACACCTCCACCGGGGAAGGTGCCAGAAACGAGTTCTGTTGGTAGTTTTTACAGTACCCCAGTAGGCAGCTGAAAGGCACCACAAAAGTTTTTCTACCTGCTTTCTGGGCTGAGACGGGGATCAGCTGAATTTTGGACTCGGCTGCTGACAAAATGTTCCAAACACACCCCATGCACACCTCCACCGGGGAAGGTGCCAGAAACGAGTTCTGTTGGTAGTTTTTACAGTACCCCCGGTAGGCAGCTGAAAGGCACCGCAAAACTTGTTGTACCTGCTTTCTGGGCTGACATGGGGAACGGCTGAATTTTCGACTCGGCTGGTGACAAAATGTTCCAAACACACCCCATGCACAACTCCACCGGGGAAGGTGCCAGAAACGAGTTCTGTTGGTAGTTTTTACAGTACCCCAGTAGGCAGCTGAAAGGCACCACAAAACTTGTTCTACCTGCTTTCTGGGCTGAGATGGGGAATCGCTGAATTTTGGACTCGGCTGGTGACAAAATGTTCCAAACACACCCCATGCACAACTCCACCGAGGAAGGTGCCAGAAACGAGTTCTGTTGGTAGTTTTTACACTACCCCGGTAGGCAGCTGAAAGGCACCACAAAACTTGTTCTACCTGCTTTCTGGGCTGAGATGGGGAATCGCTGAATTTTGGACTCGGCTGGTGACAAAATGTTCCAAACACACCCCATGCACAACTCCACCGGGGAAGGTGCCAGAAACGAGTTCTGTTGGTAGTTTTTACACTACCCCGGTAGGCAGCTGAAAGGCACCACAAAACTTGTTGTACCTGCTTTCTGGGCTTAGATGGGGAATAGCTGAATTTTGGACTTGGCTGGTGACAAAATGTTCCAAACACACCCCATGCACAACTCCACCGGGGAAGGTGCCAGAAACGAGTTCTGTTGGTAGTTTTTACACTACCCCGGTAGGCAGCTGAAAGGCACCACAAAACTTGTTCTACCTGCTTTCTGGGCTGAGATGGGGAATAGCTGAATTTTGGACTTGGCTGGTGACAAAATGTTCCAAACACACCCCATGCACAACTCCACCGGGGAAGGTGCCAGAAACGAGTTCTGTTGGTAGTTTTTACACTACCCCGGTAGGCAGCTGAAAGGCACCACAAAACTTGTTCTAACCTGCTTTCTGGGCTGAGATGGGGAATCGCTGAATTTTGGACTCGGCTGGTGACAAAATGTTCCAAACACACCCCATGCACAACTCCACCGGGGAAGGTGCCAGAAACGAGTTCCGTTGGTAGTTTTTACACTACCCCGGTAGGCAGCTGAAAGGCACCACAAAACTTGTTCTACCTGCTTTCTGGGCTGAGATGGGGAATCGCTGAATTTTGGACTCGGCTGGTGACAAAATGTTCCAAACACACCCCATGCACAACTCCACCGGGGAAGGTGCCAGAAACGAGTTCTGTTGGTAGTTTTTACACTACCCCAGTAGGCAGCTGAAAGGCACCACAAAACTTGTTCTACCTGCTTTCTGGGCTGAGATGGGGAAAGGCTGAATTTTGGACTCGGCTGGTGACAAAATGTTCCAAACACACCCCATGCACAACTCCACCGGGGAAGGTGCCAGAAACGAGTTCTGTTGGTAGTTTTTACACTACCCCGGTAGGCAGCTGAAAGGCACCACAAAACTTGTTCTACCTGCTTTCTGGGCTGAGATGGGGAATCGCTGAATTTTGGACTCGGCTGGTGACAAAATGTTCCAAACACACCCCATGCACAACTCCACCGGGGAAGGTGCCAGAAACGAGTTCTGTTCGTAGTTTTTACAGTACCCCCGGTAGGCAGCTGAAAGGCACCACAAAACTTGTTCTACCTGCTTTCTGGGCTGAGATGGGGAACGGCTGAATTTTGGACTCGGCTGGTGACAAAATGTTCCAAACACACCCCATGCACAACTCCACCGGGGAAGGTGCCAGAAACGAGTTCTGTTGGTAGTTTTTACACTACCCCCGGTAGGCAGCTGAAAGGTACCACAAAAGTTTTTCTACCTGCTTTCTGGGCTGAGATGGGGAACAGCTGAATTTTGAACTCGGCTGGTGACAAAATGTTCCAAACACACCCCATGCACACCTCCACCGGGGAAGGTGCCAGAAACGAGTTCTGTTGGTAGTTTTTACACTACCCCGGTAGGCAGCTGAAAGGCACCACAAAACTTGTTCTACCTGCTTTCTGGGCTGAGATGGGGAATCGCTGAATTTTGGACTCGGCTGCTGACAAAATGTTCCAAACACACCCCATGCACAACTCCACCGGGGAAGGTGCCAGAAACGAGTTCTGTTGGTAGTTTTTACACTACCCCGGTAGGCAGCTGAAAGGCACCACAAAACTTGTTCTACCTGCTTTCTGGGCTGAGATGGGGAATCGCTGAATTTTCGACTCGGCTGGTGACAAAATGTTCCAAACACACCCCATGCACAACTCCACCGGCAAAGGTGCCAGAAACGAGTTCTGTTGGTAGTTTTTACACTACCCCGGTAGGCAGCTGAAAGGCACCACAAAACTTGTTCTACCTGCTTTCTGGGCTGAGATGGGGAATCGCTGAATTTTGGACTCGGCTGGTGACAAAATGTTCCAAACACACCCCATGCACAACTCCACCGGGGAAGGTGCCAGAAACGAGTTCCGTTGGTAGTTTTTACACTACCCCGGTAGGCAGCTGAAAGGCACCACAAAACTTGTTCTACCTGCTTTCTGGGCTGAGATGGGGAATCGCTGAATTTTGGACTCGGCTGGTGACAAAATGTTCCAAACACACCCCATGCACAACTCCACCGGGGAAGGTGCCAGAAACGAGTTCTGTTGGTAGTTTTTACACTACCCCGGTAGGCAGCTGAAAGGCACCACAAAACTTGTTCTACCTGCTTTCTGGGCTGAGATGGGGAAAGGCTGAATTTTGGACTCGGCTGGTGACAAAATGTTCCAAACACACCCCATGCACAACTCCACCGGGGAAGGTGCCAGAAACGAGTTCTGTTGGTAGTTTTTACACTACCCCCAGTAGGCAGCTGAAAGGCACCACAAAACTTGTTCTACCTGCTTTCTGGGCTGAGATGGGGAATCGCTGAATTTTGGACTCGGCTGCTGACAAAATGTTCCAAACACACCCCATGCACAACTCCACCGGGGAAGGTGCCAGAAACGAGTTCCGTTGGTAGTTTTTACACTACCCCGGTAGGCAGCTGAAAGGCACCACAAAACTTGTTCTACCTGCTTTCTGGGCTGAGATGGGGAACGGCTGAATTTTGGACTCGGCTGGTGACAAAATGTTCCAAACACACCCCATGCACAACTCCACCGGGGAAGGTGCCAGAAACGAGTTCTGTTGGTAGTTTTTTACAGTACCCCGGTAGGCAGCTGAAAGGCACCGCAAAACTTGTTGTACCTGCTTTCTGGGCTGACATGGGGAACGGCTGAATTTTGGACTCGGCTGGTGACAAAATGTTCCAAACACACCCCATGCACACCTCCACCGGGGAAGGAGCCAGAAACGAGTTCTGTTGGTAGTTTTTACACTACCCCGGTAGGCAGCTGAAAGGCACCACAAAACTTGTTCTACCTGCTTTCTGGGCTGAGATGGGGAACGGCTGAATTTTGGACTCGGCTGGTGACAAAATGTTCCAAACACACCCCATGCACAACTCCACCGGGGAAGGTGCCAGAAACGAGTTCTGTTGGTAGTTTTTACACTACCCCGGTAGGCAGCTGAAAGGTACCACAAAAGTTTTTCTACCTGCTTTCTGGGCTGAGATGGGGAACAGCTGAATTTTGAACTCGGCTGGTGACAAAATGTTCCAAACACACCCCATGCACACCTCCACCGAGGAAGGTGCCAGAAACGAGTTCTGTTGGTAGTTTTTACACTACCCCGGTAGGCAGCTGAAAGGCACCACAAAACTTGTTCTACCTGCTTTCTGGGCTGAGATGGGGAATCGCTGAATTTTGGACTCGGCTGCTGACAAAATGTTCCAAACACACCCCATGCACAACTCCACCGGGGAAGGTGCCAGAAACGAGTTCTGTTGGTAGTTTTTACACTACCCCGGTAGGCAGCTGAAAGGCACCACAAAACTTGTTCTACCTGCTTTCTGGGCTGAGATGGGGAATCGCTGAATTTTGGACTCGGCTTGTGACAAAATGTTCCAAACACACCCCATGCACAACTCCACCGGGGAAGGTGCCAGAAACGAGTTCCGTTGGTAGTTTTTACACTACCCCGGTAGGCAGCTGAAAGGCACCACAAAACTTGTTCTACCTGCTTTCTGGGCTGAGATGGGGAATCGCTGAATTTTGGACTCGGCTGGTGACAAAATGTTCCAAACACACCCCATGCACAACTCCACCGGGGAAGGTGCCAGAAACGAGTTCTGTTGGTAGTTTTTACACTACCCCGGTAGGCAGCTGAAAGGCACCACAAAACTTGTTGTACCTGCTTTCTGGGCTTAGATGGGGAATAGCTGAATTTTGGACTTGGCTGGTGACAAAATGTTCCAAACACACCCCATGCACAACTCCACCGGGGAAGGTGCCAGAAACGAGTTCTGTTGGTAGTTTTTACACTACCCCGGTAGGCAGCTGAAAGGCACCACAAAACTTGTTCTACCTGCTTTCTGGGCTGAGATGGGGAATCGCTGAATTTTGGACTCGGCTGGTGACAAAATGTTCCAAACACACCCCATGCACAACTCCACCGGGGAAGGTGCCAGAAACGAGTTCCGTTGGTAGTTTTTACACTACCCCGGTAGGCAGCTGAAAGGCACCACAAAACTTGTTCTACCTGCTTTCTGGGCTGAGATGGGGAATCGCTGAATTTTGGACTCGGCTGGTGACAAAATGTTCCAAACACACACCATGCACAACTCCACCGGGGAAGGTGCCAGAAACGAGTTCTGTTGGTAGTTTTTACACTACCCCGGTAGGCAGCTGAAAGGCACCACAAAACTTGTTCTACCTGCTTTCTGGGCTGAGATGGGGAAAGGCTGAATTTTGGACTCGGCTGGTGACAAAATGTTCCAAACACACCCCATGCACAACTCCACCGGGGAAGGTGCCAGAAACGAGTTCTGTTGGTAGTTTTTACACTACCCCAGTAGGCAGCTGAAAGGCACCACAAAACTTGTTCTACCTGCTTTCTGGGCTGAGATGGGGAATCGCTGAATTTTGGACTCGGCTGGTGACAAAATGTTCCAAACACACCCCATGCACAACTCCACCGGGGAAGGTGCCAGAAACGAGTTCCGTTGGTAGTTTTTACACTACCCCGGTAGGCAGCTGAAAGGCACCACAAAACTTGTTCTACCTGCTTTCTGGGCTGAGATGGGGAATCGCTGAATTTTGGACTCGGCTGGTGACAAAATGTTCCAAACACACCCCATGCACAACTCCACCGGGGAAGGTGCCAGAAACGAGTTCTGTTGGTAGTTTTTACACTACCCCGGTAGGCAGCTGAAAGGCACCACAAAACTTGTTGTACCTGCTTTCTGGGCTTAGATGGGGAATAGCTGAATTTTGGACTTGGCTGGTGACAAAATGTTCCAAACACACCCCATGCACAACTCCACCGGGGAAGGTGCCAGAAACGAGTTCTGTTGGTAGTTTTTTACACTACCCCGGTAGGCAGCTGAAAGGCACCACAAAACTTGTTCTACCTGCTTTCTGGGCTGAGATGGGGAATCGCTGAATTTTGGACTCGGCTGGTGACAAAATGTTCCAAACACACCCCATGCACAACTCCACCGGGGAAGGTGCCAGAAACGAGTTCCGTTGGTAGTTTTTACACTACCCCGGTAGGCAGCTGAAAGGCACCACAAAACTTGTTCTACCTGCTTTCTGGGCTGAGATGGGGAATCGCTGAATTTTGGACTCGGCTGGTGACAAAATGTTCCAAACACACACCATGCACAACTCCACCGGGGAAGGTGCCAGAAACGAGTTCTGTTGGTAGTTTTTACACTACCCCGGTAGGCAGCTGAAAGGCACCACAAAACTTGTTCTACCTGCTTTCTGGGCTGAGATGGGGAAAGGCTGAATTTTGGACTCGGCTGGTGACAAAATGTTCCAAACACACCCCATGCACAACTCCACCGGGGAAGGTGCCAGAAACGAGTTCTGTTGGTAGTTTTTACACTACCCCAGTAGGCAGCTGAAAGGCACCACAAAACTTGTTCTACCTGCTTTCTGGCTGAGATGGGGAATCGCTGAATTTTGGACTCGGCTGGTGACAAAATGTTCCAAACACACCCCATGCACAACTCCACCGGGGAAGGTGCCAGAAACGAGTTCCGTTGGTAGTTTTTACACTACCCCGGTAGGCAGCTGAAAGGGCACCACAAAACTTGTTCTACCTGCTTTCTGGGCTGAGATGGGGAATCGCTGAATTTTGGACTTGGCTGGTGACAAAATGTTCCAAACCACACCCCATGCACAACTCCACCGGGGAAGGTGCCAGAAACGAGTTCCGTTGGTAGTTTTTACACTACCCCGGTAGGCAGCTGAAAGGCACCACAAAACTTGTTCTACCTGCTTTCTGGGCTGAGATGGGGAAAGGCTGAATTTTGGACTCGGCTGGTGACAAAATGTTCCAAACACACACCATGCACAACTCCACCGGGGAAGGTGCCAGAAACGAGTTCTGTTGGTAGTTTTTACACTACCCCAGTAGGCAGCTGAAAGGCACCACAAAACTTGTTCTACCTGCTTTCTGGGCTGAGATGGGGAATCGCTGAATTTTGGACTCGGCTGGTGACAAAATGTTCCAAACACACCCCATGCACAACTCCACCGGGGAAGGTGCCAGAAACGAGTTCTGTTGGTAGTTTTTACACTACCCCGGTAGGCAGCTGAAAGGCACCACAAAACTTGTTCTACCTGCTTTCTGGGCTGAGATGGGGAATCACTGAATTTTGGACTCGGCTGGTGACAAAATGTTCCAAACACACCCCATGCACAACTCCACCGGGGAAGGTGCCAGAAACGAGTTCTGTTGGTAGTTTTTACACTACCCCGGTAGGCAGCTGAAAGGCACCACAAAACTTGTTCTACCTGCTTTCTGGGCTGAGATGGGGAACGGCTGAATTTTGGACTCGGCTGGTGACAAAATGTTCCAAACACACCCCATGCACAACTCCACCGGGGAAGGTGCCAGAAACGAGTTCTGTTGGTAGTTTTTACACTACCCCAGTAGGCAGCTGAAAGGCACCACAAAACTTGTTCTACCTGCTTTCTGGGCTGAGATGGGGAATCGCTGAATTTTGGACTCGGCTGCTGACAAAATGTTCCAAACACACCCCATGCACAACTCCACCGGGGAAGGTGCCAGAAACGAGTTCCGTTGGTAGTTTTTACACTACCCCGGTAGGCAGCTGAAAGGCACCACAAAACTTGTTCTACCCTGCTTTCTGGGCTGAGATGGGGAACGGCTGAATTTTGGACTCGGCTGGTGACAAAATGTTCCAAACACACCCCATGCACAACTCCACCGGGGAAGGTGCCAGAAACGAGTTCTGTTGGTAGTTTTTTACACTACCCCCGGTAGGCAGCTGAAAGGCACCACAAAACTTGTTCTACCTGCTTTCTGGGCTGAGATGGGGAACGGCTGAATTTTGGACTCGGCTGGTGACAAAATGTTCCAAACACACCCCATGCACAACTCCACCGGGGAAGGTGCCAGAAACGAGTTCTGTTGGTAGTTTTTTACACTACCCCGGTAGGCATTTGAAAGGCACCACAAAACTTGTTCTACCTGCTTTCTGGGCTGAGATGGGGAATCGCTGAATTTTGGACTCGGCTGGTGACAAAATGTTCCAAACACACCCCATGCACAACTCCACCGGGGAAGGTGCCAGAAACGAGTTCTGTTGGTAGTTTTTACACTACCCCGGTAGGCAGCTGAAAGGGCACCACAAAACTTGTTCTACCTGCTTTCTGGGCTGAGATGGGGAACGGCTGAATTTTGGACTCGGCTGGTGACAAAATGTTCCAAACACACCCCATGCACAACTCCACCGGGGAAGGTGCCAGAAAACGAGTTCTGTTGGTAGTTTTTACAGTACCCCGGTAGGCAGCTGAAAGGCACCGCAAAACTTGTTGTACCTGCTTTCTGGGCTGACATGGGGAACGGCTGAATTTTGGACTCGGCTGGTGACAAAATGTTCCAAACACACCCCATGCACACCTCCACCGGGGAAGGAGCCAGAAACGAGTTCTGTTGGTAGTTTTTACACTACCCCGGTAGGCAGCTGAAAGGCACCCACAAAACTTGTTCTACCTGCTTTCTGGGCTGAGATGGGGAACGGCTGAATTTTGGACTCGGCTGGTGACAAAATGTTCCAAACACACCCCATGCACAACTCCACCGGGGAAGGTGCCAGAAACGAGTTCTGTTGGTAGTTTTTACACTACCCCGGTAGGCAGCTGAAAGGTACCACAAAAGTTTTTCTACCTGCTTTCTGGGCTGAGATGGGGAACAGCTGAATTTTGAACTCGGCTGGTGACAAAATGTTCCAAACACACCCCATGCACACCTCCACCGAGGAAGGTGCCAGAAACGAGTTCTGTTGGTAGTTTTTACACTACCCCGGTAGGCAGCTGAAAGGCACCACAAAACTTGTTCTACCTGCTTTCTGGGCTGAGATGGGGAATCGCTGAATTTTGGACTCGGCTGCTGACAAAATGTTCCAAACACACCCCATGCACAACTCCACCGGGGAAGGTGCCAGAAACGAGTTCTGTTGGTAGTTTTTACACTACCCCGGTAGGCAGCTGAAAGGCACCACAAAACTTGTTCTACCTGCTTTCTGGGCTGAGATGGGGAATCGCTGAATTTTGGACTCGGCTTGTGACAAAATGTTCCAAACACACCCCATGCACAACTCCACCGGGGAAGGTGCCAGAAACGAGTTCCGTGGTAGTTTTTACACTACCCCGGTAGGCAGCTGAAAGGCACCACAAAACTTGTTCTACCTGCTTTCTGGGCTGAGATGGGGAATCGCTGAATTTTGGACTCGGCTGGTGACAAAATGTTCCAAACACACCCCATGCACAACTCCACCGGGGAAGGTGCCAGAAACGAGTTCTGTTGGTAGTTTTTACACTACCCCGGTAGGCAGCTGAAAGGCACCACAAAACTTGTTGTACCTGCTTTCTGGGCTTAGATGGGGAATAGCTGAATTTTGGACTTGGCTGGTGACAAAATGTTCCAAACACACCCCATGCACAACTCCACCGGGGAAGGTGCCAGAAACGAGTTCTGTTGGTAGTTTTTACACTACCCCGGTAGGCAGCTGAAAGGCACCACAAAACTTGTTCTACCTGCTTTCTGGGCTGAGATGGGGAATCGCTGAATTTTGGACTCGGCTGGTGACAAAATGTTCCAAACACACCCCATGCACAACTCCACCGGGGAAGGTGCCAGAAACGAGTTCCGTTGGTAGTTTTTACACTACCCCGGTAGGCAGCTGAAAGGCACCACAAAACTTGTTCTACCTGCTTTCTGGGCTGAGATGGGGAATCGCTGAATTTTGGACTCGGCTGGTGACAAAATGTTCCAAACACACACCATGCACAACTCCACCGGGGAAGGTGCCAGAAACGAGTTCTGTTGGTAGTTTTTACACTACCCCGGTAGGCAGCTGAAAGGCACCACAAAACTTGTTCTACCTGCTTTCTGGGCTGAGATGGGGAAAGGCTGAATTTTGGACTCGGCTGGTGACAAAATGTTCCAAACACACCCCATGCACAACTCCACCGGGGAAGGTGCCAGAAACGAGTTCTGTTGGTAGTTTTTACACTACCCCAGTAGGCAGCTGAAAGGCACCACAAAACTTGTTCTACCTGCTTTCTGGGCTGAGATGGGGAATCGCTGAATTTTGGACTCGGCTGGTGACAAAATGTTCCAAACACACCCCATGCACAACTCCACCGGGGAAGGTGCCAGAAACGAGTTCCGTTGGTAGTTTTTACACTACCCCGGTAGGCAGCTGAAAGGCACCACAAAACTTGTTCTACCTGCTTTCTGGGCTGAGATGGGGAATCGCTGAATTTTGGACTCGGCTGGTGACAAAATGTTCCAAACACACCCCATGCACAACTCCACCGGGGAAGGTGCCAGAAACGAGTTCTGTTGGTAGTTTTTACACTACCCCGGTAGGCAGCTGAAAGGCACCACAAAACTTGTTGTACCTGCTTTCTGGGCTTAGATGGGGAATAGCTGAATTTTGGACTTGGCTGGTGACAAAATGTTCCAAACACACCCCATGCACAACTCCACCGGGGAAGGTGCCAGAAACGAGTTCTGTTGGTAGTTTTTACACTACCCCGGTAGGCAGCTGAAAGGCACCACAAAACTTGTTCTACCTGCTTTCTGGGCTGAGATGGGGAATCGCTGAATTTTGGACTCGGCTGGTGACAAAATGTTCCAAACACACCCCATGCACAACTCCACCGGGGAAGGTGCCAGAAACGAGTTCTGTTGGTAGTTTTTACACTACCCCGGTAGGCAGCTGAAAGGCACCACAAAACTTGTTCTACCTGCTTTCTGGGCTGAGATGGGGAATCGCTGAATTTTGGACTCGGCTGGTGACAAAATGTTCCAAACACACACCATGCACAACTCCACCGGGGAAGGTGCCAGAAACGAGTTCTGTTGGTAGTTTTTACACTACCCCGGTAGGCAGCTGAAAGGCACCACAAAACTTGTTCTACCTGCTTTCTGGGCTGAGATGGGGAAAGGCTGAATTTTGGACTCGGCTGGTGACAAAATGTTCCAAACACACCCCATGCACAACTCCACCGGGGAAGGTGCCAGAAACGAGTTCTGTTGGTAGTTTTTACACTACCCCAGTAGGCAGCTGAAAGGCACCACAAAACTTGTTCTACCTGCTTTCTGGGCTGAGATGGGGAATCGCTGAATTTTGGACTCGGCTGGTGACAAAATGTTCCAAACACACCCCATGCACAACTCCACCGGGGAAGGTGCCAGAAACGAGTTCCGTTGGTAGTTTTTACACTACCCCGGTAGGCAGCTGAAAGGCACCACAAAACTTGTTCTACCTGCTTTCTGGGCTGAGATGGGGAAAGGCTGAATTTTGGACTCGGCTGGTGACAAAATGTTCCAAACACACACCATGCACAACTCCACCGGGGAAGGTGCCAGAAACGAGTTCTGTTGGTAGTTTTTACACTACCCCAGTAGGCAGCTGAAAGGCACCACAAAACTTGTTCTACCTGCTTTCTGGGCTGAGATGGGGAATCGCTGAATTTTGGACTCGGCTGGTGACAAAATGTTCCAAACACACCCCATGCACAACTCCACCGGGGAAGGTGCCAGAAACGAGTTCTGTTGGTAGTTTTTACACTACCCCGGTAGGCAGCTGAAAGGCACCACAAAACTTGTTCTACCTGCTTTCTGGGCTGAGATGGGGAATCACTGAATTTTGGACTCGGCTGGTGACAAAATGTTCCAAACACACCCCATGCACAACTCCACCGGGGAAGGTGCCAGAAACGAGTTCTGTTGGTAGTTTTTACACTACCCCAGTAGGCAGCTGAAAGGCACCACAAAACTTGTTCTACCTGCTTTCTGGGCTGAGATGGGGAACCGCTGAATTTTGGACTCGGCTGGTGACAAAATGTTCCAAACACACCCCATGCACACCTCCACCGGGGAAGGTGCCAGAAACGAGTTCTGTTGGTAGTTTTTACAGTACCCCAGTAGGCAGCTGAAAGGCACCACAAAAGTTTTTCTACCTGCTTTCTGGGCTGAGACGGGGATCAGCTGAATTTTGGACTCGGCTGCTGACAAAATGTTCCAAACACACCCCATGCACACCTCCACCGGGGAAGGTGCCAGAAACGAGTTCTGTTGGTAGTTTTTACAGTACCCCGGTAGGCAGCTGAAAGGCACCGCAAAACTTGTTGTACCTGCTTTCTGGGCTGACATGGGGAACGGCTGAATTTTCGACTCGGCTGGTGACAAAATGTTCCAAACACACCCCATGCACAACTCCACCGGGGAAGGTGCCAGAAACGAGTTCTGTTGGTAGTTTTTACACTACCCCAGTAGGCAGCTGAAAGGCACCACAAAACTTGTTCTACCTGCTTTCTGGGCTGAGATGGGGAATCGCTGAATTTTGGACTCGGCTGGTGACAAAATGTTCCAAACACACCCCATGCACAACTCCACCGGGGAAGGTGCCAGAAACGAGTTCCGTTGGTAGTTTTTACACTACCCCGGTAGGCAGCTGAAAGGCACCACAAAACTTGTTCTACCTGCTTTCTGGGCTGAGATGGGGAATCGCTGAATTTTGGACTCGGCTGGTGACAAAATGTTCCAAACACACCCCATGCACAACTCCACCGGGGAAGGTGCCAGAAACGAGTTCTGTTGGTAGTTTTTACACTACCCCGGTAGGCAGCTGAAAGGCACCACAAAACTTGTTCTACCTGCTTTCTGGGCTGAGATGGGGAAAGGCTGAATTTTGGACTCGGCTGGTGACAAAATGTTCCAAACACACACCATGCACAACTCCACCGGGGAAGGTGCCAGAAACGAGTTCTGTTGGTAGTTTTTACACTACCCCAGTAGGCAGCTGAAAGGCACCACAAAACTTGTTCTACCTGCTTTCTGGGCTGAGATGGGGAATCGCTGAATTTTGGACTCGGCTGGTGACAAAATGTTCCAAACACACCCCATGCACAACTCCACCGGGGAAGGTGCCAGAAACGAGTTCTGTTGGTAGTTTTTACACTACCCCGGTAGGCAGCTGAAAGGCACCACAAAACTTGTTCTACCTGCTTTCTGGGCTGAGATGGGGAATCACTGAATTTTGGACTCGGCTGGTGACAAAATGTTCCAAACACACCCCATGCACAACTCCACCGGGGAAGGTGCCAGAAACGAGTTCTGTTGGTAGTTTTTACACTACCCCGGTAGGCAGCTGAAAGGCACCACAAAACTTGTTCTACCTGCTTTCTGGGCTGAGATGGGGAACCGCTGAATTTTGGACTCGGCTGGTGACAAAATGTTCCAAACACACCCCATGCACACCTCCACCGGGGAAGGTGCCAGAAACGAGTTCTGTTGGTAGTTTTTACAGTACCCCAGTAGGCAGCTGAAAGGCACCACAAAAGTTTTTCTACCTGCTTTCTGGGCTGAGACGGGGATCAGCTGAATTTTGGACTCGGCTGCTGACAAAATGTTCCAAACACACCCCATGCACACCTCCACCGGGGAAGGTGCCAGAAACGAGTTCTGTTGGTAGTTTTTACAGTACCCCGGTAGGCAGCTGAAAGGCACCGCAAAACTTGTTGTACCTGCTTTCTGGGCTGACATGGGGAACGGCTGAATTTTCGACTCGGCTGGTGACAAAATGTTCCAAACACACCCCATGCACAACTCCACCGGGGAAGGTGCCAGAAACGAGTTCTGTTGGTAGTTTTTACAGTACCCCAGTAGGCAGCTGAAAGGCACCACAAAACTTGTTCTACCTGCTTTCTGGGCTGAGATGGGGAATCGCTGAATTTTGGACTCGGCTGGTGACAAAATGTTCCAAACACACCCCATGCACAACTCCACCGGGGAAGGTGCCAGAAACGAGTTCTGTTGGTAGTTTTTACACTACCCCGGTAGGCAGCTGAAAGGCACCACAAAACTTGTTCTACCTGCTTTCTGGGCTGAGATGGGGAACGGCTGAATTTTGGACTCGGCTGGTGACAAAATGTTCCAAACACACCCCATGCACAACTCCACCGGGGAAGGTGCCAGAAACGAGTTCTGTTGGTAGTTTTTACACTACCCCAGTAGGCAGCTGAAAGGCACCACAAAACTTGTTCTACCTGCTTTCTGGGCTGAGATGGGGAATCGCTGAATTTTGGACTCGGCTGGTGACAAAATGTTCCAAACACACCCCATGCACAACTCCACCGGGGAAGGTGCCAGAAACGAGTTCTGTTCGTAGTTTTTACAGTACCCCGGTAGGCAGCTGAAAGGCACCACAAAACTTGTTCTACCTGCTTTCTGGGCTGAGATGGGGAACGGCTGAATTTTGGACTCGGCTGGTGACAAAATGTTCCAAACACACCCCATGCACAACTCCACCGGGGAAGGTGCCAGAAACGAGTTCTGTTGGTAGTTTTTACACTACCCCGGTAGGCAGCTGAAAGGTACCACAAAAGTTTTTCTACCTGCTTTCTGGGCTGAGATGGGGAATCGCTGAATTTTGAACTCGGCTGGTGACAAAATGTTCCAAACACACCCCATGCACACCTCCACCGAGGAAGGTGCCAGAAACGAGTTCTGTTGGTAGTTTTTACACTACCCTGGTAGGCAGCTGAAAGGCACCACAAAACTTGTTCTACCTGCTTTCTGGGCTGAGATGGGGAATCGCTGAATTTTGGACTCGGCTGGTGACAAAATGTTCCAAACACACCCCATGCACAACTCCACCGGGGAAGGTGCCAGAAACGAGTTCTGTTGGTAGTTTTTACACTACCCCGGTAGGCAGCTGAAAGGCACCACAAAACTTGTTCTACCTGCTTTCTGGGCTGAGATGGGGAATCGCTGAATTTTGGACTCGGCTGGTGACAAAATGTTCCAAACACACCCCATGCACAACTCCACCGGGGAAGGTGCCAGAAACGAGTTCTGTTGGTAGTTTTTACACTACCCCGGTAGGCAGCTGAAAGGCACCACAAAACTTGTTCTACCTGCTTTCTGGGCTGAGGTGGGGAATCGCTGAATTTTGGACTCGGCTGGTGACAAAATGTTCCAAACACACCCCATGCACAACTCCACCGGGGAAGGTGCCAGAAACGAGTTCTGTTGGTAGTTTTTACACTACCCCGGTAGGCAGCTGAAAGGCACCACAAAACTTGTTCTACCTGCTTTCTGGGCTGAGATGGGGAATCGCTGAATTTTGGACTCGGCTGGTGACAAAATGTTCCAAACACACCCCATGCACAACTCCACCGGGGAAGGTGCCAGAAACGAGTTCCGTTGGTAGTTTTTACACTACCCCGGTAGGCAGCTGAAAGGCACCACAAAACTTGTTCTACCTGCTTTCTGGGCTGAGATGGGGAATCGCTGAATTTTGGACTCGGCTGGTGACAAAATGTTCCAAACACACCCCATGCACAACTCCACCGGGGAAGGTGCCAGAAACGAGTTCTGTTGGTAGTTTTTACACTACCCCGGTAGGCAGCTGAAAGGCACCACAAAACTTGTTCTACCTGCTTTCTGGGCTGAGATGGGGAATCGCTGAATTTTCGACTCGGCTGGTGACAAAATGTTCCAAACACACCCCATGCACAACTCCACCGGGGAAGGTGCCAGAAACGAGTTCTGTTGGTAGTTTTTACACTACCCCGGTAGGCATTTGAAAGGCACCACAAAACTTGTTCTACCTGCTTTCTGGGCTGAGATGGGGAATCGCTGAATTTTGGACTCGGCTGGTGACAAAATGTTCCAAACACACCCCATGCACAACTCCACCGGGGAAGGTGCCAGAAACGAGTTCTGTTGGTAGTTTTTACACTACCCCGGTAGGCAGCTGAAAGGCACCACAAAACTTGTTCTACCTGCTTTCTGGGCTGAGATGGGGAACGGCTGAATTTTGGACTCGGCTGGTGACAAAATGTTCCAAACACACCCCATGCACAACTCCACCGGGGAAGGTGCCAGAAACGAGTTCTGTTGGTAGTTTTTACACTACCCCGGTAGGCAGCTGAAAGGTACCACAAAAGTTTTTCTACCTGCTTTCTGGGCTGAGATGGGGAACAGCTGAATTTTGAACTCGGCTGCTGACAAAATGTTCCAAACACACCCCATGCACACCTCCACCGAGGAAGGTGCCAGAAACGAGTTCTGTTGGTAGTTTTTACACTACCCCGGTAGGCAGCTGAAAGGCACCACAAAACTTGTTCTACCTGCTTTCTGGGCTGAGATGGGGAATCGCTGAATTTTGGACTCGGCTGGTGACAAAATGTTCCAAACACACACCATGCACAACTCCACCGGGGAAGGTGCCAGAAACGAGTTCTGTTGGTAGTTTTTACACTACCCCAGTAGGCAGCTGAAAGGCACCACAAAACTTGTTCTACCTGCTTTCTGGGCTGAGATGGGGAATCGCTGAATTTTGGACTCGGCTGGTGACAAAATGTTCCAAACACACCCCATGCACAACTCCACCGGGGAAGGTGCCAGAAACGAGTTCCGTTGGTAGTTTTTACACTACCCCGGTAGGCAGCTGAAAGGCACCACAAAACTTGTTCTACCTGCTTTCTGGGCTGAGATGGGGAATCGCTGAATTTTGGACTCGGCTGGTGACAAAATGTTCCAAACACACCCCATGCACAACTCCACCGGGGAAGGTGCCAGAAACGAGTTCTGTTGGTAGTTTTTACACTACCCCGGTAGGCACCTGAAAGGCACCACAAAACTTGTTCTACCTGCTTTCTGGGCTGAGATGGGGAATCGCTGAATTTTCGACTCGGCTGGTGACAAAATGTTCCAAACACACCCCATGCACAACTCCACCGGGGAAGGTGCCAGAAACGAGTTCTGTTGGTAGTTTTTACACTACCCCGGTAGGCATTTGAAAGGCACCACAAAACTTGTTCTACCTGCTTTCTGGGCTGAGATGGGGAATCGCTGAATTTTGGACTCGGCTGGTGACAAAATGTTCCAAACACACCCCATGCACAACTCCACCGGGGAAGGTGCCAGAAACGAGTTCTGTTGGTAGTTTTTACACTACCCCGGTAGGCAGCTGAAAGGCACCACAAAACTTGTTCTACCTGCTTTCTGGGCTGAGATGGGGAACGGCTGAATTTTGGACTCGGCTGGTGACAAAATGTTCCAAACACACCCCATGCACAACTCCACCGGGGAAGGTGCCAGAAACGAGTTCTGTTGGTAGTTTTTACACTACCCCGGTAGGCAGCTGAAAGGTACCACAAAAGTTTTTCTACCTGCTTTCTGGGCTGAGATGGGGAACAGCTGAATTTTGAACTCGGCTGCTGACAAAATGTTCCAAACACACCCCATGCACACCTCCACCGAGGAAGGTGCCAGAAACGAGTTCTGTTGGTAGTTTTTACACTACCCCGGTAGGCAGCTGAAAGGCACCACAAAACTTGTTCTACCTGCTTTCTGGGCTGAGATGGGGAATCGCTGAATTTTGGACTCGGCTGGTGACAAAATGTTCCAAACACACACCATGCACAACTCCACCGGGGAAGGTGCCAGAAACGAGTTCTGTTGGTAGTTTTTACACTACCCCAGTAGGCAGCTGAAAGGCACCACAAAACTTGTTCTACCTGCTTTCTGGGCTGAGATGGGGAATCGCTGAATTTTGGACTCGGCTGGTGACAAAATGTTCCAAACACACCCCATGCACAACTACACCGGGGAAGGTGCCAGAAACGAGTTCTGTTCGTAGTTTTTACAGTACCCCGGTAGGCAGCTGAAAGGCACCACAAAACTTGTTCTACCTGCTTTCTGGGCTGAGATGGGGAACGGCTGAATTTTGGACTCGGCTGGTGACAAAATGTTCCAAACACACCCCATGCACAACTCCACCGGGGAAGGTGCCAGAAACGAGTTCTGTTGGTAGTTTTTACACTACCCCGGTAGGCAGCTGAAAGGTACCACAAAAGTTTTTCTACCTGCTTTCTGGGCTGAGATGGGGAACAGCTGAATTTTGAACTCGGCTGGTGACAAAATGTTCCAAACACACCCCATGCACACCTCCACCGAGGAAGGTGCCAGAAACGAGTTCTGTTGGTAGTTTTTACACTACCCCGGTAGGCAGCTGAAAGGCACCACAAAACTTGTTCTACCTGCTTTCTGGGCTGAGATGGGGAATCGCTGAATTTTGGACTCGGCTGGTGACAAAATGTTCCAAACACACCCCATGCACAACTCCACCGGGGAAGGTGCCAGAAACGAGTTCTGTTGGTAGTTTTTACACTACCCCGGTAGGCAGCTGAAAGGCACCACAAAACTTGTTCTACCTGCTTTCTGGGCTGAGATGGGGAACGGCTGAATTTTGGACTCGGCTGGTGACAAAATGTTCCAAACACACACCATGCACAACTCCACCGGGGAAGGTGCCAGAAACGAGTTCTGTTGGTAGTTTTTACACTACCCCAGTAGGCAGCTGAAAGGCACCACAAAACTTGTTCTACCTGCTTTCTGGGCTGAGATTGGGAATCGCTGAATTTTGGACTCGGCTGGTGACAAAATGTTCCAAACACACCCCATGCACAACTCCACCGGGGAAGGTGCCAGAAACGAGTTCCGTTGGTAGTTTTTACACTACCCCGGTAGGCAGCTGAAAGGCACCACAAAACTTGTTCTACCTGCTTTCTGGGCTGAGATGGGGAACGGCTGAATTTTGGACTCGGCTGGTGACAAAATGTTCCAAACACACCCCATGCACAACTCCAACGGGGAAGGTGCCAGAAACGAGTTCTGTTGGTAGTTTTTACACTACCCCGGTAGGCAGCTGAAAGGCACCACAAAACTTGTTCTACCTGCTTTCTGGGCTGAGATGGGGAACGGCTGAATTTTGGACTCGGCTGGTGACAAAATGTTCCAAACACACCCCATGCACAACTCCACCGGCAAAGGTGCCAGAAACGAGTTCTGTTGGTAGTTTTTACACTACCCCGGTAGGCAGCTGAAAGGCACCACAAAACTTGTTCTACCTGCTTTCTGGGCTGAGATGGGGAATCGCTGAATTTTGGACTCGGCTGGTGACAAAATGTTCCAAACACACCCCATGCACAACTCCACCGGGGAAGGTGCCAGAAACGAGTTCTGTTGGTAGTTTTTACACTACCCCGGTAGGCAGCTGAAAGGCACCACAAAACTTGTTCTACCTGCTTTCTGGGCTGAGATGGGGAATCGCTGAATTTTGGACTCGGCTGGTGACAAAATGTTCCAAACACACCCCATGCACAACTCCACCGGGGAAGGTGCCAGAAACGAGTTCTGTTGGTAGTTTTTACACTACCCCGGTAGGCAGCTGAAAGGCACCACAAAACTTGTTCTACCTGCTTTCTGGGCTGAGATGGGGAATCGCTGAATTTTGGACTCGGCTGGTGACAAAATGTTCCAAACACACCCCATGCACAACTCCACCGGGGAAGGTGCCAGAAACGAGTTCCGTTGGTAGTTTTTACACTACCCCGGTAGGCAGCTGAAAGGCACCACAAAACTTGTTCTACCTGCTTTCTGGGCTGAGATGGGGAACGGCTGAATTTTGGACTCGGCTGGTGACAAAATGTTCCAAACACACCCCATGCACAACTCCACCGGGGAAGGTGCCAGAAACGAGTTCTGTTGGTAGTTTTTACACTACCCCGGTAGGCATTTGAAAGGCACCACAAAACTTGTTCTACCTGCTTTCTGGGCTGAGATGGGTTATCGCTGAATTTTGGACTCGGCTGGTAACAAAATGTTCCAAACACACCCCATGCACAACTCCACCGGGGAAGGTGCCAGAAACGAGTTCTGTTGGTAGTTTTTACAGTACCCCGGTAGGCAGCTGAAAGGCACCACAAAACTTGTTCTGCCTGCTTTCTGGGCTGAGATGTGGAACGGCTGAATTTTGGACTCGGCTGGTGACAAAATGTTCCAAACACACCCCATGCACAACTCCACCGGGGAAGGTGCCAGAAACGAGTTCTCTTGGTAGTTTTTACACTACCCCGGTAGGCAGCTGAAAGGCACCACAAAACTTGTTCTACCTGCTTTCTGGGCTGAGATGGGGAATCGCTGAATTTTGGACTCGGCTGGTGACAAAATGTTCCAAACACACCCCATGCACAACTCCACCGGGGAAGGTGCCAGAAACGAGTTCTGTTGGTAGTTTTTACACTACCCCGGTAGGCAAGAGAAAGGCACCACAAAACTGGTTGTACCTGCTTTCTGGGCTGAGATGGGGAATCGCTGAATTTTGGACTCGGCTGGTGACAAAATGTTCCAAACACACCCCATGCACAACCCCACCGGGGAAGGTGCCAGAAACGAGTTCCGTTGGTAGTTTTTACACTACCCCGGTAGGCAGCTGAAAGGCACCACAAAACTTGTTCTACCTGCTTTCTGGGCTGAGATGGGGAATCGCTGAATTTTGGACTCGGCTGGTGACAAAATGTTCCAAACACACCCCATGCACAACTCCACCGGGGAAGGTGCCAGAAACGAGTTCTGTTGGTAGTTTTTACACTACCCCGGTAGGCAGCTGAAAGGCACCACAAAACTTGTTCTACCTGCTTTCTGGGCTGAGATGGGGAAAGGCTGAATTTTGGACTCGGCTGGTGACAAAATGTTCCAAACACACACCATGCACAACTCCACCGGGGAAGGTGCCAGAAACGAGTTCTGTTGGTAGTTTTTACACTACCCCAGTAGGCAGCTGAAAGGCACCACAAAACTTGTTCTACCTGCTTTCTGGGCTGAGATGGGGAATCGCTGAATTTTGGACTCGGCTGGTGACAAAATGTTCCAAACACACCCCATGCACAACTCCACCGGGGAAGGTGCCAGAAACGAGTTCTGTTGGTAGTTTTTACACTACCCCGGTAGGCAGCTGAAAGGCACCACAAAACTTGTTCTACCTGCTTTCTGGGCTGAGATGGGGAACGGCTGAATTTTGGACTCGGCTGGTGACAAAATGTTCCAAACACACCCCATGCACAACTCCACCGGGGAAGGTGCCAGAAACGAGTTCTGTTGGTAGTTTTTACACTACCCCAGTAGGCAGCTGAAAGGCACCACAAAACTTGTTCTACCTGCTTTCTGGGCTGAGATGGGGAATCGCTGAATTTTGGACTCGGCTGGTGACAAAATGTTCCAAACACACCCCATGCACAACTCCACCGGGGAAGGTGCCAGAAACGAGTTCCGTTGGTAGTTTTTACAGTACCCCGGTAGGCAGCTGAAAGGCACCACAAAACTTGTTCTACCTGCTTTCTGGGCTGAGATGGGGAACGGCTGAATTTTGGACTCGGCTGGTGACAAAATGTTCCAAACACACCCCATGCACAACTCCACCGGGGAAGGTGCCAGAAACGAGTTCCGTTGGTAGATTTTACACTACCCCGGTAGGCAGCTGAAAGGCACCACAAAACTTGTTCTACCTGCTTTCTGGGCTGAGATGGGGAATCGCTGAATTTTGGACTCGGCTGGTGACAAAATGTTCCAAACACACCCCATGCACAACTCCACCGGGGAAGGTGCCAGAAACGAGTTCTGTTGGTAGTTTTTACACTACCCCGCTAGGCAGCTGAAAGGCACCACAAAACTTGTTCTACCTGCTTTCTGGGCTGAGATGGGGAATCGCTGAATTTTGGACTCGGCTGGTGACAAAATGTTCCAAACACACCCCATGCACAACTCCACCGGCAAAGGTGCCAGAAACGAGTTCTGTTGGTAGTTTTTACACTACCCCGGTAGGCAGCTGAAAGGCACCACAAAACTTGTTCTACCTGCTTTCTGGGCTGAGATGGGGAATCGCTGAATTTTCGACTCGGCTGGTGACAAAATGTTCCAAACACACCCCATGCACAACTCCACCGGGGAAGGTGCCAGAAACGAGTTCTGTTGGTAGTTTTTACACTACCCCGGTAGGCAGCTGAAAGGCACCACAAAACTTGTTCTACCTGCTTTCTGGGCTGAGATGGGGAATCGCTGAATTTTGGACTCGGCTGGTGACAAAATGTTCCAAACACACACCATGCACAACTCCACCGGGGAAGGTGCCAGAAACGAGTTCTGTTGGTAGTTTTTACACTACCCCGGTAGGCAGCTGAAAGGCACCACAAAACTTGTTCTACCTGCTTTCTGGGCTGAGATGGGGAAAGGCTGAATTTTGGACTCGGCTGGTGACAAAATGTTCCAAACACACACCATGCACAACTCCACCGGGGAAGGTGCCAGAAACGAGTTCTGTTGGTAGTTTTTACACTACCCCAGTAGGCAGCTGAAAGGCACCACAAAACTTGTTCTACCTGCTTTCTGGGCTGAGATGGGGAATCGCTGAATTTTGGACTCGGCTGGTGACAAAATGTTCCAAACACACCCCATGCACAACTCCACCGGGGAAGGTGCCAGAAACGAGTTCTGTTCGTAGTTTTTACAGTACCCCGGTAGGCAGCTGAAAGGCACCACAAAACTTGTTCTACCTGCTTTCTGGGCTGAGATGGGGAATCGCTGAATTTTGGACTCGGCTGGTGACAAAATGTTCCAAACACACCCCATGCACAACTCCACCGGGGAAGGTGCCAGAAACGAGTTCTCTTGGTAGTTTTTACACTACCCCGGTAGGCAGCTGAAAGGCACCACAAAACTTGTTCTACCTGCTTTCTGGGCTGAGATGGGGAATCGCTGAATTTTCGACTCGGCTGGTGACAAAATGTTCCAAACACACCCCATGCACAACTCCACCGGCAAAGGTGCCAGAAACGAGTTCTGTTGGTAGTTTTTACACTACCCCGGTAGGCAGCTGAAAGGCACCACAAAAGTTGTTCTACCTGCTTTCTGGGCTGAGATGGGGAATGGCTGACTTTTGGACTCGGCTGGTGACAAAATGTTCCAAACACACCCCATGCACAACTCCACCGGGGAAGGTGCCAGAAACGAGTTCCGTTGGTAGTTTTTACACTACCCCGGTAGGCAGCTGAAAGGCACCACAAAACTTGTTGTACCTGCTTTCTGGGCTGAGATGGGGAATCGCTGAATTTTGGACTCGGCTGGTGACAAAATGTTCCAAACACACCCCATGCACAACTCCACCGGGGAAGGTGCCAGAAACGAGTTCTGTTGGTAGTTTTTACACTACCCCGGTAGGCAGCTGAAAGGCACCACAAAACTTGTTCTACCTGCTTTCTGGGCTGAGATGGGGAACGGCTGAATTTTGGACTCGGCTGGTGACAAAATGTTCCAAACACACCCCATGCACAACTCCACCGGGGAAGGTGCCAGAAACGAGTTCTGTTGGTAGTTTTTACACTACCCCAGTAGGCATCTGAAAGGCACCACAAAACTTGTTCTACCTGCTTTCTGGGCTGAGATGGGGAACCGCTGAATTTTCGACTCGGCTGGTGACAAAATGTTCCAAACACACCCCATGCACAACTCCACCGGGGAAGGTGCCAGAAACGAGTTCTGTTGGTAGTTTTTACACTACCCCGGTAGGCAGCTGAAAGGCACCACAAAACTTGTTCTACCTGCTTTCTGGGCTGAGATGGGGAATCGCTGAATTTTGGACTCGGCTGGTGACAAAATGTTCCAAACACACCCCATGCACAACTCCACCGGGGAAGGTGCCAGAAACGAGTTCTGTTGGTAGTTTTTACACTACCCCGGTAGGCAGCTGAAAGGCACCACAAAAGTTGTTCTACCTGCTTTCTGGGCTGAGATGGGGAATCGCTGAATTTTGGACTCGGCTGGTGACAAAATGTTCCAAACACACCCCATGCACAACTCCACCGGGGAAGGTGCCAGAAACGAGTTCTGTTGGTAGTTTTTACACTACCCCGGTAGGCAGCTGAAAGGCACCACAAAACTTGTTGTACCTGCTTTCTGGGCTGAGATGGGGAACGGCTGAATTTTGGACTCGGCTGGTGACAAAATGTTCCAAACACACCCCATGCACAACTCCACCGGGGAAGGTGCCAGAAACGAGTTCTGTTCGTAGTTTTTACAGTACCCCGGTAGGCAGCTGAAAGGCACCACAAAACTTGTTCTACCTGCTTTCTGGGCTGAGATGGGGAATCGCTGAATTTTGGACTCGGCTGGTGACAAAATGTTCCAAACACACCCCATGCACAACTCCACCGGGGAAGGTGCCAGAAACGAGTTCTCTTGGTAGTTTTTACACTACCCCGGTAGGCAGCTGAAAGGCACCACAAAACTTGTTCTACCTGCTTTCTGGGCTGAGATGGGGAATCGCTGAATTTTGGACTCGGCTGGTGACAAAATGTTCCAAACACACCCCATGCACAACTCCACCGGGGAAGGTGCCAGAAACGAGTTCTGTTGGTAGTTTTTACACTACCCCGGTAGGCAGCTGAAAGGCACCACAAAACTTGTTCTACCTGCTTTCTGGGCTGAGATGGGGAATCGCTGAATTTTGGACTCGGCTGGTGACAAAATGTTCCAAACACACCCCATGCACAACTCCACCGGGGAAGGTGCCAGAAACGAGTTCTGTTGGTAGTTTTTACACTACCCCGGTAGGCAGCTGAAAGGCACCACAAAACTTGTTCTACCTGCTTTCTGGGCTGAGATGGGGAATCGCTGAATTTTGGACTCGGCTGGTGACAAAATGTTCCAAACACACCCCATGCACAACTCCACCGGGGAAGGTGCCAGAAACGAGTTCTGTTGGTAGTTTTTACACTACCCCGGTAGGCAAGAGAAAGGCACCACAAAACTTGTTGTACCTGCTTTCTGGGCTGAGATGGAGAATCGCTGAATTTTGGACTCGGCTGGTGACAAAATGTTCCAAACACACCCCATGCACACCTCCACCGGGGAAGGTGCCAGAAACGAGTTCTGTTGGTAGTTTTTACACTACCCCGGTAGGCAGCTGAAAGGCACCACAAAACTTGTTCTACCTGCTTTCTGGGCTGAGATGGGGAATCGCTGAATTTTGGACTCGGCTGGTGACAAAATGTTCCAAACACACCCCATGCACAACTCCACCGGGGAAGGTGCCAGAAACGAGTTCTGTTGGTAGTTTTTACACTACCCCGGTAGGCAGCTGAAAGGCACCACAAAACTTGTTCTACCTGCTTTCTGGGCTGAGATGGGGAATCGCTGAATTTTGGACTCGGCTGGTGACAAAATGTTCCAAACACACCCCATGCACAACTCCACCGGGGAAGGTGCCAGAAACGAGTTCTGTTGGTAGTTTTTACACTACCCCGGTAGGCAGCTGAAAGGCACCACAAAACTTGTTCTACCTGCTTTCTGGGCTGAGATGGGGAATCGCTGAATTTTGGACTCGGCTGGTGACAAAATGTTCCAAACACACCCCATGCACACCTCCACCGGGGAAGGTGCCAGAAACGAGTTCTGTTGGTAGTTTTTACACTACCCCGGTAGGCAGCTGAAAGGCACCACAAAACTTGTTCTACCTGCTTTCTGGGCTGAGATGGGGAATTGCTGAATTTTCGACTCGGCTGGTGACAAAATGTTCCAAACACACCCCATGCACAACTCCACCGGGGAAGGTGCCAGAAACGAGTTCTGTTGGTAGTTTTTACACTACCCCGGTAGGCAGCTGAAAGGCACCACAAAACTTGTTCTACCTGCTTTCTGGGCTGAGATGGGGAATCGCTGAATTTTGGACTCGGCTGGTGACAAAATGTTCCAAACACACCCCATGCACAACTCCACCGGGGAAGGTGCCAGAAACGAGTTCTGTTGGTAGTTTTTACACTACCCCGGTAGGCAGCTGAAAGGCACCACAAAACTTGTTGTACCTGCTTTCTGGGCTGAGATGGGGAACGGCTGAATTTTGGACTCGGCTGGTGACAAAATGTTCCAAACACACCCCATGCACAACTCCACCGGGGAAGGTGCCAGAAACGAGTTCTGTTGGTAGTTTTTACACTACCCCGGTAGGCAGCTGAAAGGCACCACAAAACTTGTTCTACCTGCTTTCTGGGCTGAGATGGGGAACCGCTGAATTTTCGACTCGGCTGGTGACAAAATGTTCCAAACACACCCCATGCACAACTCCACCGGGGAAGGTGCCAGAAACGAGTTCTGTTGGTAGTTTTTACACTACCCCGGTAGGCAGCTGAAAGGCACCACAAAACTTGTTCTACCTGCTTTCTGGGCTGAGATGGGGAACGGCTGAATTTTGGACTCGGCTGGTGACAAAATGTTCCAAACACACCCCATGCACAACTCCACCGGGGAAGGTGCCAGAAACGAGTTCTGTTGGTAGTTTTTACACTACCCCAGTAGGCAGCTGAAAGGCACCACAAAACTTGTTCTACCTGCTTTCTGGGCTGAGATGGGGAATCGCTGAATTTTGGACTCGGCTGGTGACAAAATGTTCCAAACACACCCCATGCACAACTCCACCGGGGAAGGTGCCAGAAACGAGTTCCGTTGGTAGTTTTTACACTACCCCGGTAGGCAGCTGAAAGGCACCACAAAACTTGTTCTACCTGCTTTCTGGGCTGAGATGGGGAACGGCTGAATTTTGGACTCGGCTGGTGACAAAATGTTCCAAACACACCCCATGCACAACTCCACCGGGGAAGGTGCCAGAAACGAGTTCTGTTGGTAGTTTTTACACTACCCCGGTAGGCAGCTGAAAGGCACCACAAAACTTGTTCTACCTGCTTTCTGGGCTGAGATGGGGAACGGCTGAATTTTGGACTCGGCTGGTGACAAAATGTTCCAAACACACCCCATGCACAACTCCACCGGCAAAGGTGCCAGAAACGAGTTCTGTTGGTAGTTTTTACACTACCCCGGTAGGCAGCTGAAAGGCACCACAAAACTTGTTCTACCTGCTTTCTGGGCTGAGATGGGGAATCGCTGAATTTTGGACTCGGCTGGTGACAAAATGTTCCAAACACACCCCATGCACAACTCCACCGGGGAAGGTGCCAGAAACGAGTTCTGTTGGTAGTTTTTACACTACCCCGGTAGGCAGCTGAAAGGCACCACAAAACTTGTTCTACCTGCTTTCTGGGCTGAGATGGGGAATCGCTGAATTTTCGACTCGGCTGCTGACAAAATGTTCCAAACACACCCCATGCACAACTCCACCGGGGAAGGTGCCAGAAACGAGTTCTGTTGGTAGTTTTTACACTACCCCGGTAGGCAGCTGAAAGGCACCACAAAACTTGTTCTACCTGCTTTCTGGGCTGAGATGGGGAATCGCTGAATTTTGGACTCGGCTGGTGACAAAATGTTCCAAACACACCCCATGCACAACTCCACCGGGGAAGGTGCCAGAAACGAGTTCCGTTGGTAGTTTTTACACTACCCCGGTAGGCAGCTGAAAGGCACCACAAAACTTGTTCTGCCTGCTTTCTGGGCTGAGATGGGGAACGGCTGAATTTTGGACGCGGCTGGTGACAAAATGTTCCAAACACACCCCATGCACAACTCCACCGGGGAAGGCGCCAGAAACGAGTTCTGTTGGTAGTTTTTACACTACCCCGGTAGGCAGCTGAAAGGCACCACAAAACTTGTTCTACCTGCTTTCTGGGCTGAGATGGGGAACGGCTGAATTTTGGACTCGGCTGGTGACAAAATGTTCCAAACACACCCCATGCACAACTCCACCGGGGAAGGTGCCAGAAACGAGTTCTGTTGGTAGTTTTTACACTACCCCGGTAGGCAGCTGAAAGGTACTACAAAAGTTTTTCTACCTGCTTTCTGGGCTGAGATGGGGAACAGCTGAATTTTGAACTCGGCTGGTGACAAAATGTTCCAAACACACCCCATGCACAACTCCACCGGGGAAGGTGCCAGAAACGAGTTCTGTTGGTAGTTTTTACACTACCCCGGTAGGCAGCTGAAAGGCACCACAAAACTTGTTCTACCTGCTTTCTGGGCTGAGATGGGGAATCGCTGAATTTTGGACTCGGCTGGTGACAAAATGTTCCAAACACACCCCATGCACAACTCCACCGGGGAAGGTGCCAGAAACGAGTTCTGTTGGTAGTTTTTACAGTACCCCAGTAGGCAGCTGAAAGGCACCACAAAACTTGTTCTACCTGCTTTCTGGGCTGAGATGGGGAATCGCTGAATTTTCGACTCGGCTGGTGACAAAATGTTCCAAACACACCCCATGCACAACTCCACCGGGGAAGGTGCCAGAAACGAGTTCCGTTGGTAGTTTTTACACTACCCCGGTAGGCAGCTGAAAGGCACCACAAAACTTGTTCTACCTGCTTTCTGGGCTGAGATGGGGAACGGCTGAATTTTGGACTCGGCTGGTGACAAAATGTTCCAAACACACCCCATGCACAACTCCACCGGGGAAGGTGCCAGAAACGAGTTCCGTTGGTAGTTTTTACACTACCCCGGTAGGCAGCTGAAAGGCACCACAAAACTTGTTCTACCTGCTTTCTGGGCTGAGATGGGGAATCGCTGAATTTTGGACTCGGCTGGTGACAAAATGTTCCAAACACACCCCATGCACAACTCCACCGGGGAAGGTGCCAGAAACGAGTTCTGTTGGTAGTTTTTACACTACCCCGGTAGGCAGCTGAAAGGCACCACAAAACTTGTTCTACCTGCTTTCTGGGCTTAGATGGGGAATAGCTGAATTTTGGACTTGGCTGGTGACAAAATGTTCCAAACACACCCCATGCACACCTCCACCGGGGAAGGTGCCAGAAACGAGTTCCGTTGGTAGTTTTTACACTACCCCGGTAGGCAGCTGAAAGGCACCACAAAACTTGTTCTACCTGCTTTCTGGGCTGAGATGGGGAATCGCTGAATTTTGGACTCGGCTGGTGACAAAATGTTCCAAACACACCCCATGCACAACTCCACCGGGGAAGGTGCCAGAAACGAGTTCTGTTGGTAGTTTTTACACTACCCCGGTAGGCAGCTGAAAGGCACCACAAAACTTGTTCTACCTGCTTTCTGGGCTGAGATGGGGAATCGCTGAATTTTGGACTCGGCTGGTGACAAAATGTTCCAAACACACCCCATGCACAACTCCACCGGGGAAGGTGCCAGAAACGAGTTCTGTTGGTAGTTTTTACACTACCCCGGTAGGCAGCTGAAAGGCACCACAAAACTTGTTCTACCTGCTTTCTGGGCTGAGATGGGGAATCGCTGAATTTTGGACTCGGCTGGTGACAAAATGTTCCAAACACACCCCATGCACAACTCCACCGGGGAAGGTGCCAGAAACGAGTTCTGTTGGTAGTTTTTACACTACCCCGGTAGGCAGCTGAAAGGTACCACAAAAGTTTTTCTACCTGCTTTCTGGGCTGAGATGGGGAACAGCTGAATTTTGAACTCGGCTGGTGACAAAATGTTCCAAACACACCCCATGCACACCTCCACCGAGGAAGGTGCCAGAAACGAGTTCTGTTGGTAGTTTTTACACTACCCCGGTAGGCAGCTGAAAGGCACCACAAAACTTGTTCTACCTGCTTTCTGGGCTGAGATGGGGAATCGCTGAATTTTGGACTCGGCTGGTGACAAAATGTTCCAAACACACCCCATGCACAACTCCACCGGGGAAGGTGCCAGAAACGAGTTCTGTTGGTAGTTTTTACACTACCCCGGTAGGCAGCTGAAAGGCACCACAAAACTTGTTCTACCTGCTTTCTGGGCTGAGATGGGGAACGGCTGAATTTTGGACTCGGCTGGTGACAAAATGTTCCAAACACACCCCATGCACAACTCCACCGGGGAAGGTGCCAGAAACGAGTTCTGTTGGTAGTTTTTACACTACCCCAGTAGGCAGCTGAAAGGCACCACAAAACTTGTTCTACCTGCTTTCTGGGCTGAGATGGGGAATCGCTGAATTTTGGACTCGGCTGGTGACAAAATGTTCCAAACACACCCCATGCACAACTCCACCGGGGAAGGTGCCAGAAACGAGTTCTGTTGGTAGTTTTTACACTACCCCGGTAGGCAGCTGAAAGGCACCACAAAACTTGTTCTACCTGCTTTCTGGGCTGAGATGGGGAACGGCTGAATTTTGGACTCGGCTGGTGACAAAATGTTCCAAACACACCCCATGCACAACTCCACCGGGGAAGGTGCCAGAAACGAGTTCCGTTGGTAGTTTTTACACTACCCCGGTAGGCAGCTGAAAGGCACCACAAAACTTGTTCTACCTGCTTTCTGGGCTGAGATGGGGAATCGCTGAATTTTGGACTCGGCTGGTGACAAAATGTTCCAAACACACCCCATGCACAACTCCACCGGGGAAGGTGCCAGAAACGAGTTCTCTTGGTAGTTTTTACACTACCCCGGTAGGCAGCTGAAAGGCACCACAAAACTTGTTCTACCTGCTTTCTGGGCTGAGATGGGGAATCGCTGAATTTTGGACTCGGCTGGTGACAAAATGTTCCAAACACACCCCATGCACAACTCCACCGGGGAAGGTGCCAGAAACGAGTTCCGTTGGTAGTTTTTACACTACCCCGGTAGGCAGCTGAAAGGCACCACAAAACTTGTTCTACCTGCTTTCTGGGCTGAGATGGGGAAAGGCTGAATTTTGGACTCGGCTGGTGACAAAATGTTCCAAACACACCCCATGCACAACTCCACCGGGGAAGGTGCCAGAAACGAGTTCTGTTGGTAGTTTTTACACTACCCCGGTAGGCAGCTGAAAGGCACCACAAAACTTGTTGTACCTGCTTTCTGGGCTTAGATGGGGAATAGCTGAATTTTGGACTTGGCTGGTGACAAAATGTTCCAAACACACCCCATGCACAACTCCACCGGGGAAGGTGCCAGAAACGAGTTCTGTTGGTAGTTTTTACACTACCCCGGTAGGCAGCTGAAAGGCACCACAAAACTTGTTCTACCTGCTTTCTGGGCTGAGATGGGGAACGGCTGAATTTTGGACTTGGCTGGTGACAAAATGTTCCAAACACACCCCATGCACAACTCCACCGGGGAAGGTGCCAGAAACGAGTTCTGTTGGTAGTTTTTACACTACCCCGGTAGGCAGCTGAAAGGCACCACAAAACTTGTTCTACCTGCTTTCTGGGCTGAGATGGGGAATCGCTGAATTTTGGACTCGGCTGGTGACAAAATGTTCCAAACACACCCCATGCACAACTCCACCGGGGAAGGTGCCAGAAACGAGTTCCGTTGGTAGTTTTTACACTACCCCGGTAGGCAGCTGAAAGGCACCACAAAACTTGTTCTACCTGCTTTCTGGGCTGAGATGGGGAATCGCTGAATTTTGGACTCGGCTGGTGACAAAATGTTCCAAACACACACCATGCACAACTCCACCGGGGAAGGTGCCAGAAACGAGTTCTGTTGGTAGTTTTTACACTACCCCGGTAGGCAGCTGAAAGGCACCACAAAACTTGTTCTACCTGCTTTCTGGGCTGAGATGGGGAACGGCTGAATTTTGGACTCGGCTGGTGACAAAATGTTCCAAACACACCCCATGCACAACTCCACCGGGGAAGGTGCCAGAAACGAGTTCCGTTGGTAGTTTTTACACTACCCCGGTAGGCAGCTGAAAGGCACCACAAAACTTGTTCTACCTGCTTTCTGGGCTGAGATGGGGAATCGCTGAATTTTGGACTCGGCTGGTGACAAAATGTTCCAAACACACACCATGCACAACTCCACCGGGGAAGGTGCCAGAAACGAGTTCTGTTGGTAGTTTTTACACTACCCCGGTAGGCAGCTGAAAGGCACCACAAAACTTGTTGTACCTGCTTTCTGGGCTTAGATGGGGAATAGCTGAATTTTGGACTTGGCTGGTGACAAAATGTTCCAAACACACCCCATGCACAACTCCACCGGGGAAGGTGCCAGAAACGAGTTCTGTTGGTAGTTTTTACACTACCCCGGTAGGCAGCTGAAAGGCACCACAAAACTTGTTCTACCTGCTTTCTGGGCTGAGATGGGGAATAGCTGAATTTTGGACTTGGCTGGTGACAAAATGTTCCAAACACACCCCATGCACAACTCCACCGGGGAAGGTGCCAGAAACGAGTTCTGTTGGTAGTTTTTACACTACCCCGGTAGGCAGCTGAAAGGCACCACAAAACTTGTTCTACCTGCTTTCTGGGCTGAGATGGGGAATCGCTGAATTTTGGACTCGGCTGGTGACAAAATGTTCCAAACACACCCCATGCACAACTCCACCGGGGAAGGTGCCAGAAACGAGTTCCGTTGGTAGTTTTTACACTACCCCGGTAGGCAGCTGAAAGGCACCACAAAACTTGTTCTACCTGCTTTCTGGGCTGAGATGGGGAATCGCTGAATTTTGGACTCGGCTGGTGACAAAATGTTCCAAACACACCCCATGCACAACTCCACCGGGGAAGGTGCCAGAAACGAGTTCTCTTGGTAGTTTTTACACTACCCCAGTAGGCAGCTGAAAGGCACCACAAAACTTGTTCTACCTGCTTTCTGGGCTGAGATGGGGAAAGGCTGAATTTTGGACTCGGCTGGTGACAAAATGTTCCAAACACACCCCATGCACAACTCCACCGGGGAAGGTGCCAGAAACGAGTTCTGTTGGTAGTTTTTACACTACCCCGGTAGGCAGCTGAAAGGCACCACAAAACTTGTTCTACCTGCTTTCTGGGCTGAGATGGGGAATCGCTGAATTTCGGACTCGGCTGGTGACAAAATGTTCCAAACACACCCCATGCACAACTCCACCGGGGAAGGTGCCAGAAACGAGTTCTGTTCGTAGTTTTTACAGTACCCCGGTAGGCAGCTGAAAGGCACCACAAAACTTGTTCTACCTGCTTTCTGGGCTGAGATGGGGAATCGCTGAATTTTGGACTCGGCTGGTGACAAAATGTTCCAAACACACCCCATGCACAACTCCACCGGGGAAGGTGCCAGAAACGAGTTCTGTTGGTAGTTTTTACACTACCCCGGTAGGCAGCTGAAAGGTACCACAAAAGTTTTTCTACCTGCTTTCTGGGCTGAGATGGGGAACAGCTGAATTTTGAACTCGGCTGGTGACAAAATGTTCCAAACACACCCCATGCACACCTCCACCGAGGAAGGTGCCAGAAACGAGTTCTGTTGGTAGTTTTTACACTACCCCGGTAGGCAGCTGAAAGGCACCACAAAACTTGTTCTACCTGCTTTCTGGGCTGAGATGGGGAACGGCTGAATTTTGGACTCGGCTGGTGACAAAATGTTCCAAACACACCCCATGCACAACTCCACCGGGGAAGGTGCCAGAAACGAGTTCTGTTGGTAGTTTTTACACTACCCCAGTAGGCAGCTGAAAGGCACCACAAAACTTGTTCTACCTGCTTTCTGGGCTGAGATGGGGAATCGCTGAATTTTGGACTCGGCTGGTGACAAAATGTTCCAAACACACCCCATGCACAACTCCACCGGCAAAGGTGCCAGAAACGAGTTCTGTTGGTAGTTTTTACACTACCCCGGTAGGCAGCTGAAAGGCACCACAAAACTTGTTCTACCTGCTTTCTGGGCTGAGATGGGGAACGGCTGAATTTTGGACTCGGCTGGTGACAAAATGTTCCAAACACACCCCATGCACAACTCCACCGGGGAAGGTGCCAGAAACGAGTTCCGTTGGTAGTTTTTACACTACCCCGGTAGGCAGCTGAAAGGCACCACAAAACTTGTTCTACCTGCTTTCTGGGCTGAGATGGGGAATCGCTGAATTTTGGACTCGGCTGGTGACAAAATGTTCCAAACACACCCCATGCACAACTCCACCGGGGAAGGTGCCAGAAACGAGTTCTGTTAGTAGTTTTTACACTACCCCGGTAGGCAGCTGAAAGGCACCACAAAACTTGTTCTACCTGCTTTCTGGGCTGAGATGGGGAACGGCTGAATTTTGGACTCGGCTGGTGACAAAATGTTCCAAACACACCCCATGCACAACTCCACCGGGGAAGGTGCCAGAAACGAGTTCCGTTGGTAGTTTTTACACTACCCCGGTAGGCAGCTGAAAGGCACCACAAAACTTGTTCTACCTGCTTTCTGGGCTGAGATGGGGAATCGCTGAATTTTGGACTCGGCTGGTGACAAAATGTTCCAAACACACCCCATGCACAACTCCACCGGGGAAGGTGCCAGAAACGAGTTCTGTTGGTAGTTTTTACACTACCCCGGTAGGCAGCTGAAAGGCACCACAAAACTTGTTGTACCTGCTTTCTGGGCTTAGATGGGGAATAGCTGAATTTTGGACTTGGCTGGTGACAAAATGTTCCAAACACACCCCATGCACAACTCCACCGGGGAAGGTGCCAGAAACGAGTTCTGTTGGTAGTTTTTACACTACCCCGGTAGGCAGCTGAAAGGCACCACAAAACTTGTTCTACCTGCTTTCTGGGCTGAGATGGGGAATAGCTGAATTTTGGACTTGGCTGGTGACAAAATGTTCCAAACACACCCCATGCACAACTCCACCGGGGAAGGTGCCAGAAACGAGTTCTGTTGGTAGTTTTTACACTACCCCGGTAGGCAGCTGAAAGGCACCACAAAACTTGTTCTACCTGCTTTCTGGGCTGAGATGGGGAATCGCTGAATTTTGGACTCGGCTGGTGACAAAATGTTCCAAACACACCCCATGCACAACTCCACCGGGGAAGGTGCCAGAAACGAGTTCCGTTGGTAGTTTTTACACTACCCCGGTAGGCAGCTGAAAGGCACCACAAAACTTGTTCTACCTGCTTTCTGGGCTGAGATGGGGAATCGCTGAATTTTGGACTCGGCTGGTGACAAAATGTTCCAAACACACACCATGCACAACTCCACCGGGGAAGGTGCCAGAAACGAGTTCTGTTGGTAGTTTTTACACTACCCCGGTAGGCAGCTGAAAGGCACCACAAAACTTGTTGTACCTGCTTTCTGGGCTTAGATGGGGAATAGCTGAATTTTGGACTTGGCTGGTGACAAAATGTTCCAAACACACCCCATGCACAACTCCACCGGGGAAGGTGCCAGAAACGAGTTCTGTTGGTAGTTTTTACACTACCCCGGTAGGCAGCTGAAAGGCACCACAAAACTTGTTCTACCTGCTTTCTGGGCTGAGATGGGGAATAGCTGAATTTTGGACTTGGCTGGTGACAAAATGTTCCAAACACACCCCATGCACAACTCCACCGGGGAAGGTGCCAGAAACGAGTTCTGTTGGTAGTTTTTACACTACCCCGGTAGGCAGCTGAAAGGCACCACAAAACTTGTTCTACCTGCTTTCTGGGCTGAGATGGGGAATCGCTGAATTTTGGACTCGGCTGGTGACAAAATGTTCCAAACACACCCCATGCACAACTCCACCGGGGAAGGTGCCAGAAACGAGTTCCGTTGGTAGTTTTTACACTACCCCGGTAGGCAGCTGAAAGGCACCACAAAACTTGTTCTACCTGCTTTCTGGGCTGAGATGGGGAATCGCTGAATTTTGGACTCGGCTGGTGACAAAATGTTCCAAACACACCCCATGCACAACTCCACCGGGGAAGGTGCCAGAAACGAGTTCTCTTGGTAGTTTTTACACTACCCCAGTAGGCAGCTGAAAGGCACCACAAAACTTGTTCTACCTGCTTTCTGGGCTGAGATGGGGAAAGGCTGAATTTTGGACTCGGCTGGTGACAAAATGTTCCAAACACACACCATGCACAACTCCACCGGGGAAGGTGCCAGAAACGAGTTCTGTTGGTAGTTTTTACACTACCCCGGTAGGCAGCTGAAAGGCACCACAAAACTTGTTCTACCTGCTTTCTGGGCTGAGATGGGGAATCGCTGAATTTTGGACTCGGCTGGTGACAAAATGTTCCAAACACACCCCATGCACAACTCCACCGGGGAAGGTGCCAGAAACGAGTTCTGTTCGTAGTTTTTACAGTACCCCGGTAGGCAGCTGAAAGGCACCACAAAACTTGTTCTACCTGCTTTCTGGGCTGAGATGGGGAACGGCTGAATTTTGGACTCGGCTGGTGACAAAATGTTCCAAACACACCCCATGCACAACTCCACCGGGGAAGGTGCCAGAAACGAGTTCTGTTGGTAGTTTTTACACTACCCCGGTAGGCAGCTGAAAGGTACCACAAAAGTTTTTCTACCTGCTTTCTGGGCTGAGATGGGGAACAGCTGAATTTTGAACTCGGCTGGTGACAAAATGTTCCAAACACACCCCATGCACACCTCCACCGAGGAAGGTGCCAGAAACGAGTTCTGTTGGTAGTTTTTACACTACCCCGGTAGGCAGCTGAAAGGCACCACAAAACTTGTTCTACCTGCTTTCTGGGCTGAGATGGGGAATCGCTGAATTTTGGACTCGGCTGGTGACAAAATGTTCCAAACACACCCCATGCACAACTCCACCGGGGAAGGTGCCAGAAACGAGTTCTCTTGGTAGTTTTTACACTACCCCGGTAGGCAGCTGAAAGGCACCACAAAACTTGTTCTACCTGCTTTCTGGGCTGAGATGGGGAATCGCTGAATTTTCGACTCGGCTGGTGACAAAATGTTCCAAACACACCCCATGCACAACTCCACCGGCAAAGGTGCCAGAAACGAGTTCTGTTGGTAGTTTTTACACTACCCCGGTAGGCAGCTGAAAGGCACCACAAAACTTGTTCTACCTGCTTTCTGGGCTGAGATGGGGAATCGCTGAATTTTGGACTCGGCTGGTGACAAAATGTTCCAAACACACCCCATGCACAACTCCACCGGGGAAGGTGCCAGAAACGAGTTCCGTTGGTAGTTTTTACACTACCCCGGTAGGCAGCTGAAAGGCACCACAAAACTTGTTCTACCTGCTTTCTGGGCTGAGATGGGGAATCGCTGAATTTTGGACTCGGCTGGTGACAAAATGTTCCAAACACACCCCATGCACAACTCCACCGGGGAAGGTGCCAGAAACGAGTTCTGTTGGTAGTTTTTACACTACCCCGGTAGGCAGCTGAAAGGCACCACAAAACTTGTTCTACCTGCTTTCTGGGCTGAGATGGGGAACGGCTGAATTTTGGACTCGGCTGGTGACAAAATGTTCCAAACACACCCCATGCACAACTCCACCGGGGAAGGTGCCAGAAACGAGTTCTGTTGGTAGTTTTTACACTACCCCAGTAGGCAGCTGAAAGGCACCACAAAACTTGTTCTACCTGCTTTCTGGGCTGAGATGGGGAATCGCTGAATTTTGGACTCGGCTGGTGACAAAATGTTCCAAACACACCCCATGCACAACTCCACCGGGGAAGGTGCCAGAAACGAGTTCCGTTGGTAGTTTTTACACTACCCCGGTAGGCAGCTGAAAGGCACCACAAAACTTGTTCTACCTGCTTTCTGGGCTGAGATGGGGAACGGCTGAATTTTGGACTCGGCTGGTGACAAAATGTTCCAAACACACCCCATGCACAACTCCACCGGGGAAGGTGCCAGAAACGAGTTCTGTTGGTAGTTTTTACACTACCCCGGTAGGCAGCTGAAAGGCACCACAAAACTTGTTCTACCTGCTTTCTGGGCTGAGATGGGGAACGGCTGAATTTTGGACTCGGCTGGTGACAAAATGTTCCAAACACACCCCATGCACAACTCCACCGGGGAAGGTGCCAGAAACGAGTTCTGTTGGTAGTTTTTACACTACCCCGGTAGGCATTTGAAAGGCACCACAAAACTTGTTCTACCTGCTTTCTGGGCTGAGATGGGGAATCGCTGAATTTTGGACTCGGCTGGTGACAAAATGTTCCAAACACACCCCATGCACAACTCCACCGGGGAAGGTGCCAGAAACGAGTTCTGTTGGTAGTTTTTACAGTACCCCGGTAGGCAGCTGAAAGGCACCACAAAACTTGTTCTACCTGCTTTCTGGGCTGAGATGGGGAACGGCTGAATTTTGGACTCGGCTGCTGACAAAATGTTCCAAACACACCCCATGCACAACTCCACCGGGGAAGGTGCCAGAAACGAGTTCTGTTGGTAGTTTTTACAGTACCCCGGTAGGCAGCTGAAAGGCACCGCAAAACTTGTTGTACCTGCTTTCTGGGCTGACATGGGGAACGGCTGAATTTTGGACTCGGCTGGTGACAAAATGTTCCAAACACACCCCATGCACACCTCCACCGGGGAAGGAGCCAGAAACGAGTTCTGTTGGTAGTTTTTACACTACCCCGGTAGGCAGCTGAAAGGCACCACAAAACTTGTTCTACCTGCTTTCTGGGCTGAGATGGGGAACGGCTGAATTTTGGACTCGGCTGGTGACAAAATGTTCCAAACACACCCCATGCACAACTCCACCGGGGAAGGTGCCAGAAACGAGTTCTGTTGGTAGTTTTTACACTACCCCGGTAGGCAGCTGAAAGGTACCACAAAAGTTTTTCTACCTGCTTTCAGGGCTGAGATGGGGAACAGCTGAATTTTGAACTCGGCTGGTGACAAAATGTTCCAAACACACCCCATGCACACCTCCACCGAGGAAGGTGCCAGAAACGAGTTCTGTTGGTAGTTTTTACACTACCCCGGTAGGCAGCTGAAAGGCACCACAAAACTTGTTCTACCTGCTTTCTGGGCTGAGATGGGGAATCGCTGAATTTTGGACTCGGCTGGTGACAAAATGTTCCAAACACACACCATGCACAACTCCACCGGGGAAGGTGCCAGAAACGAGTTCTGTTGGTAGTTTTTACACTACCCCAGTAGGCAGCTGAAAGGCACCACAAAACTTGTTCTACCTGCTTTCTGGGCTGAGATGGGGAATCGCTGAATTTTGGACTCGGCTGCTGACAAAATGTTCCAAACACACCCCATGCACAACTCCACCGGGGAAGGTGCCAGAAACGAGTTCTGTTCGTAGTTTTTACAGTACCCCGGTAGGCAGCTGAAAGGCACCACAAAACTTGTTCTACCTGCTTTCTGGGCTGAGATGGGGAACGGCTGAATTTTGGACTCGGCTGGTGACAAAATGTTCCAAACACACCCCATGCACAACTCCACCGGGGAAGGTGCCAGAAACGAGTTCTGTTGGTAGTTTTTACACTACCTAGGTAGGCAGCTGAAAGGTACCACAAAAGTTTTTCTACCTGCTTTCTGGGCTGAGATGGGGAATCGCTGAATTTTGAACTCGGCTGGTGACAAAATGTTCCAAACACACCCCATGCACACCTCCACCGAGGAAGGTGCCAGAAACGAGTTCTGTTGGTAGTTTTTACACTACCCTGGTAGGCAGCTGAAAGGCACCACAAAACTTGTTCTACCTGCTTTCTGGGCTGAGATGGGGAATCGCTGAATTTTGGACTCGGCTGGTGACAAAATGTTCCAAACACACCCCATGCACAACTCCACCGGGGAAGGTGCCAGAAACGAGTTCTGTTGGTAGTTTTTACACTACCCCGGTAGGCAGCTGAAAGGCACCACAAAACTTGTTCTACCTGCTTTCTGGGCTGAGATGGGGAATCGCTGAATTTTGGACTCGGCTGGTGACAAAATGTTCCAAACACACCCCATGCACAACTCCACCGGGGAAGGTGCCAGAAACGAGTTCTGTTGGTAGTTTTTACACTACCCCGGTAGGCAGCTGAAAGGCACCACAAAACTTGTTCTACCTGCTTTCTGGGCTGAGATGGGGAATCGCTGAATTTTGGACTCGGCTGGTGACAAAATGTTCCAAACACACCCCATGCACAACTCCACCGGGGAAGGTGCCAGAAACGAGTTCCGTTGGTAGTTTTTACACTACCCCGGTAGGCAGCTGAAAGGCACCACAAAACTTGTTCTACCTGCTTTCTGGGCTGAGATGGGGAATCGCTGAATTTTGGACTCGGCTGGTGACAAAATGTTCCAAACACACCCCATGCACAACTCCACCGGGGAAGGTGCCAGAAACGAGTTCCGTTGGTAGTTTTTACACTACCCCGGTAGGCAGCTGAAAGGCACCACAAAACTTGTTCTACCTGCTTTCTGGGCTGAGATGGGGAATCGCTGAATTTTGGACTCGGCTGGTGACAAAATGTTCCAAACACACCCCATGCACAACTCCACCGGGGAAGGTGCCAGAAACGAGTTCTGTTGGTAGTTTTTACACTACCCCGGTAGGCAGCTGAAAGGCACCACAAAACTTGTTCTACCTGCTTTCTGGGCTGAGATGGGGAATCGCTGAATTTTCGACTCGGCTGGTGACAAAATGTTCCAAACACACCCCATGCACAACTCCACCGGGGAAGGTGCCAGAAACGAGTTCTGTTGGTAGTTTTTACACTACCCCGGTAGGCATTTGAAAGGCACCACAAAACTTGTTCTACCTGCTTTCTGGGCTGAGATGGGGAATCGCTGAATTTTGGACTCGCCTGGTGACAAAATGTTCCAAACACACCCCATGCACAACTCCACCGGGGAAGGTGCCAGAAACGAGTTCTGTTGGTAGTTTTTACACTACCCCGGTAGGCAGCTGAAAGGCACCACAAAACTTGTTCTACCTGCTTTCTGGGCTGAGATGGGGAACGGCTGAATTTTGGACTCGGCTGGTGACAAAATGTTCCAAACACACCCCATGCACAACTCCACCGGGGAAGGTGCCAGAAACGAGTTCTGTTGGTAGTTTTTACACTACCCCGGTAGGCAGCTGAAAGGTACCACAAAAGTTTTTCTACCTGCTTTCTGGGCTGAGATGGGGAACAGCTGAATTTTGGACTCGGCTGCTGACAAAATGTTCCAAACACACCCCATGCACACCTCCACCGAGGAAGGTGCCAGAAACGAGTTCTGTTGGTAGTTTTTACACTACCCCGGTAGGCAGCTGAAAGGCACCACAAAACTTGTTCTACCTGCTTTCTGGGCTGAGATGGGGAATCGCTGAATTTTGGACTCGGCTGGTGACAAAATGTTCCAAACACACACCATGCACAACTCCACCGGGGAAGGTGCCAGAAACGAGTTCTGTTGGTAGTTTTTACACTACCCCAGTAGGCAGCTGAAAGGCACCACAAAACTTGTTCTACCTGCTTTCTGGGCTGAGATGGGGAATCGCTGAATTTTGGACTCGGCTGGTGACAAAATGTTCCAAACACACCCCATGCACAACTCCACCGGGGAAGGTGCCAGAAACGAGTTCTGTTCGTAGTTTTTACAGTACCCCGGTAGGCAGCTGAAAGGCACCACAAAACTTGTTCTACCTGCTTTCTGGGCTGAGATGGGGAACGGCTGAATTTTGGACTCGGCTGGTGACAAAATGTTCCAAACACACCCCATGCACAACTCCACCGGGGAAGGTGCCAGAAACGAGTTCTGTTGGTAGTTTTTACACTACCCCGGTAGGCAGCTGAAAGGTACCACAAAAGTTTTTCTACCTGCTTTCTGGGCTGAGATGGGGAACAGCTGAATTTTGAACTCGGCTGGTGACAAAATGTTCCAAACACACCCCATGCACACCTCCACCGAGGAAGGTGCCAGAAACGAGTTCTGTTGGTAGTTTTTACACTACCCCGGTAGGCAGCTGAAAGGCACCACAAAACTTGTTCTACCTGCTTTCTGGGCTGAGATGGGGAATCGCTGAATTTTGGACTCGGCTGGTGACAAAATGTTCCAAACACACCCCATGCACAACTCCACCGGGGAAGGTGCCAGAAACGAGTTCTGTTGGTAGTTTTTACACTACCCCGGTAGGCAGCTGAAAGGCACCACAAAACTTGTTCTACCTGCTTTCTGGGCTGAGATGGGGAACGGCTGAATTTTGGACTCGGCTGGTGACAAAATGTTCCAAACACACACCATGCACAACTCCACCGGGGAAGGTGCCAGAAACGAGTTCTGTTGGTAGTTTTTACACTACCCCAGTAGGCAGCTGAAAGGCACCACAAAACTTGTTCTACCTGCTTTCTGGGCTGAGATTGGGAATCGCTGAATTTTGGACTCGGCTGGTGACAAAATGTTCCAAACACACCCCATGCACAACTCCACCGGGGAAGGTGCCAGAAACGAGTTCCGTTGGTAGTTTTTACACTACCCCGGTAGGCAGCTGAAAGGCACCACAAAACTTGTTCTACCTGCTTTCTGGGCTGAGATGGGGAACGGCTGAATTTTGGACTCGGCTGGTGACAAAATGTTCCAAACACACCCCATGCACAACTCCACCGGGGAAGGTGCCAGAAACGAGTTCTGTTGGTAGTTTTTACACTACCCCGGTAGGCAGCTGAAAGGCACCACAAAACTTGTTCTACCTGCTTTCTGGGCTGAGATGGGGAACGGCTGAATTTTGGACTCGGCTGGTGACAAAATGTTCCAAACACACCCCATGCACAACTCCACCGGCAAAGGTGCCAGAAACGAGTTCTGTTGGTAGTTTTTACACTACCCCGGTAGGCAGCTGAAAGGCACCACAAAACTTGTTGTACCTGCTTTCTGGGCTGAGATGGGGAATCGCTGAATTTTGGACTCGGCTGGTGACAAAATGTTCCAAACACACCCCATGCACAACTCCACCGGGGAAGGTGCCAGAAACGAGTTCTGTTGGTAGTTTTTACACTACCCCGGTAGGCAGCTGAAAGGCACCACAAAACTTGTTCTACCTGCTTTCTGGGCTGAGATGGGGAATCGCTGAATTTTGGACTCGGCTGGTGACAAAATGTTCCAAACACACCCCATGCACAACTCCACCGGGGAAGGTGCCAGAAACGAGTTCTGTTGGTAGTTTTTACACTACCCCAGTAGGCAGCTGAAAGGCACCACAAAACTTGTTCTACCTGCTTTCTGGGCTGAGATGGGGAATCGCTGAATTTTGGACTCGGCTGGTGACAAAATGTTCCAAACACACCCCATGCACAACTCCACCGGGGAAGGTGCCAGAAACGAGTTCTGTTCGTAGTTTTTACAGTACCCCGGTAGGCAGCTGAAAGGCACCACAAAACTTGTTCTACCTGCTTTCTGGGCTGAGATGGGGAACGGCTGAATTTTGGACTCGGCTGGTGACAAAATGTTCCAAACACACCCCATGCACAACTCCACCGGGGAAGGTGCCAGAAACGAGTTCTGTTGGTAGTTTTTACACTACCCCGGTAGGCAGCTGAAAGGTACCACAAAAGTTTTTCTACCTGCTTTCTGGGCTGAGATGGGGAACAGCTGAATTTTGAACTCGGCTGGTGACAAAATGTTCCAAACACACCCCATGCACACCTCCACCGAGGAAGGTGCCAGAAACGAGTTCTGTTGGTAGTTTTTACACTACCCCGGTAGGCAGCTGAAAGGCACCACAAAACTTGTTCTACCTGCTTTCTGGGCTGAGATGGGGAATCGCTGAATTTTGGACTCGGCTGGTGACAAAATGTTCCAAACACACCCCATGCACAACTCCACCGGGGAAGGTGCCAGAAACGAGTTCTCTTGGTAGTTTTTACACTACCCCGGTAGGCAGCTGAAAGGCACCACAAAACTTGTTCTACCTGCTTTCTGGGCTGAGATGGGGAATCGCTGAATTTTGGACTCGGCTGGTGACAAAATGTTCCAAACACACCCCATGCACAACTCCACCGGGGAAGGTGCCAGAAACGAGTTCTGTTGGTAGTTTTTACAGTACCCCGGTAGGCAGCTGAAAGGCACCACAAAACTTGTTCTACCTGCTTTCTGGGCTGAGATGGGGAACGGCTGAATTTTGGACTCGGCTGGTGACAAAATGTTCCAAACACACACCATGCACAACTCCACCGGGGAAGGTGCCAGAAACGAGTTCTGTTGGTAGTTTTTACACTACCCCAGTAGGCAGCTGAAAGGCACCACAAAACTTGTTCTACCTGCTTTCTGGGCTGAGATGGGGAATCGCTGAATTTTGGACTCGGCTGGTGACAAAATGTTCCAAACACACCCCATGCACAACTCCACCGGGGAAGGTGCCAGAAACGAGTTCCGTTGGTAGTTTTTACACTACCCCGGTAGGCAGCTGAAAGGCACCACAAAACTTGTTCTACCTGCTTTCTGGGCTGAGATGGGGAACGGCTGAATTTTGGACTCGGCTGGTGACAAAATGTTCCAAACACACCCCATGCACAACTCCACCGGGGAAGGTGCCAGAAACGAGTTCTGTTGGTAGTTTTTACAGTACCCCGGTAGGCAGCTGAAAGGCACCACAAAACTTGTTCTACCTGCTTTCTGGGCTGAGATGGGGAACGGCTGAATTTTGGACTCGGCTGGTGACAAAATGTTCCAAACACACCCCATGCACAACTCCACCGGGGAAGGTGCCAGAAACGAGTTCTGTTGGTAGTTTTTACACTACCCCGGTAGGCAGCTGAAAGGCACCACAAAACTTGTTCTACCTGCTTTCTGGGCTGAGATGGGGAATCGCTGAATTTTGGACTCGGCTGGTGACAAAATGTTCCAAACACACCCCATGCACAACTCCACCGGGGAAGGTGCCAGAAACGAGTTCTGTTGGTAGTTTTTACACTACCCCGGTAGGCATTTGAAAGGCACCACAAAACTTGTTCTACCTGCTTTCTGGGCTGAGATGGGGAATCGCTGAATTTTCGACTCGGCTGGTGACAAAATGTTCCAAACACACCCCATGCACAACTCCACCGGGGAAGGTGCCAGAAACGAGTTCCGTTGGTAGTTTTTACACTACCCCGGTAGGCAGCTGAAAGGCACCACAAAACTTGTTCTACCTGCTTTCTGGGCTGAGATGGGGAATCGCTGAATTTTGGACTCGGCTGGTGACAAAATGTTCCAAACACACCCCATGCACAACTCCACCGGGGAAGGTGCCAGAAACGAGTTCCGTTGGTAGTTTTTACACTACCCCGGTAGGCAGCTGAAAGGCACCACAAAACTTGTTCTACCTGCTTTCTGGGCTGAGATGGGGAACGGCTGAATTTTGGACTCGGCTGGTGACAAAATGTTCCAAACACACCCCATGCACAACTCCACCGGGGAAGGTGCCAGAAACGAGTTCTGTTGGTAGTTTTTACACTACCCCGGTAGGCAGCTGAAAGGCACCACAAAACTTGTTCTACCTGCTTTCTGGGCTGAGATGGGGAACGGCTGAATTTTGGACTCGGCTGGTGACAAAATGTTCCAAACACACCCCATGCACAACTCCACCGGGGAAGGTGCCAGAAACGAGTTCTGTTGGTAGTTTTTACACTACCCCGGTAGGCAGCTGAAAGGTACCACAAAAGTTTTTCTACCTGCTTTCTGGGCTGAGATGGGGAACAGCTGAATTTTGAACTCGGCTGGTGACAAAATGTTCCAAACACACCCCATGCACAACTCCACCGGGGAAGGTGCCAGTAACGAGTTCCGTTGGTAGTTTTTACACTACCCTGGTAGGCAGCTGAAAGGCACCACAAAACTTGTTCTACCTGCTTTCTGGGCTGAGATGGGGAATCGCTGAATTTTGGACTCGGCTGGTGACAAAATGTTCCAAACACACCCCATGCACAACTCCACCGGGGAAGGTGCCAGAAACGAGTTCCGTTGGTAGTTTTTACACTACCCCGGTAGGCAGCTGAAAGGCACCACAAAACTTGTTCTACCTGCTTTCTGGGCTGAGATGGGGAATCGCTGAATTTTGGACTCGGCTGGTGACAAAATGTTCCAAACACACCCCATGCACAACTCCACCGGGGAAGGTGCCAGAAACGAGTTCTGTTGGTAGTTTTTACACTACCCCGGTAGGCAGCTGAAAGGCACCACAAAACTTGTTCTACCTGCTTTCTGGGCTGAGATGGGGAATCGCTGACTTTTGGACTCGGCTGGTGACAAAATGTTCCAAACACACCCCATGCACAACTCCACCGGGGAAGGTGCCAGAAACGAGTTCCGTTGGTAGTTTTTACACTACCCCGGTAGGCAGCTGAAAGGCACCACAAAACTTGTTCTACCTGCTTTCTGGGCTGAGATGGGGAATCGCTGAATTTTGGACTCGGCTGGTGACAAAATGTTCCAAACACACCCCATGCACAACTCCACCGGGGAAGGTGCCAGAAACGAGTTCTGTTGGTAGTTTTTACAGTACCCCAGTAGGCAGCTGAAAGGCACCACAAAACTTGTTGTACCTGCTTTCTGGGCTTAGATGGGGAATAGCTGAATTTTGGACTTGGCTGGTGACAAAATGTTCCAAACACACCCCATGCACAACTCCACCGGGGAAGGTGCCAGAAACGAGTTCTGTTGGTAGTTTTTACACTACCCCGGTAGGCAGCTGAAAGGCACCACAAAACTTGTTCTACCTGCTTTCTGGGCTGAGATGGGGAACGGCTGAATTTTGGACTCGGCTGGTGACAAAATGTTCCAAACACACCCCATGCACAACTCCACCGGGGAAGGTGCCAGAAACGAGTTCTGTTGGTAGTTTTTACACTACCCCGGTAGGCAGCTGAAAGGCACCACAAAACTTGTTCTACCTGCTTTCTGGGCTGAGATGGGGAATCGCTGAATTTTGGACTCGGCTGGTGACAAAATGTTCCAAACACACCCCATGCACAACTCCACCGGGGAAGGTGCCAGAAACGAGTTCCGTTGGTAGTTTTTACACTACCCCGGTAGGCAGCTGAAAGGCACCACAAAACTTGTTCTACCTGCTTTCTGGGCTGAGATGGGGAATCGCTGAATTTTGGACTCGGCTGGAGACAAAATGTTCCAAACACACCCCATGCACAACTCCACCGGGGAAGGTGCCAGAAACGAGTTCTGTTGGTAGTTTTTACACTACCCCGGTAGGCAGCTGAAAGGCACCACAAAACTTGTTCTACCTGCTTTCTGGGCTGAGATGGGGAAAGGCTGAATTTTGGACTCGGCTGGTGACAAAATGTTCCAAACACACACCATGCACAACTCCACCGGGGAAGGTGCCAGAAACGAGTTCTGTTGGTAGTTTTTACACTACCCCAGTAGGCAGCTGAAAGGCACCACAAAACTTGTTCTACCTGCTTTCTGGGCTGAGATGGGGAATCGCTGAATTTTGGACTCGGCTGGTGACAAAATGTTCCAAACACACCCCATGCACAACTCCACCGGGGAAGGTGCCAGAAACGAGTTCTGTTGGTAGTTTTTACACTACCCCGGTAGGCAGCTGAAAGGCACCACAAAACTTGTTCTACCTGCTTTCTGGGCTGAGATGGGGAATCGCTGAATTTTGGACTCGGCTGGTGACAAAATGTTCCAAACACACCCCATGCACAACTCCACCGGGGAAGGTGCCAGAAACGAGTTCTGTTGGTAGTTTTTACACTACCCCGGTAGGCAGCTGAAAGGTACCACAAAAGTTTTTCTACCTGCTTTCTGGGCTGAGATGGGGAACGGCTGAATTTTGAACTCGGCTGGTGACAAAATGTTCCAAACACACCCCATGCACACCTCCACCGAGGAAGGTGCCAGAAACGAGTTCTGTTGGTAGTTTTTACACTACCCCGGTAGGCAGCTGAAAGGCACCACAAAACTTGTTCTACCTGCTTTCTGGGCTGAGATGGGGAATCGCTGAATTTTGGACTCGGCTGGTGACAAAATGTTCCAAACACACCCCATGCACAACTCCACCGGCAAAGGTGCCAGAAACGAGTTCTGTTGGTAGTTTTTACACTACCCCGGTAGGCAGCTGAAAGGCACCACAAAACTTGTTCTACCTGCTTTCTGGGCTGAGATGGGGAATCGCTGAATTTTGGACTCGGCTGGTGACAAAATGTTCCAAACACACCCCATGCACAACTCCACCGGGGAAGCTGCCAGAAACGAGTTCCGTTGGTAGTTTTTACACTACCCCGGTAGGCAGCTGAAAGGCACCACAAAACTTGTTCTACCTGCTTTCTGGGCTGAGATGGGGAATCGCTGAATTTTGGACTCGGCTGGTGACAAAATGTTCCAAACACACCCCATGCACAACTCCACCGGGGAAGGTGCCAGAAACGAGTTCTGTTGGTAGTTTTTACACTACCCCAGTAGGCAGCTGAAAGGCACCACAAAACTTGTTCTACCTGCTTTCTGGGCTGAGATGGGGAACGGCTGAATTTTGGACTCGGCTGGTGACAAAATGTTCCAAACACACCCCATGCACAACTCCACCGGGGAAGGTGCCAGAAACGAGTTCTGTTGGTAGTTTTTACACTACCCCAGTAGGCAGCTGAAAGGCACCACAAAACTTGTTCTACCTGCTTTCTGGGCTGAGATGGGGAATCGCTGAATTTTGGACTCGGCTGGTGACAAAATGTTCCAAACACACCCCATGCACAACTCCACCGGGGAAGGTGCCAGAAACGAGTTCCGTTGGTAGTTTTTACACTACCCCGGTAGGCAGCTGAAAGGTACCACAAAAGTTTTTCTACCTGCTTTCTGGGCTGAGATGGGGAACAGCTGAATTTTGGACTCGGCTGGTGACAAAATGTTCCAAACACACCCCATGCACACCTCCACCGAGGAAGGTGCCAGAAACGAGTTCTGTTGGTAGTTTTTACACTACCCCGGTAGGCAGCTGAAAGGCACCACAAAACTTGTTCTACCTGCTTTCTGGGCTGAGATGGGGAATCGCTGAGTTTTGGACTCGGCTGGTGACAAAATGTTCCAAACACACCCCATGCACAACTCCACCGGGGAAGGTGCCAGAAACGAGTTCTGTTGGTAGTTTTTACACTACCCCAGTAGGCAGCTGAAAGGCACCACAAAACTTGTTCTACCTGCTTTCTGGGCTGAGATGGGGAACGGCTGAATTTTGGACTCGGCTGGTGACAAAATGTTCCAAACACACACCATGCACAACTCCACCGGGGAAGGTGCCAGAAACGAGTTCTGTTGGTAGTTTTTACACTACCCCAGTAGGCAGCTGAAAGGCACCACAAAACTTGTTGTACCTGCTTTCTGGGCTGAGATGGGGAATCGCTGAATTTTGGACTCGGCTGGTGACAAAATGTTCCAAACACACCCCATGCACAACTCCACCGGGGAAGGTGCCAGTAACGAGTTCTGTTGGTAGTTTTTACACTACCCCGGTAGGCAGCTGAAAGGCACCACAAAACTTGTTCTACCTGCTTTCTGGGCTGAGATGGGGAACGGCTGAATTTTGGACTCGGCTGGTGACAAAATGTTCCAAACACACCCCATGCACAACTCCACCGGGGAAGGTGCCAGAAACGAGTTCCGTTGGTAGTTTTTACACTACCCCGGTAGGCAGCTGAAAGGCACCACAAAACTTGTTCTACCTGCTTTCTGGGCTGAGATGGGGAATCGCTGAATTTTGGACTCGGCTGGTGACAAAATGTTCCAAACACACCCCATGCACAACTCCACCGGGGAAGGTGCCAGAAACGAGTTCTGTTGGTAGTTTTTACACTACCCCGGTAGGCAGCTGAAAGGCACCACAAAACTTGTTCTACCTGCTTTCTGGGCTGAGATGGGGAATCGCTGACTTTTGGACTCGGCTGGTGACAAAATGTTCCAAACACACCCCATGCACAACTCCACCGGGGAAGGTGCCAGAAACGAGTTCCGTTGGTAGTTTTTACACTACCCCGGTAGGCAGCTGAAAGGCACCACAAAACTTGTTCTACCTGCTTTCTGGGCTGAGATGGGGAATCGCTGAATTTTGGACTCGGCTGGTGACAAAATGTTCCAAACACACCCCATGCACAACTCCACCGGGGAAGGTGCCAGAAACGAGTTCTGTTGGTAGTTTTTACACTACCCCGGTAGGCAGCTGAAAGGCACCACAAAACTTGTTGTACCTGCTTTCTGGGCTTAGATGGGGAATAGCTGAATTTTGGACTTGGCTGGTGACAAAATGTTCCAAACACACCCCATGCACAACTCCACCGGGGAAGGTGCCAGAAACGAGTTCTGTTGGTAGTTTTTACACTACCCCGGTAGGCAGCTGAAAGGCACCACAAAACTTGTTCTACCTGCTTTCTGGGCTGAGATGGGGAATAGCTGAATTTTGGACTTGGCTGGTGACAAAATGTTCCAAACACACCCCATGCACAACTCCACCGGGGAAGGTGCCAGAAACGAGTTCTGTTGGTAGTTTTTACACTACCCCGGTAGGCAGCTGAAAGGCACCACAAAACTTGTTCTACCTGCTTTCTGGGCTGAGATGGGGAATCGCTGAATTTTGGACTCGGCTGGTGACAAAATGTTCCAAACACACCCCATGCACAACTCCACCGGGGCAGGTGCCAGAAACGAGTTCCGTTGGTAGTTTTTACACTACCCCGGTAGGCAGCTGAAAGGCACCACAAAACTTGTTCTACCTGCTTTCTGGGCTGAGATGGGGAATCGCTGAATTTTGGACTCGGCTGGTGACAAAATGTTCCAAACACACACCATGCACAACTCCACCGGGGAAGGTGCCAGAAACGAGTTCTGTTGGTAGTTTTTACACTACCCCGGTAGGCAGCTGAAAGGCACCACAAAACTTGTTCTACCTGCTTTCTGGGCTGAGATGGGGAATAGCTGAATTTTGGACTCGGCTGGTGACAAAATGTTCCAAACACACACCATGCACAACTCCACCGGGGAAGGTGCCAGAAACGAGTTCTGTTGGTAGTTTTTACACTACCCCGGTAGGCAGCTGAAAGGCACCACAAAACTTGTTCTACCTGCTTTCTGGGCTGAGATGGGGAATCGCTGAATTTTGGACTCGGCTGGTGACAAAATGTTCCAAACACACCCCATGCACAACTCCACCGGGGCAGGTGCCAGAAACGAGTTCCGTTGGTAGTTTTTACACTACCCCGGTAGGCAGCTGAAAGGCACCACAAAACTTGTTCTACCTGCTTTCTGGGCTGAGATGGGGAATCGCTGAATTTTGGACTCGGCTGGTGACAAAATGTTCCAAACACACACCATGCACAACTCCACCGGGGAAGGTGCCAGAAACGAGTTCTGTTGGTAGTTTTTACACTACCCCGGTAGGCAGCTGAAAGGCACCACAAAACTTGTTCTACCTGCTTTCTGGGCTGAGATGGGGAAAGGCTGAATTTTGGACTCGGCTGGTGACAAAATGTTCCAAACACACACCATGCACAACTCCACCGGGGAAGGTGCCAGAAACGAGTTCTGTTGGTAGTTTTTACACTACCCCAGTAGGCAGCTGAAAGGCACCACAAAACTTGTTCTACCTGCTTTCTGGGCTGAGATGGGGAATCGCTGAATTTTGGACTCGGCTGGTGACAAAATGTTCCAAACACACCCCATGCACAACTCCACCGGGGAAGGTGCCAGAAACGAGTTCTGTTCGTAGTTTTTACAGTACCCCGGTAGGCAGCTGAAAGGCACCACAAAACTTGTTCTACCTGCTTTCTGGGCTGAGATGGGGAATCGCTGAATTTTGGACTCGGCTGGTGACAAAATGTTCCAAACACACCCCATGCACAACTCCACCGGGGAAGGTGCCAGAAACGAGTTCTGTTGGTAGTTTTTACACTACCCCGGTAGGCAGCTGAAAGGTACCACAAAAGTTTTTCTACCTGCTTTCTGGGCTGACATGGGGAACGGCTGAATTTTGAACTCGGCTGGTGACAAAATGTTCCAAACACACCCCATGCACACCTCCACCGAGGAAGGTGCCAGAAACGAGTTCTGTTGGTAGTTTTTACACTACCCCGGTAGGCAGCTGAAAGGCACCACAAAACTTGTTCTACCTGCTTTCTGGGCTGAGATGGGGAATCGCTGAATTTTGGACTCGGCTGGTGACAAAATGTTCCAAACACACCCCATGCACAACTCCACCGGCAAAGGTGCCAGAAACGAGTTCTGTTGGTAGTTTTTACACTACCCCGGTAGGCAGCTGAAAGGCACCACAAAACTTGTTCTACCTGCTTTCTGGGCTGAGATGGGGAATCGCTGAATTTTGGACTCGGCTGGTGACAAAATGTTCCAAACACACCCCATGCACAACTCCACCGGGGAAGCTGCCAGAAACGAGTTCCGTTGGTAGTTTTTACACTACCCCGGTAGGCAGCTGAAAGGCACCACAAAACTTGTTCTACCTGCTTTCTGGGCTGAGATGGGGAATCGCTGAATTTTGGACTCGGCTGGTGACAAAATGTTCCAAACACACCCCATGCACAACTCCACCGGGGAAGGTGCCAGAAACGAGTTCTGTTGGTAGTTTTTACACTACCCCGGTAGGCAGCTGAAAGGCACCACAAAACTTGTTCTACCTGCTTTCTGGGCTGAGATGGGGAACGGCTGAATTTTGGACTCGGCTGGTGACAAAATGTTCCAAACACACCCCATGCACAACTCCACCGGGGAAGGTGCCAGAAACGAGTTCTGTTGGTAGTTTTTACACTACCCCAGTAGGCAGCTGAAAGGCACCACAAAACTTGTTCTACCTGCTTTCTGGGCTGAGATGGGGAATCGCTGAATTTTGGACTCGGCTGGTGACAAAATGTTCCAAACACACCCCATGCACAACTCCACCGGGGAAGGTGCCAGAAACGAGTTCCGTTGGTAGTTTTTACACTACCCCGGTAGGCAGCTGAAAGGCACCACGAAACTTGTTCTACCTGCTTTCTGGGCTGAGATGGGGAACGGCTGAATTTTGGACTCGGCTGGTGACAAAATGTTCCAAACACACCCCATGCACAACTCCACCGGGGAAGGTGCCAGAAACGAGTTCTGTTGGTAGTTTTTACACTACCCCAGTAGGCAGCTGAAAGGCACCACAAAACTTGTTCTACCTGCTTTCTGGGCTGAGATGGGGAATCGCTGAATTTTGGACTCGGCTGGTGACAAAATGTTCCAAACACACCCCATGCACAACTCCACCGGGGAAGGTGCCAGAAACGAGTTCCGTTGGTAGTTTTTACACTACCCCGGTAGGCAGCTGAAAGGCACCACAAAACTTGTTCTACCTGCTTTCTGGGCTGAGATGGGGAATCGCTGAATTTTGGACTCGGCTGGTGACAAAATGTTCCAAACACACCCCATGCACAACTCCACCGGGGAAGGTGCCAGAAACGAGTTCTGTTGGTAGTTTTTACACTACCCCGGTAGGCAGCTGAAAGGCACCACAAAACTTGTTCTACCTGCTTTCTGGGCTGAGATGGGGAACGGCTGAATTTTGGACTCGGCTGGTGACAAAATGTTGCAAACACACCCCATGCACAACTCCACCGGGGAAGGTGCCAGAAACGAGTTCTGTTGGTAGTTTTTACACTACCCCGGTAGGCAGCTGAAAGGCACCACAAAACTTGTTCTACCTGCTTTCTGGGCTGAGATGGGGAATCGCTGAATTTTGGACTCGGCTGGTGACAAAATGTTCCAAACACACCCCATGCACAACTCCACCGGGGAAGGTGCCAGAAACGAGTTCTGTTGGTAGTTTTTACACTACCCCGGTAGGCATTTGAAAGGCACCACAAAACTTGTTCTACCTGCTTTCTGGGCTGAGATGGGGAATCGCTGAATTTTGGACTCGGCTGGTGACAAAATGTTCCAAACACACCCCATGCACAACTCCACCGGGGAAGGTGCCAGAAACGAGTTCTGTTGGTAGTTTTTACACTACCCCGGTAGGCAGCTGAAAGGCACCACAAAACTTGTTCTACCTGCTTTCTGGGCTGAGATGGGGAACGGCTGAATTTTGGACTCGGCTGGTGACAAAATGTTCCAAACACACCCCATGCACAACTCCACCGGGGAAGGTGCCAGAAACGAGTTCTGTTGGTAGTTTTTACAGTACCCCGGTAGGCAGCTGAAAGGCACCGCAAAACTTGTTGTACCTGCTTTCTGGGCTGACATGGGGAACGGCTGAATTTTGGACTCGGCTGGTGACAAAATGTTCCAAACACACCCCATGCACACCTCCACCGGGGAAGGTGCCAGAAACGAGTTCTGTTGGTAGTTTTTACACTACCCCGGTAGGCATTTGAAAGGCACCACAAAACTTGTTCTACCTGCTTTCTGGGCTGAGATGGGGAACGGCTGAATTTTGGACTCGGCTGGTGACAAAATGTTCCAAACACACCCCATGCACAACTCCACCGGGGAAGGTGCCAGAAACGAGTTCTGTTGGTAGTTTTTACACTACCCCGGTAGGCAGCTGAAAGGTACCACAAAAGTTTTTCTACCTGCTTTCTGGGCTGAGATGGGGAACGGCTGAATTTTGAACTCGGCTGGTGACAAAATGTTCCAAACACACCCCATGCACACCTCCACCGAGGAAGGTGCCAGAAACGAGTTCTGTTGGTAGTTTTTACACTACCCCGGTAGGCAGCTGAAAGGCACCACAAAACTTGTTCTACCTGCTTTCTGGGCTGAGATGGGGAATCGCTGAATTTTGGACTCGGCTGGTGACAAAATGTTCCAAACACACCCCATGCACAACTCCACCGGGGAAGGTGCCAGAAACGAGTTCTGTTGGTAGTTTTTACACTACCCCGGTAGGCAGCTGAAAGGCACCACAAAACTTGTTCTACCTGCTTTCTGGGCTGAGATGGGGAATCGCTGAATTTTGGACTCGGCTGGTGACAAAATGTTCCAAACACAGCCCATGCACAACTCCACCGGGGAAGGTGCCAGAAACGAGTTCTGTTGGTAGTTTTTACACTACCCCGGTAGGCAGCTGAAAGGCACCACAAAACTTGTTCTACCTGCTTTCTGGGCTGAGATGGGGAATCGCTGAATTTTCGACTCGGCTGGTGACAAAATGTTCCAAACACACCCCATGCACAACTCCACCGGGGAAGGTGCCAGAAACGAGTTCTGTTGGTAGTTTTTACACTACCCCGGTAGGCAGCTGAAAGGCACCACAAAACTTGTTCTACCTGCTTTCTGGGCTGAGATGGGGAACGGCTGAATTTTGGACTCGGCTGGTGACAAAATGTTCCAAACACACCCCATGCACAACTCCACCGGGGAAGGTGCCAGAAACGAGTTCCGTTGGTAGTTTTTACACTACCCCGGTAGGCAGCTGAAAGGCACCACAAAACTTGTTCTACCTGCTTTCTGGGCTGAGATGGGGAACAGCTGAATTTTGAACTCGGCTGCTGACAAAATGTTCCAAACACACCCCATGCACACCTCCACCGAGGAAGGTGCCAGAAACGAGTTCTGTTGGTAGTTTTTACACTACCCCGGTAGGCAGCTGAAAGGCACCACAAAACTTGTTCTACCTGCTTTCTGGGCTGAGATGGGGAATCGCTGAATTTTGGACTCGGCTGGTGACAAAATGTTCCAAACACACCCCATGCACAACTCCACCGGGGAAGGTGCCAGAAACGAGTTCTGTTGGTAGTTTTTACAGTACCCCAGTAGGCAGCTGAAAGGCACCACAAAACTTGTTCTACCTGCTTTCTGGGCTGAGATGGGGAATCGCTGAATTTTGGACTCGGCTGGTGACAAAATGTTCCAAACACACCCCATGCACAACTCCACCGGGGAAGGTGCCAGAAACGAGTTCCGTTGGTAGTTTTTACACTACCCCGGTAGGCAGCTGAAAGGCACCACAAAACTTGTTCTACCTGCTTTCTGGGCTGAGATGGGGAACGGCTGAATTTTGGACTCGGCTGGTGACAAAATGTTCCAAACACACCCCATGCACAACTCCACCGGGGAAGGTGCCAGAAACGAGTTCCGTTGGTAGTTTTTACACTACCCCGGTAGGCAGCTGAAAGGCACCACAAAACTTGTTCTACCTGCTTTCTGGGCTGAGATGGGGAATCGCTGAATTTTGGACTCGGCTGGTGACAAAATGTTCCAAACACACCCCATGCACAACTCCACCGGGGAAGGTGCCAGAAACGAGTTCTGTTGGTAGTTTTTACACTACCCCGGTAGGCAGCTGAAAGGCACCACAAAACTTGTTCTACCTGCTTTCTGGGCTGAGATGGGGAACGGCTGAATTTTGGACTCGGCTGGTGACAAAATGTTCCAAACACACCCCATGCACAACTCCACCGGGGAAGGTGCCAGAAACGAGTTCTGTTGGTAGTTTTTACACTACCCCGGTAGGCAGCTGAAAGGCACCACAAAACTTGTTCTACCTGCTTTCTGGGCTGAGATGGGGAATCGCTGAATTTTGGACTCGGCTGGTGACAAAATGTTCCAAACACACCCCATGCACAACTCCACCGGGGAAGGTGCCAGAAACGAGTTCTGTTGGTAGTTTTTACACTACCCCGGTAGGCAGCTGAAAGGCACCACAAAACTTGTTGTACCTGCTTTCTGGGCTGAGATGGGGAACGGCTGAATTTTGGACTCGGCTGGTGACAAAATGTTCCAAACACACCCCATGCACAACTCCACCGGGGAAGGTGCCAGAAACGAGTTCCGTTGGTAGTTTTTACACTACCCCGGTAGGCAGCTGAAAGGTACCACAAAAGTTTTTCTACCTGCTTTCTGGGCTGAGATGGGGAACAGCTGAATTTTGAACTCGGCTGGTGACAAAATGTTCCAAACACACCCCATGCACACCTCCACCGAGGAAGGTGCCAGAAACGAGTTCTGTTGGTAGTTTTTACACTACCCCGGTAGGCAGCTGAAAGGCACCACAAAACTTGTTCTACCTGCTTTCTGGGCTGAGATGGGGAATCGCTGAATTTTGGACTCGGCTGGTGACAAAATGTTCCAAACACACCCCATGCACAACTCCACCGGGGAAGGTGCCAGAAACGAGTTCTGTTGGTAGTTTTTACACTACCCCGGTAGGCAGCTGAAAGGCACCACAAAACTTGTTCTACCTGCTTTCTGGGCTGAGATGGGGAATCGCTGAATTTTGGACTCGGCTGGTGACAAAATGTTCCAAACACACCCCATGCACAACTCCACCGGGGAAGGTGCCAGAAACGAGTTCCGTTGGTAGTTTTTACACTACCCCGGTAGGCAGCTGAAAGGCACCACAAAACTTGTTGTACCTGCTTTCTGGGCTTAGATGGGGAATAGCTGAATTTTGGACTTGGCTGGTGACAAAATGTTCCAAACACAGCCCATGCACAACTCCACCGGGGAAGGTGCCAGAAACGAGTTCTGTTGGTAGTTTTTACACTACCCCGGTAGGCAGCTGAAAGGCACCACAAAACTTGTTCTACCTGCTTTCTGGGCTGAGATGGGGAATCGCTGAATTTTCGACTCGGCTGGTGACAAAATGTTCCAAACACACCCCATGCACAACTCCACCGGGGAAGGTGCCAGAAACGAGTTCTGTTGGTAGTTTTTACAGTACCCCAGTAGGCAGCTGAAAGGCACCACAAAACTTGTTCTACCTGCTTTCTGGGCTGAGATGGGGAATCGCTGAATTTTGGACTCGGCTGGTGACAAAATGTTCCAAACACACCCCATGCACAACTCCACCGGGGAAGGTGCCAGAAACGAGTTCTGTTGGTAGTTTTTACACTACCCCGGTAGGCAGCTGAAAGGCACCACAAAACTTGTTCTACCTGCTTTCTGGGCTGAGATGGGGAATCGCTGAATTTTGGACTCGGCTGGTGACAAAATGTTCTAAACACACCCCATGCACAACTCCACCGGGGAAGGTGCCAGAAACGAGTTCTGTTGGTAGTTTTTACACTACCCCGGTAGGCAGCTGAAAGGCACCACAAAACTTGTTCTACCTGCTTTCTGGGCTGAGATGGGGAATCGCTGAATTTTGGACTCGGCTGGTGACAAAATGTTCCAAACACACCCCATGCACAACTCCACCGGGGAAGGTGCCAGAAACGAGTTCTGTTGGTAGTTTTTACACTACCCCGGTAGGCAGCTGAAAGGCACCACAAAACTTGTTCTACCTGCTTTCTGGGCTGAGATGGGGAATCGCTGAATTTTGGACTCGGCTGGTGACAAAATGTTCCAAACACACCCCATGCACAACTCCACCGGGGAAGGTGCCAGAAACGAGTTCCGTTGGTAGTTTTTACACTACCCCGGTAGGCAGCTGAAAGGCACCACAAAACTTGTTCTACCTGCTTTCTGGGCTGAGATGGGGAATCGCTGAATTTTGGACTCGGCTGGTGACAAAATGTTCCAAACACACCCCATGCACAACTCCACCGGGGAAGGTGCCAGAAACGAGTTCTGTTGGTAGTTTTTACACTACCCCGGTAGGCAGCTGAAAGGCACCACAAAACTTGTTCTACCTGCTTTCTGGGCTTAGATGGGGAATAGCTGAATTTTGGACTTGGCTGGTGACAAAATGTTCCAAACACACCCCATGCACAACTCCACCGGGGAAGGTGCCAGAAACGAGTTCTGTTGGTAGTTTTTACACTACCCCGGTAGGCAGCTGAAAGGCACCACAAAACTTGTTCTACCTGCTTTCTGGGCTGAGATGGGGAATCGCTGAATTTTGGACTCGGCTGGTGACAAAATGTTCCAAACACACACCATGCACAACTCCACCGGGGAAGGTGCCAGAAACGAGTTCTGTTGGTAGTTTTTACACTACCCCGGTAGGCAGCTGAAAGGCACCACAAAACTTGTTCTACCTGCTTTCTGGGCTGAGATGGGGAATCGCTGAATTTTGGACTCGGCTGGTGACAAAATGTTCCAAACACACCCCATGCACAACTCCACCGGGGAAGGTGCCAGAAACGAGTTCTGTTGGTAGTTTTTACACTACCCCGGTAGGCAGCTGAAAGGCACCACAAAACTTGTTCTACCTGCTTTCTGGGCTGAGATGGGGAACCGCTGAATTTTGGACTCGGCTGGTGACAAAATGTTCCAAACACACCCCATGCACACCTCCACCGGGGAAGGTGCCAGAAACGAGTTCTGTTGGTAGTTTTTACAGTACCCCAGTAGGCAGCTGAAAGGCACCACAAAAGTTTTTCTACCTGCTTTCTGGGCTGAGACGGGGATCAGCTGAATTTTGGACTCGGCTGCTGACAAAATGTTCCAAACACACCCCATGCACAACTCCACCGGGGAAGGTGCCAGAAACGAGTTCTGTTGGTAGTTTTTACACTACCCCGGTAGGCAGCTGAAAGGCACCACAAAACTTGTTCTACCTGCTTTCTGGGCTGAGATGGGGAATCGCTGAATTTTGGACTCGGCTGGTGACAAAATGTTCCAAACACACCCCATGCACAACTCCACCGGGGAAGGTGCCAGAAACGAGTTCCGTTGGTAGTTTTTACACTACCCCGGTAGGCAGCTGAAAGGCACCACAAAACTTGTTGTACCTGCTTTCTGGGCTTAGATGGGGAATAGCTGAATTTTGGACTTGGCTGGTGACAAAATGTTCCAAACACAGCCCATGCACAACTCCACCGGGGAAGGTGCCAGAAACGAGTTCTGTTGGTAGTTTTTACACTACCCCGGTAGGCAGCTGAAAGGCACCACAAAACTTGTTCTACCTGCTTTCTGGGCTGAGATGGGGAATCGCTGAATTTTCGACTCGGCTGGTGACAAAATGTTCCAAACACACCCCATGCACAACTCCACCGGGGAAGGTGCCAGAAACGAGTTCTGTTGGTAGTTTTTACACTACCCCGGTAGGCAGCTGAAAGGCACCACAAAACTTGTTCTACCTGCTTTCTGGGCTGAGATGGGGAATCGCTGAATTTTGGACTCGGCTGGTGACAAAATGTTCCAAACACACCCCATGCACAACTCCACCGGGGAAGGTGCCAGAAACGAGTTCTGTTGGTAGTTTTTACACTACCCCGGTAGGCAGCTGAAAGGCACCACAAAACTTGTTCTACCTGCTTTCTGGGCTGAGATGGGGAATCGCTGAATTTTGGACTCGGCTGGTGACAAAATGTTCCAAACACACCCCATGCACAACTCCACCGGGGAAGGTGCCAGAAACGAGTTCCGTTGGTAGTTTTTACACTACCCCGGTAGGCAGCTGAAAGGCACCACAAAACTTGTTCTACCTGCTTTCTGGGCTGAGATGGGGAATCGCTGAATTTTGGACTCGGCTGGTGACAAAATGTTCCAAACACACCCCATGCACAACTCCACCGGGGAAGGTGCCAGAAACGAGTTCTGTTGGTAGTTTTTACACTACCCCGGTAGGCAGCTGAAAGGCACCACAAAACTTGTTCTACCTGCTTTCTGGGCTTAGATGGGGAATAGCTGAATTTTGGACTTGGCTGGTGACAAAATGTTCCAAACACACCCCATGCACAACTCCACCGGGGAAGGTGCCAGAAACGAGTTCTGTTGGTAGTTTTTACACTACCCCGGTAGGCAGCTGAAAGGCACCACAAAACTTGTTCTACCTGCTTTCTGGGCTGAGATGGGGAATCGCTGAATTTTGGACTCGGCTGGTGACAAAATGTTCCAAACACACACCATGCACAACTCCACCGGGGAAGGTGCCAGAAACGAGTTCTGTTGGTAGTTTTTACACTACCCCGGTAGGCAGCTGAAAGGCACCACAAAACTTGTTCTACCTGCTTTCTGGGCTGAGATGGGGAATCGCTGAATTTTGGACTCGGCTGGTGACAAAATGTTCCAAACACACCCCATGCACAACTCCACCGGGGAAGGTGCCAGAAACGAGTTCTGTTGGTAGTTTTTACACTACCCCGGTAGGCAGCTGAAAGGCACCACAAAACTTGTTCTACCTGCTTTCTGGGCTGAGATGGGGAACCGCTGAATTTTGGACTCGGCTGGTGACAAAATGTTCCAAACACACCCCATGCACACCTCCACCGGGGAAGGTGCCAGAAACGAGTTCTGTTGGTAGTTTTTACACTACCCCAGTAGGCAGCTGAAAGGCACCACAAAAGTTTTTCTACCTGCTTTCTGGGCTGAGACGGGGATCAGCTGAATTTTGGACTCGGCTGCTGACAAAATGTTCCAAACACACCCCATGCACAACTCCACCGGGGAAGGTGCCAGAAACGAGTTCTGTTGGTAGTTTTTACAGTACCCCGGTAGGCAGCTGAAAGGCACCGCAAAACTTGTTGTACCTGCTTTCTGGGCTGACATGGGGAACGGCTGAATTTTGGACTCGGCTGGTGACAAAATGTTCCAAACACACCCCATGCACAACTCCACCGGGGAAGGTGCCAGAAACGAGTTCTGTTGGTAGTTTTTACACTACCCCGGTAGGCAGCTGAAAGGCACCACTAAACTTGTTCTACCTGCTTTCTGGGCTGAGATGGGGAACGGCTGAATTTTGGACTCGGCTGGTAACAAAATGTTCCAAAGACACCCCATGCACAGCTCCACCGGGGGAAGGAGCCAGAAACGAGTTCTGTTGGTAGTTTTTACACTACCCCGGTAGGCAGCTGAAAGGCACCACAAAACTTGTTCTACCTGCTTTCTGGTCTGAGAAGGAGAATCGCTGAATTTTGGACTCGGCTGGTGACAAAATGTTCCAAACACACCCCATGCACAACTCCACCGGGGAAGGTGCCAGAAACGAGTTCTGTTCGTAGTTTTTACAGTACCCCGGTAGGCAGCTGAAAGGTACCACAAAAGTTTTTCTACCTGCTTTCTGGGCTGAGATGGGGATCAGCTGAAGTTTGGACTCGGCTGCTGACAAAATGTTCCAAACACACCCCATGCACAACTCCACCGGGGAAGGAGCCAGAAACGAGTTCTGTTGGTAGTTTTTACACTACCCCGGTAGGCAGCTGAAAGGCACCAGAAAACTTGTTCTACCTGCTTTCTGGGCTGAGATGGGGAATCGCTGAATTTTGGACTCGGCTGGTGACAAAATGTTCCAAACACACCCCATGCACAACTCCACCGGGGAAGGTGCCAGAAACGAGTTCTGTTGGTAGTGTTTACACTACCCCGGTAGGCAGCTGAAAGGCACCACAAAACTTGTTCTACCTGCTTTCTGGGCTGAGATGGGGAATCGCTGAATTTTGGACTCGGCTGGTGACAAAATGTTCCAAACACACACCATGCACAACTCCACCGGGGAAGGTGCCAGAAACGAGTTCTGTTGGTAGTTTTTACACTACCCCAGTAGGCAGCTGAAAGGCACCACAAAACTTGTTCTACCTGCTTTCTGGGCTGAGATGGGGAATCGCTGAATTTTGGACTCGGCTGGTGACAAAATGTTCCAAACACACCCCATGCACAACTCCACCGGGGAAGGTGCCAGAAACGAGTTCTGTTGGTAGTTTTTACACTACCCCGGTAGGCAAGAGAAAGGCACCACAAAACTTGTTCTACCTGCTTTCTGGGCTGAGATGGGGAATCGCTGAATTTTGGACTCGGCTGGTGACAAAATGTTCCAAACACACCCCATGCACAACTCCACCGGGGAAGGTGCCAGAAACGAGTTCTGTTGGTAGTTTTTACACTACCCCAGTAGGCAGCTGAAAGGCACCACAAAACTTGTTCTACCTGCTTTCTGGGCTGAGATGGGGAATCGCTGAATTTTGGACTCGGCTGGTGACAAAATGTTCCAAACACACCCCATGCACAACTCCACCGGGGAAGGTGCCAGAAACGAGTTCTCTTGGTAGTTTTTACACTACCCCGGTAGGCAGCTGAAAGGCACCACAAAACTTGTTCTACCTGCTTTCTGGGCTGAGATGGGGAATCGCCGAATTTTGGACTCGGCTGGTGACAAAATGTTCCAAACACACACCATGCACAACTCCACCGGGGAAGGTGCCAGAAACGAGTTCTGTTGGTAGTTTTTACACTACCCCGGTAGGCAGCTGAAAGGCACCACAAAACTTGTTCTACCTGCTTTCTGGGCTGAGATGGGGAATCGCTGAATTTTGGACTCGGCTGGTGACAAAATGTTCCAAACACACCCCATGCACAACTCCAACGGGAAAGGTGCCAGAAACGAGTTCTGTTGGTAGTTTTTACACTACCCCGGTAGGCAGCTGAAAGGCACCACAAAACTTGTTCTACCTGCTTTCTGGGCTGAGATGGGGAATCGCTGAATTTTCGACTCGGCTGCTGACAAAATGTTCCAAACACACCCCATGCACAACTCCACCGGGGAAGGTGCCAGAAACGAGTTCTGTTGGTAGTTTTTACACTACCCCGGTAGGCAGCTGAAAGGCACCACAAAACTTGTTCTACCTGCTTTCTGGGCTGAGATGGGGAATCGCTGAATTTTCGACTCGGCTGCTGACAAAATGTTCCAAACACACCCCATGCACAACTCCACCGGGGAAGGTACCAGAAACGAGTTCTGTTGGTAGTTTTTACACTACCCCGGTAGGCAAGAGAAAGGCACCACAAAACTTGTTCTACCTTCTTTCTGGGCTGAGATGGGGAATCGCTGAATTTTGGACTCGGCTGGTGACAAAATGTTCCAAACACACCCCATGCACAACTCCACCGGGGAAGGTGCCAGAAACGAGTTCTGTTGGTAGTTTTTACACTACCCCGGTAGGCAAGAGAAAGGCACCAACAAAACTTGTTCTACCTGCTTTCTGGGCTGAGATGGGGAATCGCTGAATTTTGGACTCGGCTGGTGACAAAATGTTCCAAACACACCCCATGCACAACTCCACCGGGGAAGGGGCCAGAAACGAGTTCTGTTGGTAGTTTTTACACTACCCCGGTAGGCAGCTGAAAGGCACCACAAAACTTGTTCTACCTGCTTTCTGGGCTGAGATGGGGAATCGCTGAATTTTGGACTCGGCTGGTGACAAAATGTTCCAAACACACCCCATGCACAACTCCACCGGGGAAGGTGCCAGAAACGAGTTCTCTTGGTAGTTTTTACACTACCCCGGTAGGCAGCTGAAAGGCACCACAAAAGTTTTTCTACCTGCTTTCTGGGCTGAGATGGGGAATCGCTGAATTTTCGACTCGGCTGCTGACAAAATGTTCCAAACACACCCCATGCACAACTCCACCGGGGAAGGTGCCAGAAACGAGTTCTCTTGGTAGTTTTTACACTACCCCGGTAGGCAGCTGAAAGGCACCACAAAACTTGTTCTACCTGCTTTCTGGGCTGAGATGGGGAACGGCTGAATTTTGGACTCGGCTGGTGACAAAATGTTCCAAACACACCCCATGCACAACTCCACCGGGGAAGGTGCCAGAAACGAGTTCTGTTGGTAGTTTTTACACTACCCCGGTAGGCAGCTGAAAGGCACCACAAAACTTGTTCTACCTGCTTTCTGGGCTGAGATGGGGAAAGGCTGAATTTTGGACTCGGCTGGTGACAAAATGTTCCAAACACACACCATGCACAACTCCACCGGGGAAGGTGCCAGAAACGAGTTCTGTTGGTAGTTTTTACACTACCCCAGTAGGCAGCTGAAAGGCACCACAAAACTTGTTCTACCTGCTTTCTGGGCTGAGATGGGGAATCGCTGAATTTTGGACTCGGCTGGTGACAAAATGTTCCAAACACACCCCATGCACAACTCCACCGGGGAAGGTGCCAGAAACGAGTTCTGTTGGTAGTTTTTACACTACCCCGGTAGGCAGCTGAAAGGCACCACAAAACTTGTTGTACCTGCTTTCTGGGCTTAGATGGGGAATAGCTGAATTTTGGACTTGGCTGGTGACAAAATGTTCCAAACACACCCCATGCACACCTCCACCGGGGAAGGTGCCAGAAACGAGTTCTGTTGGTAGTTTTTACACTACCCCGGTAGGCAGCTGAAAGGCACCACAAAACTTGTTCTACCTGCTTTCTGGGCTGAGATGGGGATTCGCTGAATTTTCGACTCGGCTGGTGACAAAATGTTCCAAACACACCCCATGCACAACTCCACTGGGGAAGGTGCCAGAAACGAGTTCTGTTGGTAGTTTTTACACTACCCCGGTAGGCAGCTGAAAGGCACCACAAAACTTGTTCTACCTGCTTTCTGGGCTGAGATGGGGAATCGCTGAATTTTGGACTCGGCTGGTGACAAAATGTTCCAAACACACCCCATGCACAACTCCACCGGGGAAGGTGCCAGAAACGAGTTCCGTTGGTAGTTTTTACACTACCCCGGTAGGCAGCTGAAAGGCACCACAAAACTTGTTCTACCTGCTTTCTGGGCTGAGATGGGGAATCGCTGAATTTTGGACTCGGCTGGTGACAAAATGTTCCAAACACACCCCATGCACAACTCCACCGGGGAAGGTGCCAGAAACGAGTTCTGTTGGTAGTTTTTACACTACCCCGGTAGGCAAGAGAAAGGCACCACAAAACTTGTTCTACCTGCTTTCTGGGCTGAGATGGGGAATCGCTGAATTTTGGACTCGGCTGGTGACAAAATGTTCCAAACACACCCCATGCACAACTCCACCGGGGAAGGTGCCAGAAACTAGTTCTGTTGGTAGTTTTTACACTACCCCGGTAGGCAGCTGAAAGGCACCACAAAACTTGTTCTACCTGCTTTCTGGGCTGAGATGGGGAATCGCTGAATTTTGGACTCGGCTGGTGACAAAATGTTCCAAACACACCCCATGCACAACTCCACCGGGGAAGGTGCCAGAAACGAGTTCCGTTGGTAGTTTTTACACTACCCCAGTAGGCAGCTGAAAGGCACCACAAAACTTGTTCTACCTGCTTTCTGGGCTGAGATGGGGAATCGCTGAATTTTGGACTCGGCTGGTGACAAAATGTTCCAAACACACCCCATGCACAACTCCACCGGGGAAGGTGCCAGAAACGAGTTCTGTTGGTAGTTTTTACACTACCCCGGTAGGCAAGAGAAAGGCACCACAAAACTTGTTCTACCTGCTTTCTGGGCTGAGATGGGGAATCGCTGAATTTTGGACTCGGCTGGTGACAAAATGTTCCAAACACACCCCATGCACAACTCCACCGGGGAAGGTGCCAGAAACGAGTTCTGTTGGTAGTTTTTACACTACCCCAGTAGGCAGCTGAAAGGCACCACAAAACTTGTTCTACCTGCTTTCTGGGCTGAGATGGGGAATCGCTGAATTTTGGACTCGGCTGGTGACAAAATGTTCCAAACACACCCCATGCACAACTCCACCGGGGAAGGTGCCAGAAACGAGTTCTCTTGGTAGTTTTTACACTACCCCGGTAGGCAGCTGAAAGGCACCACAAAACTTGTTCTACCTGCTTTCTGGGCTGAGATGGGGAATCGCCGAATTTTGGACTCGGCTGGTGACAAAATGTTCCAAACACACACCATGCACAACTCCACCGGGGAAGGTGCCAGAAACGAGTTCTGTTGGTAGTTTTTACACTACCCCGGTAGGCAGCTGAAAGGCACCACAAAACTTGTTCTACCTGCTTTCTGGGCTGAGATGGGGAATCGCTGAATTTTGGACTCGGCTGGTGACAAAATGTTCCAAACACACCCCATGCACAACTCCAACGGGAAAGGTGCCAGAAACGAGTTCTGTTGGTAGTTTTTACACTACCCCGGTAGGCAGCTGAAAGGCACCACAAAACTTGTTCTACCTGCTTTCTGGGCTGAGATGGGGAATCGCTGAATTTTCGACTCGGCTGCTGACAAAATGTTCCAAACACACCCCATGCACAACTCCACCGGGGAAGGTGCCAGAAACGAGTTCTGTTGGTAGTTTTTACACTACCCCGGTAGGCAGCTGAAAGGCACCACAAAACTTGTTCTACCTGCTTTCTGGGCTGAGATGGGGAATCGCTGAATTTTCGACTCGGCTGCTGACAAAATGTTCCAAACACACCCCATGCACAACTCCACCGGGGAAGGTACCAGAAACGAGTTCTGTTGGTAGTTTTTACACTACCCCGGTAGGCAAGAGAAAGGCACCACAAAACTTGTTCTACCTTCTTTCTGGGCTGAGATGGGGAATCGCTGAATTTTGGACTCGGCTGGTGACAAAATGTTCCAAACACACCCCATGCACAACTCCACCGGGGAAGGTGCCAGAAACGAGTTCTGTTGGTAGTTTTTACACTACCCCGGTAGGCAAGAGAAAGGCACCAACAAAACTTGTTCTACCTGCTTTCTGGGCTGAGATGGGGAATCGCTGAATTTTGGACTCGGCTGGTGACAAAATGTTCCAAACACACCCCATGCACAACTCCACCGGGGAAGGGGCCAGAAACGAGTTCTGTTGGTAGTTTTTACACTACCCCGGTAGGCAGCTGAAAGGCACCACAAAACTTGTTCTACCTGCTTTCTGGGCTGAGATGGGGAATCGCTGAATTTTGGACTCGGCTGGTGACAAAATGTTCCAAACACACCCCATGCACAACTCCACCGGGGAAGGTGCCAGAAACGAGTTCTCTTGGTAGTTTTTACACTACCCCGGTAGGCAGCTGAAAGGCACCACAAAACTTGTTGTACCTGCTTTCTGGGCTGAGATGGGGAATCGCTGAATTTTCGACTCGGCTGCTGACAAAATGTTCCAAACACACCCCATGCACAACTCCACCGGGGAAGGTGCCAGAAACGAGTTCTCTTGGTAGTTTTTACACTACCCCGGTAGGCAGCTGAAAGGCACCACAAAACTTGTTCTACCTGCTTTCTGGGCTGAGATGGGGAACGGCTGAATTTTGGACTCGGCTGGTGACAAAATGTTCCAAACACACCCCATGCACAACTCCACCGGGGAAGGTGCCAGAAACGAGTTCTGTTGGTAGTTTTTACACTACCCCGGTAGGCAGCTGAAAGGCACCACAAAACTTGTTCTACCTGCTTTCTGGGCTGAGATGGGGAAAGGCTGAATTTTCGACTCGGCTGGTGACAAAATGTTCCAAACACACACCATGCACAACTCCACCGGGGAAGGTGCCAGAAACGAGTTCTGTTGGTAGTTTTTACACTACCCCAGTAGGCAGCTGAAAGGCACCACAAAACTTGTTCTACCTGCTTTCTGGGCTGAGATGGGGAATCGCTGAATTTTGGACTCGGCTGGTGACAAAATGTTCCAAACACACCCCATGCACAACTCCACCGGGGAAGGTGCCAGAAACGAGTTCTGTTGGTAGTTTTTACACTACCCCGGTAGGCAGCTGAAAGGCACCACAAAACTTGTTGTACCTGCTTTCTGGGCTTAGATGGGGAATAGCTGAATTTTGGACTTGGCTGGTGACAAAATGTTCCAAACACACCCCATGCACACCTCCACCGGGGAAGGTGCCAGAAACGAGTTCTGTTGGTAGTTTTTACACTACCCCGGTAGGCAGCTGAAAGGCACCACAAAACTTGTTCTACCTGCTTTCTGGGCTGAGATGGGGATTCGCTGAATTTTCGACTCGGCTGGTGACAAAATGTTCCAAACACACCCCATGCACAACTCCACTGGGGAAGGTGCCAGAAACGAGTTCTGTTGGTAGTTTTTACACTACCCCGGTAGGCAGCTGAAAGGCACCACAAAACTTGTTCTACCTGCTTTCTGGGCTGAGATGGGGAATCGCTGAATTTTGGACTCGGCTGGTGACAAAATGTTCCAAACACACCCCATGCACAACTCCACCGGGGAAGGTGCCAGAAACGAGTTCCGTTGGTAGTTTTTACACTACCCCGGTAGGCAGCTGAAAGGCACCACAAAACTTGTTCTACCTGCTTTCTGGGCTGAGATGGGGAATCGCTGAATTTTGGACTCGGCTGGTGACAAAATGTTCCAAACACACCCCATGCACAACTCCACCGGGGAAGGTGCCAGAAACGAGTTCTGTTGGTAGTTTTTACACTACCCCGGTAGGCAAGAGAAAGGCACCACAAAACTTGTTCTACCTGCTTTCTGGGCTGAGATGGGGAATCGCTGAATTTTGGACTCGGCTGGTGACAAAATGTTCCAAACACACCCCATGCACAACTCCACCGGGGAAGGTGCCAGAAACTAGTTCTGTTGGTAGTTTTTACACTACCCCGGTAGGCAGCTGAAAGGCACCACAAAACTTGTTCTACCTGCTTTCTGGGCTGAGATGGGGAATCGCTGAATTTTGGACTCGGCTGGTGACAAAATGTTCCAAACACACCCCATGCACAACTCCACCGGGGAAGGTGCCAGAAACGAGTTCTGTTGGTAGTTTTTACACTACCCCGGTAGGCAGCTGAAAGGCACCACAAAACTTGTTCTACCTGCTTTCTGGGCTGAGATGGGGAATCGCTGAATTTTGGACTCGGCTGGTGACAAAATGTTCCAAACACACCCCATGCACAACTCCACCGGGGAAGGTGCCAGAAACGAGTTCTGTTGGTAGTTTTTACACTACCCCGGTAGGCAGCTGAAAGGCACCACAAAACTTGTTCTACCTGCTTTCTGGGCTGAGATGGGGAATCGCTGAATTTTGGACTCGGCTGGTGACAAAATGTTCCAAACACACCCCATGCACAACTCCAACGGGAAAGGTGCCAGAAACGAGTTCTGTTGGTAGTTTTTACACTACCCCGGTAGGCAGCTGAAAGGCACCACAAAACTTGTTCTACCTGCTTTCTGGGCTGAGATGGGGAATCGCTGAATTTTCGACTCGGCTGCTGACAAAATGTTCCAAACACACCCCATGCACAACTCCACCGGGGAAGGTACCAGAAACGAGTTCTGTTGGTAGTTTTTACACTACCCCGGTAGGCAAGAGAAAGGCACCACAAAACTTGTTCTACCTGCTTTCTGGGCTGAGATGGGGAATCGCTGAATTTTGGACTCGGCTGGTGACAAAATGTTCCAAACACACCCCATGCACAACTCCACCGGGGAAGGTGCCAGAAACGAGTTCTGTTGGTAGTTTTTACACTACCCCGGTAGGCAAGAGAAAGGCACCAACAAAACTTGTTCTACCTGCTTTCTGGGCTGAGATGGGGAATCGCTGAATTTTGGACTCGGCTGGTGACAAAATGTTCCAAACACACCCCATGCACAACTCCACCGGGGAAGGTGCCAGAAACGAGTTCTGTTGGTAGTTTTTACACTACCCCGGTAGGCAGCTGAAAGGCACCACAAAACTTGTTCTACCTGCTTTCTGGGCTGAGATGGGGAATCGCTGAATTTTGGACTCGGCTGGTGACAAAATGTTCCAAACACACCCCATGCACAACTCCAACGGGGAAGGTGCCAGAAACGAGTTCTGTTGGTAGTTTTTACACTACCCCGGTAGGCAGCTGAAAGGCACCACAAAACTTGTTGTACCTGCTTTCTGGGCTGAGATGGGGAATCGCTGAATTTTCGACTCGGCTGCTGACAAAATGTTCCAAACACACCCCATGCACAACTCCACCGGGGAAGGTGCCAGAAACGAGTTCCGTTGGTAGTTTTTACACTACCCCGGTAGGCAGCTGAAAGGCACCACAAAACTTGTTCTACCTGCTTTCTGGGCTGAGATGGGGAACGGCTGAATTTTGGACTCGGCTGGTGACAAAATGTTCCAAACACACCCCATGCACAACTCCACCGGGGAAGGTGCCAGAAACGAGTTCTCTTGGTAGTTTTTACACTACCCCGGTAGGCAGCTGAAAGGCACCACAAAACTTGTTCTACCTGCTTTCTGGGCTGAGATGGGGAACGGCTGAATTTTGGACTCGGCTGGTGACAAAATGTTCCAAACACACCCCATGCACAACTCCACCGGGGAAGGTGCCAGAAACGAGTTCTGTTGGTAGTTTTTACACTACCCCGGTAGGCAGCTGAAAGGCACCACAAAACTTGTTCTACCTGCTTTCTGGGCTGAGATGGGGAAAGGCTGAATTTTGGACTCGGCTGGTGACAAAATGTTCCAAACACACACCATGCACAACTCCACCGGGGAAGGTGCCAGAAACGAGTTCTGTTGGTAGTTTTTACACTACCCCAGTAGGCAGCTGAAAGGCACCACAAAACTTGTTCTACCTGCTTTCTGGGCTGAGATGGGGAATCGCTGAATTTTGGACTCGGCTGGTGACAAAATGTTCCAAACACACCCCATGCACAACTCCACCGGGGAAGGTGCCAGAAACGAGTTCTGTTGGTAGTTTTTACACTACCCCGGTAGGCAGCTGAAAGGCACCACAAAACTTGTTGTACCTGCTTTCTGGGCTTAGATGGGGAATAGCTGAATTTTGGACTTGGCTGGTGACAAAATGTTCCAAACACACCCCATGCACACCTCCACCGGGGAAGGTGCCAGAAACGAGTTCTGTTGGTAGTTTTTACACTACCCCGGTAGGCAGCTGAAAGGCACCACAAAACTTGTTCTACCTGCTTTCTGGGCTGAGATGGGGATTCGCTGAATTTTCGACTCGGCTGGTGACAAAATGTTCCAAACACACCCCATGCACAACTCCACTGGGGAAGGTGCCAGAAACGAGTTCTGTTGGTAGTTTTTACACTACCCCGGTAGGCAGCTGAAAGGCACCACAAAACTTGTTCTACCTGCTTTCTGGGCTGAGATGGGGAATCGCTGAATTTTGGACTCGGCTGGTGACAAAATGTTCCAAACACACCCCATGCACAACTCCACCGGGGAAGGTGCCAGAAACGAGTTCCGTTGGTAGTTTTTACACTACCCCGGTAGGCAGCTGAAAGGCACCACAAAACTTGTTCTACCTGCTTTCTGGGCTGAGATGGGGAATCGCTGAATTTTGGACTCGGCTGGTGACAAAATGTTCCAAACACACCCCATGCACAACTCCACCGGGGAAGGTGCCAGAAACGAGTTCTGTTGGTAGTTTTTACACTACCCCGGTAGGCAAGAGAAAGGCACCACAAAACTTGTTCTACCTGCTTTCTGGGCTGAGATGGGGAATCGCTGAATTTTGGACTCGGCTGGTGACAAAATGTTCCAAACACACCCCATGCACAACTCCACCGGGGAAGGTGCCAGAAACGAGTTCTGTTGGTAGTTTTTACACTACCCCGGTAGGCAGCTGAAAGGCACCACAAAACTTGTTCTACCTGCTTTCTGGGCTGAGATGGGGAATCGCTGAATTTTGGACTCGGCTGGTGACAAAATGTTCCAAACACACCCCATGCACAACTCCACCGGGGAAGGTACCAGAAACGAGTTCTTTTGGTAGTTTTTACACTACCCCGGTAGGCAAGAGAAAGGCACCACAAAACTTGTTCTACCTGCTTTCTGGGCTGAGATGGGAAATCGCTGAATTTTGGACTCGGCTGGTGACAAAATGTTCCAAACACACCCCATGCACAACTCCACCGGGGAAGGTGCCAGAAACGAGTTCTGTTGGTAGTTTTTACACTACCCCGGTAGGCAGCTGAAAGGCACCACAAAACTTGTTCTACCTGCTTTCTGGGCTGAGATGGGGAATCGCTGAATTTTGGACTCGGCTGGTGACAAAATGTTCCAAACACACCCCATGCACAACTCCAACGGGAAAGGTGCCAGAAACGAGTTCTGTTGGTAGTTTTTACACTACCCCGGTAGGCAGCTGAAAGGCACCACAAAACTTGTTCTACCTGCTTTCTGGGCTGAGATGGGGAATCGCTGAATTTTCGACTCGGCTGCTGACAAAATGTTCCAAACACACCCCATGCACAACTCCACCGGGGAAGGTACCAGAAACGAGTTCTGTTGGTAGTTTTTACACTACCCCGGTAGGCAAGAGAAAGGCACCACAAAACTTGTTCTACCTGCTTTCTGGGCTGAGATGGGGAATCGCTGAATTTTGGACTCGGCTGGTGACAAAATGTTCCAAACACACCCCATGCACAACTCCACCGGGGAAGGTGCCAGAAACGAGTTCTGTTGGTAGTTTTTACACTACCCCGGTAGGCAAGAGAAAGGCACCAACAAAACTTGTTCTACCTGCTTTCTGGGCTGAGATGGGGAATCGCTGAATTTTGGACTCGGCTGGTGACAAAATGTTCCAAACACACCCCATGCACAACTCCACCGGGGAAGGTGCCAGAAACGAGTTCTGTTGGTAGTTTTTACACTACCCCGGTAGGCAGCTGAAAGGCACCACAAAACTTGTTCTACCTGCTTTCTGGGCTGAGATGGGGAATCGCTGAATTTTGGACTCGGCTGGTGACAAAATGTTCCAAACACACCCCATGCACAACTCCAACGGGGAAGGTGCCAGAAACGAGTTCTGTTGGTAGTTTTTACACTACCCCGGTAGGCAGCTGAAAGGCACCACAAAACTTGTTGTACCTGCTTTCTGGGCTGAGATGGGGAATCGCTGAATTTTCGACTCGGCTGCTGACAAAATGTTCCAAACACACCCCATGCACAACTCCACCGGGGAAGGTGCCAGAAACGAGTTCCGTTGGTAGTTTTTACACTACCCCGGTAGGCAGCTGAAAGGCACCACAAAACTTGTTCTACCTGCTTTCTGGGCTGAGATGGGGAACGGCTGAATTTTGGACTCGGCTGGTGACAAAATGTTCCAAACACACCCCATGCACAACTCCACCGGCAAAGGTGCCAGAAACGAGTTCTGTTGGTAGTTTTTACACTACCCCGGTAGGCAGCTGAAAGGCACCACAAAACTTGTTCTACCTGCTTTCTGGGCTGAGATGGGGAATCGCTGAATTTTGGACTCGGCTGGTGACAAAATGTTCCAAACACACCCCATGCACAACTCCACCGGGGAAGGTGCCAGAAACGAGTTCTGTTGGTAGTTTTTACACTACCCCAGTAGGCAGCTGAAAGGCACCACAAAACTTGTTCTACCTGCTTTCTGGGCTGAGATGGGGAATCGCTGAATTTTGGACTCGGCTGGTGACAAAATGTTCCAAACACACCCCATGCACAACTCCACCGGGGAAGGTGCCAGAAACGAGTTCTGTTGGTAGTTTTTACACTACCCCGGTAGGCAGCTGAAAGGCACCACAAAACTTGTTCTACCTGCTTTCTGGGCTGAGATGGGGAATAGCTGAATTTTGGACTTGGCTGGTGACAAAATGTTCCAAACACACCCCATGCACAACTCCAACGGGGAAGGTGCCAGAAACGAGTTCTGTTGGTAGTTTTTACACTACCCCGGTAGGCAGCTGAAAGGCACCACAAAACTTGTTCTACCTGCTTTCTGGGCTGAGATGGGGATTCGCTGAATTTTCGACTCGGCTGGTGACAAAATGTTCCAAACACACCCCATGCACAACTCCACCGGGGAAGGTGCCAGAAACGAGTTCTGTTGGTAGTTTTTACACTACCCCGGTAGGCAGCTGAAAGGCACCACAAAACTTGTTCTACCTGCTTTCTGGGCTGAGATGGGGAATCGCTGAATTTTGGACTCGGCTGGTGACAAAATGTTCCAAACACACCCCATGCACAACTCCACCGGGGAAGGTGCCAGAAACGAGTTCCGTTGGTAGTTTTTACAGTACCCCGGTAGGCAGCTGAAAGGCACCACAAAACTTGTTCTACCTGCTTTCTGGGCTGAGATGGGGAATCGCTGAATTTTGGACTCGGCTGGTGACAAAATGTTCCAAACACACCCCATGCACAACTCCACCGGGGAAGGTGCCAGAAACGAGTTCCGTTGGTAGTTTTTACACTACCCCGGTAGGCAGCTGAAAGGCACCACAAAACTTGTTCTACCTGCTTTCTGGGCTGAGATGGGGAATCGCTGAATTTTGGACTCGGCTGGTGACAAAATGTTCCAAACACACCCCATGCACAACTCCACCGGGGAAGGTGCCAGAAACGAGTTCTGTTGGTAGTTTTTACACTACCCCGGTAGGCAGCTGAAAGGCACCACAAAACTTGTTGTACCTGCTTTCTGGGCTTAGATGGGGAATAGCTGAATTTTGGACTTGGCTGGTGACAAAATGTTCCAAACACACCCCATGCACAACTCCACCGGGGAAGGTGCCAGAAACGAGTTCTGTTGGTAGTTTTTACACTACCCCGGTAGGCAGCTGAAAGGCACCACAAAACTTGTTCTACCTGCTTTCTGGGCTGAGATGGGGAATCGCTGAATTTTCGACTCGGCTGGTGACAAAATGTTCCAAACACACCCCATGCACAACTCCACCGGGGAAGGTGCCAGAAACGAGTTCTGTTGGTAGTTTTTACAGTACCCCGGTAGGCAGCTGAAAGGCACCACAAAACTTGTTCTACCTGCTTTCTGGGCTGAGATGGGGAATCGCTGAATTTTGGACTCGGCTGGTGACAAAATGTTCCAAACACACCCCATGCACAACTCCACCGGGGAAGGTGCCAGAAACGAGTTCTGTTGGTAGTTTTTACACTACCCCGGTAGGCAGCTGAAAGGCACCACAAAACTTGTTCTACCTGCTTTCTGGGCTGAGATGGGGAACCGCTGAATTTTGGACTCGGCTGGTGACAAAATGTTCCAAACACACCCCATGCACACCTCCACCGGGGAAGGTGCCAGAAACGAGTTCTGTTGGTAGTTTTTACAGTACCCCAGTAGGCAGCTGAAAGGCACCACAAAAGTTTTTCTACCTGCTTTCTGGGCTGAGACGGGGATCAGCTGAATTTTGGACTCGGCTGCTGACAAAATGTTCCAAACACACCCCATGCACAACTCCACCGGGGAAGGTGCCAGAAACGAGTTCTGTTGGTAGTTTTTACAGTACCCCGGTAGGCAGCTGAAAGGCACCGCAAAACTTGTTGTACCTGCTTTCTGGGCTGAGATGGGGAACGGCTGAATTTTGGACTCGGCTGGTGACAAAATGTTCCAAACACACCCCATGCACAACTCCACCGGGGAAGGTGCCAGAAACGAGTTCTGTTGGTAGTTTTTACACTACCCCGGTAGGCAGCTGAAAGGCACCACTAAACTTGTTCTACCTGCTTTCTGGGCTGAGATGGGGAACGGCTGAATTTTGGACTCGGCTGGTAACAAAATGTTCCAAAGACACCCCATGCACAGCTCCACCGGGGAAGGAGCCAGAAACGAGTTCTGTTGGTAGTTTTTACACTACCCCGGTAGGCAGCTGAAAGGCACCACAAAACTTGTTCTACCTGCTTTCTGGTCTGAGAAGGAGAATCGCTGAATTTTGGACTCGGCTGGTGACAAAATGTTCCAAACACACCCCATGCACAACTCCACCGGGGAAGGTGCCAGAAACGAGTTCTGTTCGTAGTTTTTACAGTACCCCGGTAGGCAGCTGAAAGGTACCACAAAAGTTTTTCTACCTGCTTTCTGGGCTGAGATGGGGATCAGCTAAGTTTGGACTCGGCTGCTGACAAAATGTTCCAAAAACACCCCATGCACAACTCCACCGGGGAAGGAGCCAGAAACGAGTTCTGTTGGTAGTTTTTACACTACCCCGGTAGGCAGCTGAAAGGCACCAGAAAACTTGTTCTACCTGCTTTCTGGGCTGAGATGGGGAATCGCTGAATTTTGGACTCGGCTGGTGACAAAATGTTCCAAACATACCCCATGCACACCTCCACTGGCAAAGGTGCCAGAAACGAGTTCTGTTGGTAGTTTTTACAGTACCCCAGTAGGCAGCTGAAAGGCACCACAAAAGTTTTTCTACCTGCTTTCTGGGCTGACATGGGGAACGGCTGAATTTTGGACTCGGCTGGTGACAAAATGTTCCAAACACACCCCATGCACAACTCCACCGGGGAAGGTGCCAGAAACGAGTTCTGTGGGTAGTTTTTACACTACCCCGGTAGGCAAGAGAAAGGCACCACAAAAGTTTTTCTACCTGCTTTCTGGGCTGAGATGGGGAACAGCTGAGTTTTGGACTCGGCTGGTGACAAAATGTTCCAAACACACCCCCTGCACAACTCCACCGGGGAAGGTGCCAGAAACGAGTTCTGTTCGTAGTTTTTACAGTACCCCGGTAGGCAGCTGAAAGGCACCACAAAACTTGTTGTACCTGCTTTCTGGGCTGAGATGAGGAACGGCTGAATTTTGGACTCGGCTGGTGACAAAATGTTCCAAACACACCCCATGCACAACTCCACCGAGGAAGGTGCCAGAAACGAGTTCTGTTGGTAGTTTTTACAGTACCCCGGTAGGCAGCTGAAAGGCACCACTAAACTTGTTCTACCTGCTTTCTGGGCTGAGATGAGGAACGGCTGAATTTTGGACTCGGCTGGTAACAAAATGTTCCAAACACACCCCATGCACAACTCCACCGGGGAAGGTGCCAGAAACGAGTTCTGTTGGTAGTTTTTACACTACCCCGGTAGGCAGCTGAAAGGCACCACAAAACTTGTTCTACCTGCTTTCTGGGCTGAGATGGAGAATCGCTGAATTTTGGACTCGGCTGGTGACAAAATGTTCCAAACACACCCCATGCACAACTCCACCGGGGAAGGTGCCAGAAACGAGTTCCGTTGGTAGTTTTTACACTACCCCGGTAGGCAGCTGAAAGGCACCACAAAACTTGTTCTACCTGCTTTCTGGGCTGAGATGGGGAACGGCTGAATTTTGGACTCGGCTGGTGACAAAATGTTCCAAACACACCCCATGCACAACTCCACCGGGGAAGGTGCCAGAAACGAGTTCCGTTGGTAGTTTTTACACTACCCCGGTAGGCAGCTGAAAGGCACCACAAAACTTGTTCTACCTGCTTTCTGGGCTGAGATGGGGAATCGCTGAATTTTGGACTCGGCTGGTGACAAAATGTTCCAAACACACCCCATGCACAACTCCACCGGGGAAGGTGCCAGAAACGAGTTCTGTTGGTAGTTTTTACACTACCCCGGTAGGCAGCTGAAAGGCACCACAAAACTTGTTCTACCTGCTTTCTGGGCTGAGATGGGGAATCGCTGAATTTTGGACTCGGCTGGTGACAAAATGTTCCAAACACACCCCATGCACAACTCCACCGGGGAAGGTGCCAGAAACGAGTTCTCTTGGTAGTTTTTACACTACCCCGGTAGGCAGCTGAAAGGCACCACAAAACTTGTTCTACCTGCTTTCTGGGCTGAGATGGGGAATCGCCGAATTTTGGACTCGGCTGGTGACAAAATGTTCCAAACACACCCCATGCACAACTCCACCGGGGAAGGTGCCAGAAACGAGTTCTGTTGGTAGTTTTTACACTACCCCGGTAGGCAGCTGAAAGGCACCACAAAACTTGTTCTACCTGCTTTCTGGGCTGAGATGGGGAATCGCTGAATTTTGGACTCGGCTGGTGACAAAATGTTCCAAACACACCCCATGCACAACTCCAACGGGGAAGGTGCCAGAAACGAGTTCTGTTGGTAGTTTTTACACTACCCCGGTAGGCAGCTGAAAGGCACCACAAAACTTGTTGTACCTGCTTTCTGGGCTGAGATGGGGAATCGCTGAATTTTCGACTCGGCTGCTGACAAAATGTTCCAAACACACCCCATGCACAACTCCACCGGGGAAGGTGCCAGAAACGAGTTCTCTTGGTAGTTTTTACACTACCCCGGTAGGCAGCTGAAAGGCACCACAAAACTTGTTCTACCTGCTTTCTGGGCTGAGATGGGGAACGGCTGAATTTTGGACTCGGCTGGTGACAAAATGTTCCAAACACACCCCATGCACAACTCCACCGGGGAAGGTGCCAGAAACGAGTTCTGTTGGTAGTTTTTACACTACCCCGGTAGGCAGCTGAAAGGCACCACAAAACTTGTTCTACCTGCTTTCTGGGCTGAGATGGGGAAAGGCTGAATTTTGGACTCGGCTGGTGACAAAATGTTCCAAACACACACCATGCACAACTCCACCGGGGAAGGTGCCAGAAACGAGTTCTGTTGGTAGTTTTTACACTACCCCAGTAGGCAGCTGAAAGGCACCACAAAACTTGTTCTACCTGCTTTCTGGGCTGAGATGGGGAATCGCTGAATTTTGGACTCGGCTGGTGACAAAATGTTCCAAACACACCCCATGCACAACTCCACCGGGGAAGGTGCCAGAAACGAGTTCTGTTGGTAGTTTTTACACTACCCCGGTAGGCAGCTGAAAGGCACCACAAAACTTGTTCTACCTGCTTTCTGGGCTGAGATGGGGAATCGCTGAATTTTGGACTCGGCTGGTGACAAAATGTTCCAAACACACCCCATGCACAACTCCACCGGGGAAGGTGCCAGAAACGAGTTCTGTTGGTAGTTTTTACACTACCCCGGTAGGCAAGAGAAAGGCACCACAAAACTTGTTCTACCTGCTTTCTGGGCTGAGATGGGGAATCGCTGAATTTTGGACTCGGCTGGTGACAAAATGTTCCAAACACACCCCATGCACAACTCCACCGGGGAAGGTGCCAGAAACGAGTTCTGTTGGTAGTTTTTACACTACCCCGGTAGGCAAGAGAAAGGCACCAACAAAAGTTGTTCTACCTGCTTTCTGGGCTGAGATGGGGAATCGCTGAATTTTGGACTCGGCTGGTGACAAAATGTTCCAAACACACACCATGCACAACTCCACCGGGGAAGGTGCCAGAAACGAGTTCTGTTGGTAGTTTTTACACTACCCCGGTAGGCAGCTGAAAGGCACCACAAAACTTGTTCTACCTGCTTTCTGGGCTGAGATGGGGAATCGCTGAATTTTGGACTCGGCTGGTGACAAAATGTTCCAAACACACCCCATGCACAACTCCAACGGGGAAGGTGCCAGAAACGAGTTCCGTTGGTAGTTTTTACACTACCCCGGTAGGCAGCTGAAAGGCACCACAAAACTTGTTCTACCTGCTTTCTGGGCTGAGATGGGGAATCGCTGAATTTTGGACTCGGCTGGTGACAAAATGTTCCAAACACACCCCATGCACAACTCCACCGGGGAAGGTGCCAGAAACGAGTTCTGTTGGTAGTTTTTACACTACCCCGGTAGGCAGCTGAAAGGCACCACAAAACTTGTTGTACCTGCTTTCTGGGCTGAGATGGGGAATCGCTGAATTTTCGACTCGGCTGGTGACAAAATGTTCCAAACACACCCCATGCACAACTCCACCGGCAAAGGTGCCAGAAACGAGTTCTGTTGGTAGTTTTTACACTACCCCGGTAGGCAGCTGAAAGGCACCACAAAACTTGTTCTACCTGCTTTCTGGGCTGAGATGGGGAATCGCTGAATTTTGGACTCGGCTGGTGACAAAATGTTCCAAACACACCCCATGCACAACTCCACCGGCAAAGGTACCAGAAACGAGTTCTGTTGGTAGTTTTTACACTACCCCGGTAGGCAAGAGAAAGGCACCACAAAACTTGTTCTACCTGCTTTCTGGGCTGAGATGGGGAATCGCTGAATTTTGGACTCGGCTGGTGACAAAATGTTCCAAACACACCCCATGCACAACTCCACCGGGGAAGGTGCCAGAAACGAGTTCTGTTGGTAGTTTTTACACTACCCCGGTAGGCAGCTGAAAGGCACCACAAAACTTGTTCTACCTGCTTTCTGGGCTGAGATGGGGAATCGCTGAATTTTGGACTCGGCTGGTGACAAAATGTTCCAAACACACCCCATGCACAACTCCAACGGGGAAGGTGCCAGAAACGAGTTCCGTTGGTAGTTTTTACACTACCCCGGTAGGCAGCTGAAAGGCACCACAAAACTTGTTCTACCTGCTTTCTGGGCTGAGATGGGGAATCGCTGAATTTTGGACTCGGCTGGTGACAAAATGTTCCAAACACACCCCATGCACAACTCCACCGGGGAAGGTGCCAGAAACGAGTTCTGTTGGTAGTTTTTACACTACCCCGGTAGGCAGCTGAAAGGCACCACAAAACTTGTTGTACCTGCTTTCTGGGCTGAGATGGGGAATCGCTGAATTTTCGACTCGGCTGGTGACAAAATGTTCCAAACACACCCCATGCACAACTCCACCGGCAAAGGTGCCAGAAACGAGTTCTGTTGGTAGTTTTTACACTACCCCGGTAGGCAGCTGAAAGGCACCACAAAACTTGTTCTACCTGCTTTCTGGGCTGAGATGGGGAAAGGCTGAATTTTGGACTCGGCTGGTGACAAAATGTTCCAAACACACACCATGCACAACTCCACCGGGGAAGGTGCCAGAAACGAGTTCTGTTGGTAGTTTTTACACTACCCCGGTAGGCAGCTGAAAGGCACCACAAAACTTGTTCTACCTGCTTTCTGGGCTGAGATGGGGAATCGCTGAATTTTGGACTCGGCTGGTGACAAAATGTTCCAAACACACCCCATGCACAACTCCACCGGGGAAGGTGCCAGAAACGAGTTCTGTTGGTAGTTTTTACACTACCCCGGTAGGCAGCTGAAAGGCACCACAAAACTTGTTCTACCTGCTTTCTGGGCTGAGATGGGGAATCGCTGAATTTTGGACTCGGCTGGTGACAAAATGTTCCAAACACACCCCATGCACAACTCCACCGGGGAAGGTGCCAGAAACGAGTTCTGTTGGTAGTTTTTACACTACCCCGGTAGGCAAGAGAAAGGCACCAACAAAAGTTGTTCTACCTGCTTTCTGGGCTGAGATGGGGAATCGCTGAATTTTGGACTCGGCTGGTGACAAAATGTTCCAAACACACCCCATGCACAACTCCACCGGGGAAGGTGCCAGAAACGAGTTCTGTTGGTAGTTTTTACACTACCCCGGTAGGCAGCTGAAAGGCACCACAAAACTTGTTCTACCTGCTTTCTGGGCTGAGATGGGGAATCGCTGAATTTTCGACTCGGCTGGTGACAAAATGTTCCAAACACACCCCATGCACAACTCCACCGGGGAAGGTGCCAGAAACGAGTTCCGTTGGTAGTTTTTACACTACCCCGGTAGGCAGCTGAAAGGCACCACAAAACTTGTTCTACCTGCTTTCTGGGCTGAGATGGGGAATCGCTGAATTTTGGACTCGGCTGGTGACAAAATGTTCCAAACACACCCCATGCACAACTCCACCGGGGAAGGTGCCAGAAACGAGTTCTGTTGGTAGTTTTTACACTACCCCGGTAGGCAGCTGAAAGGCACCACAAAACTTGTTGTACCTGCTTTCTGGGCTGAGATGGGGAATCGCTGAATTTTCGACTCGGCTGGTGACAAAATGTTCCAAACACACCCCATGCACAACTCCACCGGCAAAGGTGCCAGAAACGAGTTCTGTTGGTAGTTTTTACACTACCCCGGTAGGCAGCTGAAAGGCACCACAAAACTTGTTGTACCTGCTTTCTGGGCTTAGATGGGGAATAGCTGAATTTTGGACTTGGCTGGTGACAAAATGTTCCAAACACACCCCATGCACAACTCCACCGGGGAAGGTGCCAGAAACGAGTTCTGTTGGTAGTTTTTACACTACCCCGGTAGGCAGCTGAAAGGCACCACAAAACTTGTTCTACCTGCTTTCTGGGCTGAGATGGGGAATCGCTGAATTTTCGACTCGGCTGGTGACAAAATGTTCCAAACACACCCCATGCACAACTCCACCGGGGAAGGTGCCAGAAACGAGTTCTGTTGGTAGTTTTTACAGTACCCCGGTAGGCAGCTGAAAGGCACCACAAAACTTGTTCTACCTGCTTTCTGGGCTGAGATGGGGAATCGCTGAATTTTGGACTCGGCTGGTGACAAAATGTTCCAAACACACCCCATGCACAACTCCACCGGGGAAGGTGCCAGAAACGAGTTCTGTTGGTAGTTTTTACACTACCCCGGTAGGCAGCTGAAAGGCACCACAAAACTTGTTCTACCTGCTTTCTGGGCTGAGATGGGGAACCGCTGAATTTTGGACTCGGCTGGTGACAAAATGTTCCAAACACACCCCATGCACACCTCCACCGGGGAAGGTGCCAGAAACGAGTTCTGTTGGTAGTTTTTACAGTACCCCAGTAGGCAGCTGAAAGGCACCACAAAAGTTTTTCTACCTGCTTTCTGGGCTGAGACGGGGATCAGCTGAATTTTGGACTCGGCTGCTGACAAAATGTTCCAAACACACCCCATGCACAACTCCACCGGGGAAGGTGCCAGAAACGAGTTCTGTTGGTAGTTTTTACAGTACCCCGGTAGGCAGCTGAAAGGCACCGCAAAACTTGTTGTACCTGCTTTCTGGGCTGAGATGGGGAACGGCTGAATTTTGGACTCGGCTGGTGACAAAATGTTCCAAACACACCCCATGCACAACTCCACCGGGGAAGGTGCCAGAAACGAGTTCTGTTGGTAGTTTTTACACTACCCCGGTAGGCAGCTGAAAGGCACCACTAAACTTGTTCTACCTGCTTTCTGGGCTGAGATGGGGAACGGCTGAATTTTGGACTCGGCTGGTAACAAAATGTTCCAAAGACACCCCATGCACAGCTCCACCGGGGAAGGAGCCAGAAACGAGTTCTGTTGGTAGTTTTTACACTACCCCGGTAGGCAGCTGAAAGGCACCACAAAACTTGTTCTACCTGCTTTCTGGTCTGAGAAGGAGAATCGCTGAATTTTGGACTCGGCTGGTGACAAAATGTTCCAAACACACCCCATGCACAACTCCACCGGGGAAGGTGCCAGAAACGAGTTCTGTTCGTAGTTTTTACAGTACCCCGGTAGGCAGCTGAAAGGTACCACAAAAGTTTTTCTACCTGCTTTCTGGGCTGAGATGGGGATCAGCTAAGTTTGGACTCGGCTGCTGACAAAATGTTCCAAAAACACCCCATGCACAACTCCACCGGGGAAGGAGCCAGAAACGAGTTCTGTTGGTAGTTTTTACACTACCCCGGTAGGCAGCTGAAAGGCACCAGAAAACTTGTTCTACCTGCTTTCTGGGCTGAGATGGGGAATCGCTGAATTTTGGACTCGGCTGGTGACAAAATGTTCCAAACATACCCCATGCACACCTCCACTGGCAAAGGTGCCAGAAACGAGTTCTGTTGGTAGTTTTTACAGTACCCCAGTAGGCAGCTGAAAGGCACCACAAAACTTGTTCTACCTGCTTTCTGGGCTGACATGGGGAACGGCTGAATTTTGGACTCGGCTGGTGACAAAATGTTCCAAACACACCCCATGCACAACTCCACCGGGGAAGGTGCCAGAAACGAGTTCTGTGGGTAGTTTTTACACTACCCCGGTAGGCAAGAGAAAGGCACCACAAAAGTTTTTCTACCTGCTTTCTGGGCTGAGATGGGGAACAGCTGAGTTTTGGACTCGGCTGGTGACAAAATGTTCCAAACACACCCCCTGCACAACTCCACCGGGGAAGGTGCCAGAAACGAGTTCTGTTCGTAGTTTTTACAGTACCCCGGTAGGCAGCTGAAAGGCACCACAAAACTTGTTGTACCTGCTTTCTGGGCTGAGATGAGGAACGGCTGAATTTTGGACTCGGCTGGTGACAAAATGTTCCAAACACACCCCATGCACAACTCCACCGGGGAAGGTGCCAGAAACGAGTTCTGTTGGTAGTTTTTACACTACCCCGGTAGGCAGCTGAAAGGCACCACTAAACTTGTTCTACCTGCTTTCTGGGCTGAGATGAGGAACGGCTGAATTTTGGACTCGGCTGGTAACAAAATGTTCCAAACACACCCCATGCACAACTCCACCGGGGAAGGTGCCAGAAACGAGTTCTGTTGGTAGTTTTTACACTACCCCGGTAGGCAGCTGAAAGGCACCACAAAACTTGTTCTACCTGCTTTCTGGGCTGAGATGGAGAATCGCTGAATTTTGGACTCGGCTGGTGACAAAATGTTCCAAACACACCCCATGCACAACTCCACCGGGGAAGGTGCCAGAAACGAGTTCCGTTGGTAGTTTTTACACTACCCCGGTAGGCAGCTGAAAGGCACCACAAAACTTGTTCTACCTGCTTTCTGGGCTGAGATGGGGAACGGCTGAATTTTGGACTCGGCTGGTGACAAAATGTTCCAAACACACCCCATGCACAACTCCACCGGGGAAGGTGCCAGAAACGAGTTCCGTTGGTAGTTTTTACACTACCCCGGTAGGCAGCTGAAAGGCACCACAAAACTTGTTCTACCTGCTTTCTGGGCTGAGATGGGGAATCGCTGAATTTTGGACTCGGCTGGTGACAAAATGTTCCAAACACACCCCATGCACAACTCCACCGGGGAAGGTGCCAGAAACGAGTTCTGTTGGTAGTTTTTACACTACCCCGGTAGGCAGCTGAAAGGCACCACAAAACTTGTTCTACCTGCTTTCTGGGCTGAGATGGGGAATCGCTGAATTTTGGACTCGGCTGGTGACAAAATGTTCCAAACACACCCCATGCACAACTCCACCGGGGAAGGTGCCAGAAACGAGTTCTGTTGGTAGTTTTTACACTACCCCGGTAGGCAGCTGAAAGGCACCACAAAACTTGTTCTACCTGCTTTCTGGGCTGAGATGGGGAATCGCTGAATTTTGGACTCGGCTGGTGACAAAATGTTCCAAACACACCCCATGCACAACTCCACCGGGGAAGGTGCCAGAAACGAGTTCTCTTGGTAGTTTTTACACTACCCCGGTAGGCAGCTGAAAGGCACCACAAAACTTGTTCTACCTGCTTTCTGGGCTGAGATGGGGAATCGCCGAATTTTGGACTCGGCTGGTGACAAAATGTTCCAAACACACCCCATGCACAACTCCACCGGGGAAGGTGCCAGAAACGAGTTCTGTTGGTAGTTTTTACACTACCCCGGTAGGCAGCTGAAAGGCACCACAAAACTTGTTCTACCTGCTTTCTGGGCTGAGATGGGGAATCGCTGAATTTTGGACTCGGCTGGTGACAAAATGTTCCAAACACACCCCATGCACAACTCCACCGGGGAAGGTGCCAGAAACGAGTTCTGTTGGTAGTTTTTACACTACCCCGGTAGGCAGCTGAAAGGCACCACAAAACTTGTTGTACCTGCTTTCTGGGCTGAGATGGGGAATCGCTGAATTTTGGACTCGGCTGGTGACAAAATGTTCCAAACACACCCCATGCACAACTCCACCGGGGAAGGTGCCAGAAACGAGTTCTCTTGGTAGTTTTTACACTACCCCGGTAGGCAGCTGAAAGGCACCACAAAACTTGTTCTACCTGCTTTCTGGGCTGAGATGGGGAACGGCTGAATTTTGGACTCGGCTGGTGACAAAATGTTCCAAACACACCCCATGCACAACTCCACCGGGGAAGGTGCCAGAAACGAGTTCTGTTGGTAGTTTTTACACTACCCCGGTAGGCAGCTGAAAGGCACCACAAAACTTGTTCTACCTGCTTTCTGGGCTGAGATGGGAAAAGGCTGAATTTTGGACTCGGCTGGTGACAAAATGTTCCAAACACACACCATGCACAACTCCACCGGGGAAGGTGCCAGAAACGAGTTCTGTTGGTAGTTTTTACACTACCCCAGTAGGCAGCTGAAAGGCACCACAAAACTTGTTCTACCTGCTTTCTGGGCTGAGATGGGGAATCGCTGAATTTTGGACTCGGCTGGTGACAAAATGTTCCAAACACACCCCATGCACAACTCCACCGGGGAAGGTGCCAGAAACGAGTTCTGTTGGTAGTTTTTACACTACCCCGGTAGGCAGCTGAAAGGCACCACAAAACTTGTTCTACCTGCTTTCTGGGCTGAGATGGGGAATCGCTGAATTTTGGACTCGGCTGGTGACAAAATGTTCCAAACACACCCCATGCACAACTCCACCGGGGAAGGTGCCAGAAACGAGTTCTGTTGGTAGTTTTTACACTACCCCGGTAGGCAAGAGAAAGGCACCACAAAACTTGTTCTACCTGCTTTCTGGGCTGAGATGGGGAATCGCTGAATTTTGGACTCGGCTGGTGACAAAATGTTCCAAACACACCCCATGCACAACTCCACCGGGGAAGGTGCCAGAAACGAGTTCTGTTGGTAGTTTTTACACTACCCCGGTAGGCAAGAGAAAGGCACCAACAAAAGTTGTTCTACCTGCTTTCTGGGCTGAGATGGGGAATCGCTGAATTTTGGACTCGGCTGGTGACAAAATGTTCCAAACACACACCATGCACAACTCCACCGGGGAAGGTGCCAGAAACGAGTTCTGTTGGTAGTTTTTACACTACCCCGGTAGGCAGCTGAAAGGCACCACAAAACTTGTTCTACCTGCTTTCTGGGCTGAGATGGGGAATCGCTGAATTTTGGACTCGGCTGGTGACAAAATGTTCCAAACACACCCCATGCACAACTCCAACGGGGAAGGTGCCAGAAACGAGTTCCGTTGGTAGTTTTTACACTACCCCGGTAGGCAGCTGAAAGGCACCACAAAACTTGTTCTACCTGCTTTCTGGGCTGAGATGGGGAATCGCTGAATTTTGGACTCGGCTGGTGACAAAATGTTCCAAACACACCCCATGCACAACTCCACCGGGGAAGGTGCCAGAAACGAGTTCTGTTGGTAGTTTTTACACTACCCCGGTAGGCAGCTGAAAGGCACCACAAAACTTGTTGTACCTGCTTTCTGGGCTGAGATGGGGAATCGCTGAATTTTCGACTCGGCTGGTGACAAAATGTTCCAAACACACCCCATGCACAACTCCACCGGGGAAGGTACCAGAAACGAGTTCTGTTGGTAGTTTTTACACTACCCCGGTAGGCAGCTGAAAGGCACCACAAAACTTGTTCTACCTGCTTTCTGGGCTGAGATGGGGAATCGCTGAATTTTGGACTCGGCTGGTGACAAAATGTTCCAAACACACCCCATGCACAACTCCACCGGCAAAGGTACCAGAAACGAGTTCTGTTGGTAGTTTTTACACTACCCCGGTAGGCAAGAGAAAGGCACCACAAAACTTGTTCTACCTGCTTTCTGGGCTGAGATGGGGAATCGCTGAATTTTGGACTCGGCTGGTGACAAAATGTTCCAAACACACCCCATGCACAACTCCACCGGGGAAGGTGCCAGAAACGAGTTCTGTTGGTAGTTTTTACACTACCCCGGTAGGCAAGAGAAAGGCACCAACAAAAGTTGTTCTACCTGCTTTCTGGGCTGAGATGGGGAATCGCTGAATTTTGGACTCGGCTGGTGACAAAATGTTCCAAACACACACCATGCACAACTCCACCGGGGAAGGTGCCAGAAACGAGTTCTGTTGGTAGTTTTTACACTACCCCGGTAGGCAGCTGAAAGGCACCACAAAACTTGTTCTACCTGCTTTCTGGGCTGAGATGGGGAATCGCTGAATTTTGGACTCGGCTGGTGACAAAATGTTCCAAACACACCCCATGCACAACTCCACCGGGGAAGGTGCCAGAAACGAGTTCTGTTGGTAGTTTTTACACTACCCCGGTAGGCAGCTGAAAGGCACCACAAAACTTGTTGTACCTGCTTTCTGGGCTGAGATGGGGAATCGCTGAATTTTCGACTCGGCTGGTGACAAAATGTTCCAAACACACCCCATGCACAACTCCACCGGCAAAGGTGCCAGAAACGAGTTCTGTTGGTAGTTTTTACACTACCCCGGTAGGCAGCTGAAAGGCACCACAAAACTTGTTCTACCTGCTTTCTGGGCTGAGATGGGGAAAGGCTGAATTTTGGACTCGGCTGGTGACAAAATGTTCCAAACACACACCATGCACAACTCCACCGGGGAAGGTGCCAGAAACGAGTTCTGTTGGTAGTTTTTACACTACCCCAGTAGGCAGCTGAAAGGCACCACAAAACTTGTTCTACCTGCTTTCTGGGCTGAGATGGGGAATCGCTGAATTTTGGACTCGGCTGGTGACAAAATGTTCCAAACACACCCCATGCACAACTCCACCGGCAAAGGTGCCAGAAACGAGTTCTGTTGGTAGTTTTTACACTACCCCGGTAGGCAGCTGAAAGGCACCACAAAACTTGTTCTACCTGCTTTCTGGGCTGAGATGGGGAATCGCTGAATTTTGGACTCGGCTGGTGACAAAATGTTCCAAACACACCCCATGCACAACTCCACCGGGGAAGGTGCCAGAAACGAGTTCTCTTGGTAGTTTTTACACTACCCCGGTAGGCAAGAGAAAGGCACCAACAAAAGTTGTTCTACCTGCTTTCTGGGCTGAGATGGGGAATCGCTGAATTTTGGACTCGGCTGGTGACAAAATGTTCCAAACACACCCCATGCACAACTCCACCGGGGAAGGTGCCAGAAACGAGTTCTGTTGGTAGTTTTTACACTACCCCGGTAGGCAGCTGAAAGGCACCACAAAACTTGTTCTACCTGCTTTCTGGGCTGAGATGGGGAATCGCTGAATTTTGGACTCGGCTGGTGACAAAATGTTCCAAACACACCCCATGCACAACTCCACCGGGGAAGGTGCCAGAAACGAGTTCCGTTGGTAGTTTTTACACTACCCCGGTAGGCAGCTGAAAGGCACCACAAAACTTGTTGTACCTGCTTTCTGGGCTGAGATGGGGAATCGCTGAATTTTGGACTCGGCTGGTGACAAAATGTTCCAAACACACCCCATGCACAACTCCACCGGGGAAGGTGCCAGAAACGAGTTCTGTTGGTAGTTTTTACACTACCCCGGTAGGCAGCTGAAAGGCACCACAAAACTTGTTGTACCTGCTTTCTGGGCTGAGATGGGGAATCGCTGAATTTTCGACTCGGCTGGTGACAAAATGTTCCAAACACACCCCATGCACAACTCCACCGGGGAAGGTGCCAGAAACGAGTTCTGTTGGTAGTTTTTACACTACCCCGGTAGGCAGCTGAAAGGCACCACAAAACTTGTTCTACCTGCTTTCTGGGCTGAGATGGGGAAAGGCTGAATTTTGGACTCGGCTGGTGACAAAATGTTCCAAACACACACCATGCACAACTCCACCGGGGAAGGTGCCAGAAACGAGTTCTGTTGGTAGTTTTTACACTACCCCAGTAGGCAGCTGAAAGGCACCACAAAACTTGTTCTACCTGCTTTCTGGGCTGAGATGGGGAATCGCTGAATTTTGGACTCGGCTGGTGACAAAATGTTCCAAACACACCCCATGCACAACTCCACCGGCAAAGGTGCCAGAAACGAGTTCTGTTGGTAGTTTTTACACTACCCCGGTAGGCAGCTGAAAGGCACCACAAAACTTGTTCTACCTGCTTTCTGGGCTGAGATGGGGAATCGCTGAATTTTGGAGTCGGCTGGTGACAAAATGTTCCAAACACACCCCATGCACAACTCCACCGGGGAAGGTACCAGAAACGAGTTCTGTTGGTAGTTTTTACACTACCCCGGTAGGCAAGAGAAAGGCACCACAAAACTTGTTCTACCTGCTTTCTGGGCTGAGATGGGGAATCGCTGAATTTTGGACTCGGCTGGTGACAAAATGTTCCAAACACACCCCATGCACAACTCCACCGGGGAAGGTGCCAGAAACGAGTTCTGTTGGTAGTTTTTACACTACCCCGGTAGGCAGCTGAAAGGCACCAACAAAAGTTGTTCTACCTGCTTTCTGGGCTGAGATGGGGAATCGCTGAATTTTGGACTCGGCTGGTGACAAAATGTTCCAAACACACCCCATGCACAACTCCACCGGGGAAGGTGCCAGAAACGAGTTCTGTTGGTAGTTTTTACACTACCCCGGTAGGCAGCTGAAAGGCACCACAAAACTTGTTCTACCTGCTTTCTGGGCTGAGATGGGGAATCGCTGAATTTTGGACTCGGCTGGTGACAAAATGTTCCAAACACACCCCATGCACAACTCCAACGGGGAAGGTGCCAGAAACGAGTTCCGTTGGTAGTTTTTACACTACCCCGGTAGGCAGCTGAAAGGCACCACAAAACTTGTTGTACCTGCTTTCTGGGCTGAGATGGGGAATCGCTGAATTTTGGACTCGGCTGGTGACAAAATGTTCCAAACACACCCCATGCACAACTCCACCGGGGAAGGTGCCAGAAACGAGTTCTGTTGGTAGTTTTTACACTACCCCGGTAGGCAAGAGAAAGGCACCAAGAAAAGTTGTTCTACCTGCTTTCTGGGCTGAGATGGGGAATCGCTGAATTTTGGACTCGGCTGGTGACAAAATGTTCCAAACACACCCCATGCACAACTCCACCGGGGAAGGTGCCAGAAACGAGTTCTGTTGGTAGTTTTTACACTACCCCGGTAGGCAGCTGAAAGGCACCACAAAACTTGTTGTACCTGCTTTCTGGGCTGAGATGGGGAATCGCTGAATTTTGGACTCGGCTGGTGACAAAATGTTCCAAACACACCCCATGCACAACTCCACCGGGGAAGGTGCCAGAAACGAGTTCCGTTGGTAGTTTTTACACTACCCCGGTAGGCAGCTGAAAGGCACCACAAAACTTGTTCTACCTGCTTTCTGGGCTGAGATGGGGAACGGCTGAATTTTGGACTCGGCTGGTGACAAAATGTTCCAAACACACCCCATGCACAACTCCACCGGGGAAGGTGCCAGAAACGAGTTCCGTTGGTAGTTTTTACACTACCCCGGTAGGCAGCTGAAAGGCACCACAAAACTTGTTCTACCTGCTTTCTGGGCTGAGATGGGGAATCGCTGAATTTTGGACTCGGCTGGTGACAAAATGTTCCAAACACACCCCATGCACAACTCCACCGGGGAAGGTGCCAGAAACGAGTTCTGTTGGTAGTTTTTACACTACCCCGGTAGGCAGCTGAAAGGCACCACAAAACTTGTTCTACCTGCTTTCTGGGCTGAGATGGGGAATCGCTGAATTTTGGACTCGGCTGGTGACAAAATGTTCCAAACACACCCCATGCACAACTCCACCGGGGAAGGTGCCAGAAACGAGTTCTGTTGGTAGTTTTTACACTACCCCGGTAGGCAGCTGAAAGGCACCACAAAACTTGTTCTACCTGCTTTCTGGGCTGAGATGGGGAATCGCTGAATTTTGGACTCGGCTGGTGACAAAATGTTCCAAACACACCCCATGCACAACTCCACCGGGGAAGGTACCAGAAACGAGTTCTTTTGGTAGTTTTTACACTACCCCGGTAGGCAGCTGAAAGGCACCACAAAACCGGTTCTACCTGCTTTCTGGGCTGAGATGGGGAATCGCTGAATTTTGGACTCGGCTGGTGACAAAATGTTCCAAACACACCCCATGCACAACTCCACCGGGGAAGGTGCCAGAAACGAGTTCCGTTGGTAGTTTTTACACTACCCCGGTAGGCAGCTGAAAGGCACCACAAAACTTGTTCTACCTGCTTTCTGGGCTGAGATGGGGAACGGCTGAATTTTGGACTCGGCTGGTGACAAAATGTTCCAAACACACCCCATGCACAACTCCACCGGGGAAGGTGCCAGAAACGAGTTCCGTTGGTAGTTTTTACACTACCCCGGTAGGCAGCTGAAAGGCACCACAAAACTTGTTCTACCTGCTTTCTGGGCTGAGATGGGGAATCGCTGAATTTTGGACTCGGCTGGTGACAAAATGTTCCAAACACACCCCATGCACAACTCCACCGGGGAAGGTGCCAGAAACGAGTTCTGTTGGTAGTTTTTACACTACCCCGGTAGGCAGCTGAAAGGCACCACAAAACTTGTTCTACCTGCTTTCTGGGCTGAGATGGGGAATCGCTGAATTTTGGACTCGGCTGGTGACAAAATGTTCCAAACACACCCCATGCACAACTCCACCGGGGAAGGTGCCAGAAACGAGTTCTGTTGGTAGTTTTTACACTACCCCGGTAGGCAGCTGAAAGGCACCACAAAACTTGTTCTACCTGCTTTCTGGGCTGAGATGGGGAATCGCTGAATTTTGGACTCGGCTGGTGACAAAATGTTCCAAACACACCCCATGCACAACTCCACCGGGGAAGGTACCAGAAACGAGTTCTTTTGGTAGTTTTTACACTACCCCGGTAGGCAAGAGAAAGGCACCACAAAACTTGTTCTACCTGCTTTCTGGGCTGAGATGGGGAATCGCTGAATTTTGGACTCGGCTGGTGACAAAATGTTCCAAACACACCCCATGCACAACTCCACCGGGGAAGGTGCCAGAAACGAGTTCTGTTGGTAGTTTTTACACTACCCCGGTAGGCAAGAGAAAGGCACCAACAAAACTTGTTCTACCTGCTTTCTGGGCTGAGATGGGGAATCGCTGAATTTTGGACTCGGCTGGTGACAAAATGTTCCAAACACACCCCATGCACAACTCCACCGGGGAAGGTGCCAGAAACGAGTTCTGTTGGTAGTTTTTACACTACCCCGGTAGGCAGCTGAAAGGCACCACAAAACTTGTTCTACCTGCTTTCTGGGCTGAGATGGGGAATCGCTGAATTTTGGACTCGGCTGGTGACAAAATGTTCCAAACACACCCCATGCACAACTCCACCGGGGAAGGTGCCAGAAACGAGTTCTCTTGGTAGTTTTTACACTACCCCGGTAGGCAGCTGAAAGGCACCACAAAACTTGTTCTACCTGCTTTCTGGGCTGAGATGGGGAATCGCCGAATTTTGGACTCGGCTGGTGACAAAATGTTCCAAACACACCCCATGCACAACTCCACCGGGGAAGGTGCCAGAAACGAGTTCTGTTGGTAGTTTTTACACTACCCCGGTAGGCAGCTGAAAGGCACCACAAAACTTGTTCTACCTGCTTTCTGGGCTGAGATGGGGAATCGCTGAATTTTGGACTCGGCTGGTGACAAAATGTTCCAAACACACCCCATGCACAACTCCAACGGGGAAGGTGCCAGAAACGAGTTCTGTTGGTAGTTTTTACACTACCCCGGTAGGCAGCTGAAAGGCACCACAAAACTTGTTGTACCTGCTTTCTGGGCTGAGATGGGGAATCGCTGAATTTTCGACTCGGCTGCTGACAAAATGTTCCAAACACACCCCATGCACAACTCCACCGGGGAAGGTGCCAGAAACGAGTTCTCTTGGTAGTTTTTACACTACCCCGGTAGGCAGCTGAAAGGCACCACAAAACTTGTTCTACCTGCTTTCTGGGCTGAGATGGGGAACGGCTGAATTTTGGACTCGGCTGGTGACAAAATGTTCCAAACACACCCCATGCACAACTCCACCGGGGAAGGTGCCAGAAACGAGTTCTGTTGGTAGTTTTTACACTACCCCGGTAGGCAGCTGAAAGGCACCACAAAACTTGTTCTACCTGCTTTCTGGGCTGAGATGGGGAAAGGCTGAATTTTGGACTCGGCTGGTGACAAAATGTTCCAAACACACACCATGCACAACTCCACCGGGGAAGGTGCCAGAAACGAGTTCTGTTGGTAGTTTTTACACTACCCCAGTAGGCAGCTGAAAGGCACCACAAAACTTGTTCTACCTGCTTTCTGGGCTGAGATGGGGAATCGCTGAATTTTGGACTCGGCTGGTGACAAAATGTTCCAAACACACCCCATGCACAACTCCACCGGGGAAGGTGCCAGAAACGAGTTCTGTTGGTAGTTTTTACACTACCCCGGTAGGCAGCTGAAAGGCACCACAAAACTTGTTCTACCTGCTTTCTGGGCTGAGATGGGGAATCGCTGAATTTTGGACTCGGCTGGTGACAAAATGTTCCAAACACACCCCATGCACAACTCCACCGGGGAAGGTGCCAGAAACGAGTTCTGTTGGTAGTTTTTACACTACCCCGGTAGGCAAGAGAAAGGCACCACAAAACTTGTTCTACCTGCTTTCTGGGCTGAGATGGGGAATCGCTGAATTTTGGACTCGGCTGGTGACAAAATGTTCCAAACACACCCCATGCACAACTCCACCGGGGAAGGTGCCAGAAACGAGTTCTGTTGGTAGTTTTTACACTACCCCGGTAGGCAAGAGAAAGGCACCAACAAAAGTTGTTCTACCTGCTTTCTGGGCTGAGATGGGGAATCGCTGAATTTTGGACTCGGCTGGTGACAAAATGTTCCAAACACACACCATGCACAACTCCACCGGGGAAGGTGCCAGAAACGAGTTCTGTTGGTAGTTTTTACACTACCCCGGTAGGCAGCTGAAAGGCACCACAAAACTTGTTCTACCTGCTTTCTGGGCTGAGATGGGGAATCGCTGAATTTTGGACTCGGCTGGTGACAAAATGTTCCAAACACACCCCATGCACAACTCCAACGGGGAAGGTGCCAGAAACGAGTTCCGTTGGTAGTTTTTTACACTACCCCGGTAGGCAGCTGAAAGGCACCACAAAACTTGTTCTACCTGCTTTCTGGGCTGAGATGGGGAATCGCTGAATTTTGGACTCGGCTGGTGACAAAATGTTCCAAACACACCCCATGCACAACTCCACCGGGGAAGGTGCCAGAAACGAGTTCTGTTGGTAGTTTTTACACTACCCCGGTAGGCAGCTGAAAGGCACCACAAAACTTGTTGTACCTGCTTTCTGGGCTGAGATGGGGAAAGGCTGAATTTTGGACTCGGCTGGTGACAAAATGTTCCAAACACACACCATGCACAACTCCACCGGGGAAGGTGCCAGAAACGAGTTCTGTTGGTAGTTTTTACACTACCCCAGTAGGCAGCTGAAAGGCACCACAAAACTTGTTCTACCTGCTTTCTGGGCTGAGATGGGGAATCGCTGAATTTTGGACTCGGCTGGTGACAAAATGTTCCAAACACACCCCATGCACAACTCCACCGGCAAAGGTGCCAGAAACGAGTTCTGTTGGTAGTTTTTACACTACCCCGGTAGGCAGCTGAAAGGCACCACAAAACTTGTTCTACCTGCTTTCTGGGCTGAGATGGGGAATCGCTGAATTTTGGAGTCGGCTGGTGACAAAATGTTCCAAACACACCCCATGCACAACTCCACCGGGGAAGGTACCAGAAACGAGTTCTGTTGGTAGTTTTTACACTACCCCGGTAGGCAAGAGAAAGGCACCACAAAACTTGTTCTACCTGCTTTCTGGGCTGAGATGGGGAATCGCTGAATTTTGGACTCGGCTGGTGACAAAATGTTCCAAACACACCCCATGCACAACTCCACCGGGGAAGGTGCCAGAAACGAGTTCTGTTGGTAGTTTTTACACTACCCCGGTAGGCAGCTGAAAGGCACCAACAAAAGTTGTTCTACCTGCTTTCTGGGCTGAGATGGGGAATCGCTGAATTTTGGACTCGGCTGGTGACAAAATGTTCCAAACACACCCCATGCACAACTCCACCGGGGAAGGTGCCAGAAACGAGTTCTGTTGGTAGTTTTTACACTACCCCGGTAGGCAGCTGAAAGGCACCACAAAACTTGTTCTACCTGCTTTCTGGGCTGAGATGGGGAATCGCTGAATTTTGGACTCGGCTGGTGACAAAATGTTCCAAACACACCCCATGCACAACTCCAACGGGGAAGGTGCCAGAAACGAGTTCCGTTGGTAGTTTTTACACTACCCCGGTAGGCAGCTGAAAGGCACCACAAAACTTGTTGTACCTGCTTTCTGGGCTGAGATGGGGAATCGCTGAATTTTGGACTCGGCTGGTGACAAAATGTTCCAAACACACCCCATGCACAACTCCACCGGGGAAGGTGCCAGAAACGAGTTCTGTTGGTAGTTTTTACACTACCCCGGTAGGCAAGAGAAAGGCACCAAGAAAAGTTGTTCTACCTGCTTTCTGGGCTGAGATGGGGAATCGCTGAATTTTGGACTCGGCTGGTGACAAAATGTTCCAAACACACCCCATGCACAACTCCACCGGGGAAGGTGCCAGAAACGAGTTCTGTTGGTAGTTTTTACACTACCCCGGTAGGCAGCTGAAAGGCACCACAAAACTTGTTGTACCTGCTTTCTGGGCTGAGATGGGGAATCGCTGAATTTTGGACTCGGCTGGTGACAAAATGTTCCAAACACACCCCATGCACAACTCCACCGGGGAAGGTGCCAGAAACGAGTTCCGTTGGTAGTTTTTACACTACCCCGGTAGGCAGCTGAAAGGCACCACAAAACTTGTTCTACCTGCTTTCTGGGCTGAGATGGGGAACGGCTGAATTTTGGACTCGGCTGGTGACAAAATGTTCCAAACACACCCCATGCACAACTCCACCGGGGAAGGTGCCAGAAACGAGTTCCGTTGGTAGTTTTTACACTACCCCGGTAGGCAGCTGAAAGGCACCACAAAACTTGTTCTACCTGCTTTCTGGGCTGAGATGGGGAATCGCTGAATTTTGGACTCGGCTGGTGACAAAATGTTCCAAACACACCCCATGCACAACTCCACCGGGGAAGGTGCCAGAAACGAGTTCTGTTGGTAGTTTTTACACTACCCCGGTAGGCAGCTGAAAGGCACCACAAAACTTGTTCTACCTGCTTTCTGGGCTGAGATGGGGAATCGCTGAATTTTGGACTCGGCTGGTGACAAAATGTTCCAAACACACCCCATGCACAACTCCACCGGGGAAGGTGCCAGAAACGAGTTCTGTTGGTAGTTTTTACACTACCCCGGTAGGCAGCTGAAAGGCACCACAAAACTTGTTCTACCTGCTTTCTGGGCTGAGATGGGGAATCGCTGAATTTTGGACTCGGCTGGTGACAAAATGTTCCAAACACACCCCATGCACAACTCCACCGGGGAAGGTACCAGAAACGAGTTCTTTTGGTAGTTTTTACACTACCCCGGTAGGCAGCTGAAAGGCACCACAAAACCGGTTCTACCTGCTTTCTGGGCTGAGATGGGGAATCGCTGAATTTTGGACTCGGCTGGTGACAAAATGTTCCAAACACACCCCATGCACAACTCCACCGGGGAAGGTGCCAGAAACGAGTTCCGTTGGTAGTTTTTACACTACCCCGGTAGGCAGCTGAAAGGCACCACAAAACTTGTTCTACCTGCTTTCTGGGCTGAGATGGGGAACGGCTGAATTTTGGACTCGGCTGGTGACAAAATGTTCCAAACACACCCCATGCACAACTCCACCGGGGAAGGTGCCAGAAACGAGTTCCGTTGGTAGTTTTTACACTACCCCGGTAGGCAGCTGAAAGGCACCACAAAACTTGTTCTACCTGCTTTCTGGGCTGAGATGGGGAATCGCTGAATTTTGGACTCGGCTGGTGACAAAATGTTCCAAACACACCCCATGCACAACTCCACCGGGGAAGGTGCCAGAAACGAGTTCTGTTGGTAGTTTTTACACTACCCCGGTAGGCAGCTGAAAGGCACCACAAAACTTGTTCTACCTGCTTTCTGGGCTGAGATGGGGAATCGCTGAATTTTGGACTCGGCTGGTGACAAAATGTTCCAAACACACCCCATGCACAACTCCACCGGGGAAGGTGCCAGAAACGAGTTCTGTTGGTAGTTTTTACACTACCCCGGTAGGCAGCTGAAAGGCACCACAAAAGTTTTTCTACCTGCTTTCTGGGCTGAGATGGGGAATCGCTGAATTTTGGACTCGGCTGGTGACAAAATGTTCCAAACACACCCCATGCACAACTCCACCGGGGAAGGTACCAGAAACGAGTTCTTTTGGTAGTTTTTACACTACCCCGGTAGGCAAGAGAAAGGCACCACAAAACTTGTTCTACCTGCTTTCTGGGCTGAGATGGGGAATCGCTGAATTTTGGACTCGGCTGGTGACAAAATGTTCCAAACACACCCCATGCACAACTCCACCGGGGAAGGTGCCAGAAACGAGTTCTGTTGGTAGTTTTTACACTACCCCGGTAGGCAAGAGAAAGGCACCAACAAAACTTGTTCTACCTGCTTTCTGGGCTGAGATGGGGAATCGCTGAATTTTGGACTCGGCTGGTGACAAAATGTTCCAAACACACCCCATGCACAACTCCACCGGGGAAGGTGCCAGAAACGAGTTCTGTTGGTAGTTTTTACACTACCCCGGTAGGCAGCTGAAAGGCACCACAAAACTTGTTCTACCTGCTTTCTGGGCTGAGATGGGGAATCGCTGAATTTTGGACTCGGCTGGTGACAAAATGTTCCAAACACACCCCATGCACAACTCCACCGGGGAAGGTGCCAGAAACGAGTTCTCTTGGTAGTTTTTACACTACCCCGGTAGGCAGCTGAAAGGCACCACAAAACTTGTTCTACCTGCTTTCTGGGCTGAGATGGGGAATCGCCGAATTTTGGACTCGGCTGGTGACAAAATGTTCCAAACACACCCCATGCACAACTCCACCGGGGAAGGTGCCAGAAACGAGTTCTGTTGGTAGTTTTTACACTACCCCGGTAGGCAGCTGAAAGGCACCACAAAACTTGTTCTACCTGCTTTCTGGGCTGAGATGGGGAATCGCTGAATTTTGGACTCGGCTGGTGACAAAATGTTCCAAACACACCCCATGCACAACTCCAACGGGGAAGGTGCCAGAAACGAGTTCTGTTGGTAGTTTTTACACTACCCCGGTAGGCAGCTGAAAGGCACCACAAAACTTGTTGTACCTGCTTTCTGGGCTGAGATGGGGAATCGCTGAATTTTCGACTCGGCTGCTGACAAAATGTTCCAAACACACCCCATGCACAACTCCACCGGGGAAGGTGCCAGAAACGAGTTCTCTTGGTAGTTTTTACACTACCCCGGTAGGCAGCTGAAAGGCACCACAAAACTTGTTCTACCTGCTTTCTGGGCTGAGATGGGGAACGGCTGAATTTTGGACTCGGCTGGTGACAAAATGTTCCAAACACACCCCATGCACAACTCCACCGGGGAAGGTGCCAGAAACGAGTTCTGTTGGTAGTTTTTACACTACCCCGGTAGGCAGCTGAAAGGCACCACAAAACTTGTTCTACCTGCTTTCTGGGCTGAGATGGGGAAAGGCTGAATTTTGGACTCGGCTGGTGACAAAATGTTCCAAACACACACCATGCACAACTCCACCGGGGAAGGTGCCAGAAACGAGTTCTGTTGGTAGTTTTTACACTACCCCAGTAGGCAGCTGAAAGGCACCACAAAACTTGTTCTACCTGCTTTCTGGGCTGAGATGGGGAATCGCTGAATTTTGGACTCGGCTGGTGACAAAATGTTCCAAACACACCCCATGCACAACTCCACCGGGGAAGGTGCCAGAAACGAGTTCTGTTGGTAGTTTTTACACTACCCCGGTAGGCAGCTGAAAGGCACCACAAAACTTGTTCTACCTGCTTTCTGGGCTGAGATGGGGAATCGCTGAATTTTGGACTCGGCTGGTGACAAAATGTTCCAAACACACCCCATGCACAACTCCACCGGGGAAGGTGCCAGAAACGAGTTCTGTTGGTAGTTTTTACACTACCCCGGTAGGCAAGAGAAAGGCACCACAAAACTTGTTCTACCTGCTTTCTGGGCTGAGATGGGGAATCGCTGAATTTTGGACTCGGCTGGTGACAAAATGTTCCAAACACACCCCATGCACAACTCCACCGGGGAAGGTGCCAGAAACGAGTTCTGTTGGTAGTTTTTACACTACCCCGGTAGGCAAGAGAAAGGCACCAACAAAAGTTGTTCTACCTGCTTTCTGGGCTGAGATGGGGGAATCGCTGAATTTTGGACTCGGCTGGTGACAAAATGTTCCAAACACACACCATGCACAACTCCACCGGGGAAGGTGCCAGAAACGAGTTCTGTTGGTAGTTTTTACACTACCCCGGTAGGCAGCTGAAAGGCACCACAAAACTTGTTCTACCTGCTTTCTGGGCTGAGATGGGGAATCGCTGAATTTTGGACTCGGCTGGTGACAAAATGTTCCAAACACACCCCATGCACAACTCCAACGGGGAAGGTGCCAGAAACGAGTTCCGTTGGTAGTTTTTACACTACCCCGGTAGGCAGCTGAAAGGCACCACAAAACTTGTTCTACCTGCTTTCTGGGCTGAGATGGGGAATCGCTGAATTTTGGACTCGGCTGGTGACAAAATGTTCCAAACACACCCCATGCACAACTCCACCGGGGAAGGTGCCAGAAACGAGTTCTGTTGGTAGTTTTTACACTACCCCGGTAGGCAGCTGAAAGGCACCACAAAACTTGTTGTACCTGCTTTCTGGGCTGAGATGGGGAATCGCTGAATTTTCGACTCGGCTGGTGACAAAATGTTCCAAACACACCCCATGCACAACTCCACCGGCAAAGGTGCCAGAAACGAGTTCTGTTGGTAGTTTTTACACTACCCCGGTAGGCAGCTGAAAGGCACCACAAAACTTGTTCTACCTGCTTTCTGGGCTGAGATGGGGAATCGCTGAATTTTGGACTCGGCTGGTGACAAAATGTTCCAAACACACCCCATGCACAACTCCACCGGCAAAGGTACCAGAAACGAGTTCTGTTGGTAGTTTTTACACTACCCCGGTAGGCAAGAGAAAGGCACCACAAAACTTGTTCTACCTGCTTTCTGGGCTGAGATGGGGAATCGCTGAATTTTGGACTCGGCTGGTGACAAAATGTTCCAAACACACACCATGCACAACTCCACCGGGGAAGGTGCCAGAAACGAGTTCTGTTGGTAGTTTTTACACTACCCCGGTAGGCAAGAGAAAGGCACCAACAAAAGTTGTTCTACCTGCTTTCTGGGCTGAGATGGGGAATCGCTGAATTTTGGACTCGGCTGGTGACAAAATGTTCCAAACACACACCATGCACAACTCCACCGGGGAAGGTGCCAGAAACGAGTTCTGTTGGTAGTTTTTACACTACCCCGGTAGGCAGCTGAAAGGCACCACAAAACTTGTTCTACCTGCTTTCTGGGCTGAGATGGGGAATCGCTGAATTTTGGACTCGGCTGGTGACAAAATGTTCCAAACACACCCCATGCACAACTCCAACGGGGAAGGTGCCAGACAGGAGTTCTCTTAGTAGTTTTTACACTACCCCGGTAGGCAGCTGAAAGGCACCACAAAACTTGTTCTACCTGCTTTCTGGGCTGAGATGGGGAATCGCTGAATTTTGGACTCGGCTGGTGACAAAATGTTCCAAACACACCCCATGCACAACTCCACCGGGGAAGGTGCCAGAAACGAGTTCTGTTGGTAGTTTTTACACTACCCCGGTAGGCAAGAGAAAGGCACCAACAAAAGTTGTTCTACCTGCTTTCTGGGCTGAGATGGGGAATCGCTGAATTTTGGACTCGGCTGGTGACAAAATGTTCCAAACACACCCCATGCACAACTCCACCGGGGAAGGTGCCAGAAACGAGTTCTGTTGGTAGTTTTTACACTACCCCGGTAGGCAGCTGAAAGGCACCACAAAACTTGTTCTACCTGCTTTCTGGGCTGAGATGGGGAATCGCTGAATTTTGGACTCGGCTGGTGACAAAATGTTCCAAACACACCCCATGCACAACTCCACCGGGGAAGGTGCCAGAAACGAGTTCCGTTGGTAGTTTTTACACTACCCCGGTAGGCAGCTGAAAGGCACCACAAAACTTGTTCTACCTGCTTTCTGGGCTGAGATGGGGAATCGCTGAATTTTGGACTCGGCTGGTGACAAAATGTTCCAAACACACCCCATGCACAACTCCACCGGGGAAGGTGCCAGAAACGAGTTCTGTTGGTAGTTTTTACACTACCCCGGTAGGCAGCTGAAAGGCACCACAAAACTTGTTGTACCTGCTTTCTGGGCTGAGATGGGGAAAGGCTGAATTTTGGACTCGGCTGGTGACAAAATGTTCCAAACACACACCATGCACAACTCCACCGGGGAAGGTGCCAGAAACGAGTTCTGTTGGTAGTTTTTACACTACCCCAGCAGGCAGCTGAAAGGCACCACAAAACTTGTTCTACCTGCTTTCTGGGCTGAGATGGGGAATCGCTGAATTTTGGACTCGGCTGGTGACAAAATGTTCCAAACACACCCCATGCACAACTCCACCGGCAAAGGTGCCAGAAACGAGTTCTGTTGGTAGTTTTTACACTACCCCGGTAGGCAGCTGAAAGGCACCACAAAACTTGTTCTACCTGCTTTCTGGGCTGAGATGGGGAATCGCTGAATTTTGGAGTCGGCTGGTGACAAAATGTTCCAAACACACCCCATGCACAACTCCACCGGGGAAGGTACCAGAAACGAGTTCTGTTGGTAGTTTTTACACTACCCCGGTAGGCAAGAGAAAGGCACCACAAAACTTGTTCTACCTGCTTTCTGGGCTGAGATGGGGAATCGCTGAATTTTGGACTCGGCTGGTGACAAAATGTTCCAAACACACTCCATGCACAACTCCACCGGGGAAGGTGCCAGAAACGAGTTCTGTTGGTAGTTTTTACACTACCCCGGTAGGCAGCTGAAAGGCACCAACAAAAGTTGTTCTACCTGCTTTCTGGGCTGAGATGGGGAATCGCTGAATTTTGGACTCGGCTGGTGACAAAATGTTCCAAACACACCCCATGCACAACTCCACCGGGGAAGGTGCCAGAAACGAGTTCTGTTGGTAGTTTTTACACTACCCCGGTAGGCAGCTGAAAGGCACCACAAAACTTGTTCTACCTGCTTTCTGGGCTGAGATGGGGAATCGCTGAATTTTGGACTCGGCTGGTGACAAAATGTTCCAAACACACCCCATGCACAACTCCAACGGGGAAGGTGCCAGAAACGAGTTCCGTTGGTAGTTTTTACACTACCCCGGTAGGCAGCTGAAAGGCACCACAAAACTTGTTGTACCTGCTTTCTGGGCTGAGATGGGGAATCGCTGAATTTTGGACTCGGCTGGTGACAAAATGTTCCAAACACACCCCATGCACAACTCCACCGGGGAAGGTGCCAGAAACGAGTTCTGTTGGTAGTTTTTACACTACCCCGGTAGGCAAGAGAAAGGCACCAAGAAAAGTTGTTCTACCTGCTTTCTGGGCTGAGATGGGGAATCGCTGAATTTTGGACTCGGCTGGTGACAAAATGTTCCAAACACACCCCATGCACAACTCCACCGGGGAAGGTGCCAGAAACGAGTTCCGTTGGTAGTTTTTACACTACCCCGGTAGGCAGCTGAAAGGCACCACAAAACTTGTTCTACCTGCTTTCTGGGCTGAGATGGGGAACGGCTGAATTTTGGACTCGGCTGGTGACAAAATGTTCCAAACACACCCCATGCACAACTCCACCGGGGAAGGTGCCAGAAACGAGTTCCGTTGGTAGTTTTTACACTACCCCGGTAGGCAGCTGAAAGGCACCACAAAACTTGTTCTACCTGCTTTCTGGGCTGAGATGGGGAATCGCTGAATTTTGGACTCGGCTGGTGACAAAATGTTCCAAACACACCCCATGCACAACTCCACCGGGGAAGGTGCCAGAAACGAGTTCTGTTGGTAGTTTTTACACTACCCCGGTAGGCAGCTGAAAGGCACCACAAAACTTGTTCTACCTGCTTTCTGGGCTGAGATGGGGAATCGCTGAATTTTGGACTCGGCTGGTGACAAAATGTTCCAAACACACCCCATGCACAACTCCACCGGGGAAGGTGCCAGAAACGAGTTCTGTTGGTAGTTTTTACACTACCCCGGTAGGCAGCTGAAAGGCACCACAAAACTTGTTCTACCTGCTTTCTGGGCTGAGATGGGGAATCGCTGAATTTTGGACTCGGCTGGTGACAAAATGTTCCAAACACACCCCATGCACAACTCCACCGGGGAAGGTACCAGAAACGAGTTCTTTTGGTAGTTTTTACACTACCCCGGTAGGCAAGAGAAAGGCACCACAAAACTTGTTCTACCTGCTTTCTGGGCTGAGATGGGGAATCGCTGAATTTTGGACTCGGCTGGTGACAAAATGTTCCAAACACACCCCATGCACAAGTCCACCGGGGAAGGTGCCAGAAACGAGTTCTGTTGGTAGTTTTTACACTACCCCGGTAGGCAGCTGAAAGGCACCACAAAACTTGTTCTACCTGCTTTCTGGGCTGAGATGGGGAATCGCTGAATTTTGGACTCGGCTGGTGACAAAATGTTCCAAACACACCCCATGCACAACTCCACCGGGGAAGGTGCCAGAAACGAGTTCTGTTGGTAGTTTTTACACTACCCCGGTAGGCAAGAGAAAGGCACCAACAAAACTTGTTCTACCTGCTTTCTGGGCTGAGATGGGGAATCGCTGAATTTTGGACTCGGCTGGTGACAAAATGTTCCAAACACACACCATGCACAACTCCACCGGGGAAGGTGCCAGAAACGAGTTCTGTTGGTAGTTTTTACACTACCCCGGTAGGCAGCTGAAAGGCACCACAAAACTTGTTGTACCTGCTTTCTGGGCTGAGATGGGGAATCGCTGAATTTTGGACTTGGCTGGTGACAAAATGTTCCAAACACACCCCATGCACAACTCCACCGGGGAAGGTGCCAGAAACGAGTTCTGTTGGTAGTTTTTACACTACCCCGGTAGGCAAGAGAAAGGCACCAACAAAAGTTGTTCTACCTGCTTTCTGGGCTGAGATGGGGAATCGCTGAATTTTCGACTCGGCTGGTGACAAAATGTTCCAAACACACCCCATGCACAACTCCACCGGGGAAGGTGCCAGAAACGAGTTCTGTTGGTAGTTTTTACACTACCCCGGTAGGCAGCTGAAAGGCACCACAAAACTTGTTCTACCTGCTTTCTGGGCTGAGATGGGGAATCGCTGAATTTTGGACTCGGCTGGTGACAAAATGTTCCAAACACACCCCATGCACAACTCCACCGGGGAAGGTGCCAGAAACGAGTTCCGTTGGTAGTTTTTACACTACCCCGGTAGGCAGCTGAAAGGCACCACAAAACTTGTTCTACCTGCTTTCTGGGCTGAGATGGGGAATCGCTGAATTTTGGACTCGGCTGGTGACAAAATGTTCCAAACACACCCCATGCACAACTCCACCGGGGAAGGTGCCAGAAACGAGTTCTGTTGGTAGTTTTTACACTACCCCGGTAGGCAAGAGAAAGGCACCAACAAAAGTTGTTCTACCTGCTTTCTGGGCTGAGATGGGGAATCGCTGAATTTTCGACTCGGCTGGTGACAAAATGTTCCAAACACACCCCATGCACAACTCCACCGGGGAAGGTGCCAGAAACGAGTTCTGTTGGTAGTTTTTACACTACCCCGGTAGGCAGCTGAAAGGCACCACAAAACTTGTTCTACCTGCTTTCTGGGCTGAGATGGGGAATCGCTGAATTTTGGACTCGGCTGGTGACAAAATGTTCCAAACACACCCCATGCACAACTCCAACGGGGAAGGTGCCAGAAACGAGTTCCGTTGGTAGTTTTTACACTACCCCGGTAGGCAGCTGAAAGGCACCACAAAACTTGTTCTACCTGCTTTCTGGGCTGAGATGGGGAATCGCTGAATTTTGGACTCGGCTGGTGACAAAATGTTCCAAACACACCCCATGCACAACTCCACCGGGGAAGGTGCCAGAAACGAGTTCTGTTGGTAGTTTTTACACTACCCCGGTAGGCAGCTGAAAGGCACCACAAAACTTGTTCTACCTGCTTTCTGGGCTGAGATGGGGAATCGCTGAATTTTGGACTCGGCTGGTGACAAAATGTTCCAAACACACCCCATGCACAACTCCACCGGGGAAGGTGCCAGAAACGAGTTCTGTTGGTAGTTTTTACAGTACCCCGGTAGGCAGCTGAAAGGCACCACAAAACTTGTTCTACCTGCTTTCTGGGCTGAGATGGGGAATCGCTGAATTTTGGACTCGGCTGGTGACAAAATGTTCCAAACACACCCCATGCACAACTCCACCGGGGAAGGTACCAGAAACGAGTTCTGTTGGTAGTTTTTACACTACCCCGGTAGGCAAGAGAAAGGCACCACAAGACTTGTTCTACCTGCTTTCTGGGCTGAGATGGGGAATCGCTGAATTTTGGACTCGGCTGGTGACAAAATGTTCCAAACACACCCCATGCACAACTCCACCGGGGAAGGTGCCAGAAACGAGTTCTGTTGGTAGTTTTTACACTACCCCGGTAGGCAAGAGAAAGGCACCACAAAACTTGTTCTACCTGCTTTCTGGGCTGAGATGGGGAACGGCTGTATTTTGGACTCAGCTGGTAACAAAATGTTCCAAACACACCCCATGCACAGCTCCACCGGGGAAGGAGCCAGAAACGAGTTCTGTTGGTAGTTTTTACACTACCCCGGTAGGCAGCTGAAAGGCACCACAAAACTTGTTCTACCTGCTTTCTGGGCTGAGATGGGGATCAGCTGAAGGTTGGACTCGGCTGGTGACAAAATGTTCCAAACACACCCCATGCACAACTCCTCCGGGGAAGGTGCCAGAAACGAGTTCCGTTGGTAGTTTTTACACTACCCCGGTAGGCAGCTGAAAGGCACCACAAAACTTGTTCTACCTGCTTTCTGGGCTGAGATGGGGAACGGCTGAATTTTGGACTCGGCTGGTGACAAAATGTTCCAAACACACCCCATGCACACCTCCACCGAGGAAGGTGCCAGAAACGAGTTCTGTTGGTAGTTTTTACACTACCCCGGTAGGCAGCTGAAAGGCACCGCAAAACTTGTTGTACCTGCTTTCTGGGCTGAGGTGGGGAATAGCTGAATTTTGGACTGGGTTGGTGACAAAATGTTCCAAACACACCCCATGCACAACTCCACCGGGGAAGGTGCCAGAAATGAGTTCTGTTGGTAGTTTTTACACTACCCCGGTAGGCAGCTGAAAGGCACCACAAAAGCTTTTCTACCTGCTTTCTGGGCTGAGATGGGGAACAGCTGAGTTTTGGACTCGGCTGGTGACAAAATGTTCCAAACACACCCCATGCACAACTCCACCGGGGAAGGTGCCAGAAACGAGTTCTGTTGGTAGTTTTTACACTACCCCGGTAGGCAGCTGAAAGGCACCACAAAACTTGTTCTACCTGCTTTCTGGGCTGAGATGGGGAATCGCTGAATTTTGGACTCGGCTGGTGACAAAATGTTCCAAACACACCCCATGCACACCTCCACCGAGGAAGGTGCCAGAAACGAGTTCTGTTGGTAGTTTTTACACTACCCCGGTAGGCAGCTGAAAGGCACCACAAAAAGTTTTTCTACCTGCTTTCTGGGCTGACATGGGGAACGGCTGAATTTTGGACTCGGCTGGTGACAAAATGTTCCAAACACACCCCATGCACAACTCCACCGGGGGAAGGTGCCAGAAACGAGTTCTGTTGGTAGTTTTTACACTACCCCGGTAGGCAGCTGAAAGGCACCACAAAACTTGTTCTACCTGCTTTCTGGGCTGAGATGGGGAACGGCTGTATTTTGGACTCAGCTGGTAACAAAATGTTCCAAACACACCCCATGCACAGCTCTACCGGGGAAGGAGCCAGAAACGAGTTCTGTTGGTAGTTTTTACACTACCCCGGTAGGCAGCTGAAAGGCACCACAAAACTTGTTCTACCTGCTTTCTGGCTGAGATGGGGATCAGCTGAAGTTTGGACTCGGCTGGTGACAAAATGTTCCAAACACACCCCATGCACAACTCCACCGGGGAAGGTGCCAGAAACGAGTTCTGTTCGGAGTTTTTACAGTACCCCGGTAGGCAGCTGAAAGGTACCACAAAAGTTTTTCTACCTGCTTTCTGGGCTGAGATGGGGAACGGCTGAAATTTTGGGACTCGGCTGCTGACAAAATGTTCCAAACACACCCCATGCACAACTCCACCGGGGAAGGTGCCAGAAACGAGTTCTGTTGGTAGTTTTACAGTACCCCGGTAGGCAGCTGAAAGGCACCGCAAAACTTGTTGTACCTGCTTTCTGGGCTGACATGGGGAACGGCTGAATTTGGACTCGGCTGGTGACAAAATGTTCCAAACACACCCCATGCACAGCTCCACCGGGGAAGGAGCCAGAAACGAGTTCTGTGGTAGTTTTTACACTACCCCGGTAGGCAGCTGAAAGGCACCACAAAACTTGTTCTACCTGCTTTCTGGTCTGAGAAGGAGAATCGCTGAATTTTGGACTCGGCTGGTGACAAAATGTTCCAAACACACCCCATGCACAACTCCACCGGGGAAGGTGCCAGAAACGAGTTCTGTTCGTAGTTTTTACAGTACCCCGGTAGGCAGCTGAAAGGTACCACAAAAGTTTTTCTACCTGCTTTCTGGGCTGAGATGGGGATCAGCTGAAGCTTGGACTCGGCTGCTGACAAAATGTTCCAAACACACCCCATGCACAACTCCACCGGGGAAGGTGCCCAGAAACGAGTTCTGTTGGTAGTTTTTACACTACCCCGGTAGGCAGCTGAAAGGCACCACCAAAAGTTTTTTCTACCTGCTTTCTGGGCTGAGATGGGGAATCGCTGAATTTTGGACTCGGCTGGTGACAAAATGTTCCAAACACACCCCATGCACAACTCCACCGGGGAAGGTACCAGAAACGAGTTCTGTTGGTAGTTTTTACACTACCCCGGTAGGCAAGAGAAAGGCACCAAGAAAAGTTTTTCTACCTGCTTTCTGGGCTGAGATGGGGAATCGCTGAATTTTGGACTCGGCTGGTGACAAAATGTTCCAAACACACCCCATGCACAACTCCACCGGGGAAGGTGCCAGAAACGAGTTCTGTTGGTAGTTTTTACACTACCCCGGTAGGCAAGAGAAAGGCACCACAAAACTTGTTCTACCTGCTTTCTGGGCTGAGATGGGGAATCGCTGAATTTTGGACTCGGCTGGTGACAAAATGTTCCAAACACACCCCATGCACAACTCCACCGGGAAGGTGCCAGAAACGAGTTCTGTTGGTAGTTTTTACACTACCCCGGTAGGCAGCTGAAAGGCACCACAAAAGTTTTTCTACCTGCTTTCTGGGGCTGAGATGGGGAATCGCTGAATTTTCGACTCGGCTGCTGACAAAATGTTCCAAACACACCCCATGCACAACTCCACCGGGGAAGGTGCCAGAAACGAGTTCTGTTGGTAGTTTTTACACTACCCCGGTAGGCAGCTGAAAGGCACCACAAAACTTGTTCTACCTGCGTTCTGGGCTGAGGTGGGGAATAGCCGAATTTTGGACTCGGCTGGTGACAAAATGTTCCAAACACACCCCATGCACAACTCCACCGGGGAAGGTGCCAGAAATGAGTTCTGTTGGTAGTTTTTACACTACCCCGGTAGGCAGCTGAAAGGCACCACAAAAGTTGTTCTACCCTGCTTTCTGGGCTGAGATGGGGAATCGCTGAATTTTGGAGTCGGCTGGTGACAAAATGTTCCAAACACACCCCATGCACAACTCCTCCGGGGAAGGTGCCAGAAACGAGTTCTGTTGGTAGTTTTTACAGTACCCCAGTAGGCAGCTGAAAGGCACCACAAAAGTTTTTCTACCTGCTTTCTGGGCTGACATGGGGAACGGCTGAATTTTGGACTCGGCTGGTGACAAAATGTTCCAAACACACCCCATGCACAACTCCACCGGGGAAGGTGCCAGAAACGAGTTCTGTTGGTAGTTTTTACACTACCCCGGTAGGCAGCTGAAAGGCACCACAAAAACTTGTTCTACCTGCTTTCTGGGCTGAGATGGGGAACGGCTGTATTTTGGACTCAGCTGGTAACAAAATGTTCCAAAACACACCCCATGCACACCTCCACCGCGGAAGGTGCCAGAAACGAGTTCTGTTCGTAGTTTTTTACACTACCCCGGTAGGCAGCTGAAAGGCACCACAAAAGTTTTTCTACCTGCTTTCTGGGCTGAGACGGGGATCAGCTGAATTTTGGACTCGGCTGCTGACAAAATGTTCCAAACACACCCCATGCACAACTCCACCGGGGAAGGTGCCAGAAACGAGTTCTGTTGGTAGTTTTTACAGTACCCCGGTAGGCAGCTGAAAGGCACCGCAAAACTTGTTGTACCTGCTTTCTGGGCTGAGATGGGGAACGGCTGAATTTTGGACTCGGCTGGTGACAAAAATGTTCCAAACACACCCCATGCACAGCTCCACCGGGGAAGGTGCCAGAAACGAGTTCTGTTGGTAGTTTTTACACTACCCCGGTAGGCAGCTGAAAGGCACCACAAAACATTGTTCTACCTGCTTTCTGGTCTGAGAAGGAGAATCGCTGAATTTTGGACTCGGCTGGTGACAAAATGTTCCAAACACACCCCATGCACAACTCCACCGGGGAAGGTGCCAGAAACGAGTTCTATTCGTAGTTTTTACAGTACCCCGGTAGGCAGCTGAAAGGTACCACAAAAGTTTTTCTACCTGCTTTCTGGGCTGAGATGGGGGATCAGCCAAAAGCTTGGACTCGGCTGCTGACAAAATGTTCCAAACACACCCCATGCACAACTCCACCGGGGAAGGTGCCAGAAACGAGTTCTGTTGGTAGTTTTTACACTACCCCGGTAGGCAGCTGAAAGGCACCACAAAACTTGTTCTACCTGCTTTCTGGGCTGAGATGGGGAATCGCTGAATTTTGGACTCGGCTGGTGACAAAATGTTCCAAACACACCCCATGCACAACTCCACCGGGGAAAGGTACCAGAAACGAGTTCTGTTGGTAGTTTTTACACTACCCCGGTAGGCAAGAGAAAGGCACCACAAAACTTGTTCTACCTGCTTTCTGGGCTGAGATGGGGAATCGCTGAATTTTTGGACTCGGCTGGTGACAAAATGTTCCAAACACACCCCATGCACAACTCCACCGGGGAAGGGTGCCAGAAACGAGTTCTGTTGGTAGTTTTTTACACTACCCCGGTAGGCAAGAGAAAGGCACCAACAAAACTTGTTCTACCTGCTTTCTGGGCTGAGATGGGGAATCGCTGAATTTTGGACTCGGCTGGTGACAAAATGTTCCAAACACACCCCATGCACAACTCCACCGGGGAAGGTGCCAGAAACGAGTTCTGTTGGTAGTTTTTACACTACCCCGGTAGGCAGCTGAAAGGCACCACAAAACTTGTTCTACCTGCTTTCTGGGCTGAGATGGGGAATCGCTGAATTTTCGACTCGGCTGCTGACAAAATGTTCCAAACACACCCCATGCACAACTCCACCGGGGAAGGTGCCAGAAACGAGTTCTGTTGGTAGTTTTTACACTACCCCGGTAGGCAGCTGAAAGGCACCACAAAACTTGTTCTACCTGCTTTCTGGGCTGAGATGGGGAATCGCTGAATTTTGGACTCGGCTGGTGACAAAATGTTCCAAACACACCCCATGCACAACTCCACCGGGGAAGGGTGCCAGAAACGAGTTCTGTTGGTAGTTTTTTACAGTACCCCGGTAGGCAGCTGAAAGGCACCACAAAACTTGTTCTACCTGCTTTCTGGGCTGAGATGGGGAATCGCTGAATTTTGGACTCGGCTGGTGACAAAATGTTCCAAACACACCCCATGCACAACTCCACCGGGGAAGGTGCCAGAAACGAGTTCTGTTGGTAGTTTTTACAGTACCCCGGTAGGCAGCTGAAAGGCACCACAAAACTTGTTCTACCTGCTTTCTGGGCTGAGATGGGGATCAGCTGAAGCTTGGACTCGGCTGCTGACAAAATGTTCCAAACACACCCCATGCACAACTCCACCGGGGAAGGTGCCAGAAACGAGTTCTGTTGGTAGTTTTTACACTACCCCGGTAGGCAGCTGAAAGGCACCAGAAAACTTGTTCTACCTGCTTTCTGGGCTGAGATGGGGAATCGCTGAATTTTGGACTCGGCTGGTGACAAAATGTTCCAAACACACCCCATGCACACCTCCACTGGCAAAGGTGCCAGAAACGAGTTCTGTTGGTAGTTTTTACAGTACCCCAGTAGGCAGCTGAAAGGCACCACAAAAGTTTTTCTACCTGCTTTCTGGGCTGACATGGGGAACGGCTGAATTTTGGACTCGGCTGGTGACAAAATGTTCCAAACACACCCCATGCACAACTCCACCGGGGAAGGTGCCAGAAACGAGTTCTGTGGGTAGTTTTTACACTACCCCGGTAGGCAAGAGAAAGGCACCACAAAAGTTTTTCTACCTGCTTTCTGGGCTGAGATGGGGAATCGCTGAATTTTGGACTCGGCTGGTGACAAAATGTTCCAAACACACCCCATGCACAACTCCACCGGGGAAGGTGCCAGAAACGAGTTCTGTTGGTAGTTTTTACACTACCCCGGTAGGCAGCTGAAAGGCACCACAAAACTTGTTCTACCTGCTTTCTGGGCTGAGATGGGGAATCGCTGAATTTTGGACTCGGCTGGTGACAAAATGTTCCAAACACACCCCATGCACAACTCCACCGGGGAAGGTACCAGAAACGAGTTCTTTTGGTAGTTTTTACACTACCCCGGTAGGCAAGAGAAAGGCACCACAAAACTTGTTCTACCTGCTTTCTGGGCTGAGATGGGGAATCGCTGAATTTTGGACTCGGCTGGTGACAAAATGTTCCAAACACACCCCATGCACAACTCCACCGGGGAAGGTGCCAGAAACGAGTTCTGTTGGTAGTTTTTACACTACCCCGGTAGGCAAGAGAAAGGCACCAACAAAACTTGTTCTACCTGCTTTCTGGGCTGAGATGGGGAATCGCTGAATTTTGGACTCGGCTGGTGACAAAATGTTCCAAACACACCCCATGCACAACTCCACCGGGGAAGGTGCCAGAAACGAGTTCTGTTGGTAGTTTTTACACTACCCCGGTAGGCAGCTGAAAGGCACCACAAAACTTGTTCTACCTGCTTTCTGGGCTGAGATGGGGAATCGCTGAATTTTGGACTCGGCTGGTGACAAAATGTTCCAAACACACCCCATGCACAACTCCACCGGGGAAGGTGCCAGAAACGAGTTCTCTTGGTAGTTTTTACACTACCCCGGTAGGCAGCTGAAAGGCACCACAAAACTTGTTCTACCTGCTTTCTGGGCTGAGATGGGGAATCGCCGAATTTTGGACTCGGCTGGTGACAAAATGTTCCAAACACACCCCATGCACAACTCCACCGGGGAAGGTGCCAGAAACGAGTTCTGTTGGTAGTTTTTACACTACCCCGGTAGGCAGCTGAAAGGCACCACAAAACTTGTTCTACCTGCTTTCTGGGCTGAGATGGGGAATCGCTGAATTTTGGACTCGGCTGGTGACAAAATGTTCCAAACACACCCCATGCACAACTCCAACGGGAAAGGTGCCAGAAACGAGTTCTGTTGGTAGTTTTTACACTACCCCGGTAGGCAGCTGAAAGGCACCACAAAACTTGTTCTACCTGCTTTCTGGGCTGAGATGGGGAATCGCTGAATTTTGGACTCGGCTGGTGACAAAATGTTCCAAACACACCCCATGCACAACTCCACCGGGGAAGGTACCAGAAACGAGTTCTGTTGGTAGTTTTTACACTACCCCGGTAGGCAAGAGAAAGGCACCAAGAAAAGTTGTTCTACCTGCTTTCTGGGCTGAGATGGGGAATCGCTGAATTTTGTACTCGGCTGGTGACAAAATGTTCCAAACACACCCCATGCACAACTCCACCGGGGAAGGTGCCAGAAACGAGTTCTGTTGGTAGTTTTTACACTACCCCGGTAGGCAGCTGAAAGGCACCACAAAACTTGTTGTACCTGCTTTCTGGGCTGAGATGGGGAATCGCTGAATTTTCGACTCGGCTGCTGACAAAATGTTCCAAACACACCCCATGCACAACTCCACCGGGGAAGGTGCCAGAAACGAGTTCTGTTGGTAGTTTTTACACTACCCCGGTAGGCAGCTGAAAGGCACCACAAAACTTGTTCTACCTGCTTTCTGGGCTGAGATGGGGAACGGCTGAATTTTGGACTCGGCTGGTGACAAAATGTTCCAAACACACCCCATGCACAACTCCACCGGGGAAGGTGCCAGAAACGAGTTCTGTTGGTAGTTTTTACACTACCCCGGTAGGCAGCTGAAAGGCACCACAAAACTTGTTCTACCTGCTTTCTGGGCTGAGATGGGGAAAGGCTGAATTTTGGACTCGGCTGGTGACAAAATGTTCCAAACACACACCATGCACAACTCCACCGGGGAAGGTGCCAGAAACGAGTTCTGTTGGTAGTTTTTACACTACCCCAGTAGGCAGCTGAAAGGCACCACAAAACTTGTTCTACCTGCTTTCTGGGCTGAGATGGGGAATCGCTGAATTTTGGACTCGGCTGGTGACAAAATGTTCCAAACACACCCCATGCACAACTCCACCGGGGAAGGTGCCAGAAACGAGTTCTGTTGGTAGTTTTTACACTACCCCGGTAGGCAGCTGAAAGGCACCACAAAACTTGTTCTACCTGCTTTCTGGGCTGAGATGGGGAATCGCTGAATTTTGGACTCGGCTGGTGACAAAATGTTCCAAACACACCCCATGCACAACTCCACCGGCAAAGGTACCAGAAACGAGTTCTGTTGGTAGTTTTTACACTACCCCGGTAGGCAAGAGAAAGGCACCACAAAACTTGTTCTACCTGCTTTCTGGGCTGAGATGGGGAATCGCTGAATTTTGGACTCGGCTGGTGACAAAATGTTCCAAACACACCCCATGCACAACTCCACCGGGGAAGGTGCCAGAAACGAGTTCTGTTGGTAGTTTTTACACTACCCCGGTAGGCAGCTGAAAGGCACCAACAAAAGTTGTTCTACCTGCTTTCTGGGCTGAGATGGGGAATCGCTGAATTTTGGACTCGGCTGGTGACAAAATGTTCCAAACACACACCATGCACAACTCCACCGGGGAAGGTGCCAGAAACGAGTTCTGTTGGTAGTTTTTACACTACCCCGGTAGGCAGCTGAAAGGCACCACAAAACTTGTTCTACCTGCTTTCTGGGCTGAGATGGGGAATCGCTGAATTTTGGACTCGGCTGGTGACAAAATGTTCCAAACACACCCCATGCACAACTCCAACGGGGAAGGTGCCAGAAACGAGTTCCGTTGGTAGTTTTTACACTACCCCGGTAGGCAGCTGAAAGGCACCACAAAACTTGTTGTACCTGCTTTCTGGGCTGAGATGGGGAATCGCTGAATTTTGGACTCGGCTGGTGACAAAATGTTCCAAACACACCCCATGCACAACTCCACCGGGGAAGGTGCCAGAAACGAGTTCTGTTGGTAGTTTTTACACTACCCCGGTAGGCAGCTGAAAGGCACCACAAAACTTGTTCTACCTGCTTTCTGGGCTGAGATGGGGAATCGCTGAATTTTGGACTCGGCTGGTGACAAAATGTTCCAAACACACCCCATGCACAACTCCACCGGCAAAGGTACCAGAAACGAGTTCTGTTGGTAGTTTTTACACTACCCCGGTAGGCAAGAGAAAGGCACCACAAAACTTGTTCTACCTGCTTTCTGGGCTGAGATGGGGAATCGCTGAATTTTGGACTCGGCTGGTGACAAAATGTTCCAAACACACCCCATGCACAACTCCACCGGGGAAGGTGCCAGAAACGAGTTCTGTTGGTAGTTTTTACACTACCCCGGTAGGCAGCTGAAAGGCACCAACAAAAGTTGTTCTACCTGCTTTCTGGGCTGAGATGGGGAATCGCTGAATTTTGGACTCGGCTGGTGACAAAATGTTCCAAACACACACCATGCACAACTCCACCGGGGAAGGTGCCAGAAACGAGTTCTGTTGGTAGTTTTTACACTACCCCGGTAGGCAGCTGAAAGGCACCACAAAACTTGTTCTACCTGCTTTCTGGGCTGAGATGGGGAATCGCTGAATTTTGGACTCGGCTGGTGACAAAATGTTCCAAACACACCCCATGCACAACTCCACCGGGGAAGGTGCCAGAAACGAGTTCTGTTGGTAGTTTTTACACTACCCCGGTAGGCAGCTGAAAGGCACCACAAAACTTGTTGTACCTGCTTTCTGGGCTGAGATGGGGAATCGCTGAATTTTGGACTCGGCTGGTGACAAAATGTTCCAAACACACCCCATGCACAACTCCACCGGGGAAGGTGCCAGAAACGAGTTCTGTTGGTAGTTTTTACAGTACCCCGGTAGGCAGCTGAAAGGCACCACAAAACTTGTTCTACCTGCTTTCTGGGCTGAGATGGGGATCAGCTGAAGCTTGGACTCGGCTGCTGACAAAATGTTCCAAACACACCCCATGCACAACTCCACCGGGGAAGGTGCCAGAAACGAGTTCTGTTGGTAGTTTTTACACTACCCCGGTAGGCAGCTGAAAGGCACCAGAAAACTTGTTCTACCTGCTTTCTGGGCTGAGATGGGGAATCGCTGAATTTTGGACTCGGCTGGTGACAAAATGTTCCAAACACACCCCATGCACACCTCCACTGGCAAAGGTGCCAGAAACGAGTTCTGTTGGTAGTTTTTACAGTACCCCAGTAGGCAGCTGAAAGGCACCACAAAAGTTTTTCTACCTGCTTTCTGGGCTGACATGGGGAACGGCTGAATTTTGGACTCGGCTGGTGACAAAATGTTCCAAACACACCCCATGCACAACTCCACCGGGGAAGGTGCCAGAAACGAGTTCTGTGGGTAGTTTTTACACTACCCCGGTAGGCAAGAGAAAGGCACCACAAAAGTTTTTCTACCTGCTTTCTGGGCTGAGATGGGGAATCGCTGAATTTTGGACTCGGCTGGTGACAAAATGTTCCAAACACACCCCATGCACAACTCCACCGGGGAAGGTGCCAGAAACGAGTTCTGTTGGTAGTTTTTACACTACCCCGGTAGGCAGCTGAAAGGCACCACAAAACTTGTTCTACCTGCTTTCTGGGCTGAGATGGGGAATCGCTGAATTTTGGACTCGGCTGGTGACAAAATGTTCCAAACACACCCCATGCACAACTCCACCGGGGAAGGTACCAGAAACGAGTTCTTTTGGTAGTTTTTACACTACCCCGGTAGGCAAGAGAAAGGCACCACAAAACTTGTTCTACCTGCTTTCTGGGCTGAGATGGGGAATCGCTGAATTTTGGACTCGGCTGGTGACAAAATGTTCCAAACACACCCCATGCACAACTCCACCGGGGAAGGTGCCAGAAACGAGTTCTGTTGGTAGTTTTTACACTACCCCGGTAGGCAAGAGAAAGGCACCAACAAAACTTGTTCTACCTGCTTTCTGGGCTGAGATGGGGAATCGCTGAATTTTGGACTCGGCTGGTGACAAAATGTTCCAAACACACCCCATGCACAACTCCACCGGGGAAGGTGCCAGAAACGAGTTCTGTTGGTAGTTTTTACACTACCCCGGTAGGCAGCTGAAAGGCACCACAAAACTTGTTCTACCTGCTTTCTGGGCTGAGATGGGGAATCGCTGAATTTTGGACTCGGCTGGTGACAAAATGTTCCAAACACACCCCATGCACAACTCCACCGGGGAAGGTGCCAGAAACGAGTTCTCTTGGTAGTTTTTACACTACCCCGGTAGGCAGCTGAAAGGCACCACAAAACTTGTTCTACCTGCTTTCTGGGCTGAGATGGGGAATCGCCGAATTTTGGACTCGGCTGGTGACAAAATGTTCCAAACACACCCCATGCACAACTCCACCGGGGAAGGTGCCAGAAACGAGTTCTGTTGGTAGTTTTTACACTACCCCGGTAGGCAGCTGAAAGGCACCACAAAACTTGTTCTACCTGCTTTCTGGGCTGAGATGGGGAATCGCTGAATTTTGGACTCGGCTGGTGACAAAATGTTCCAAACACACCCCATGCACAACTCCAACGGGAAAGGTGCCAGAAACGAGTTCTGTTGGTAGTTTTTACACTACCCCGGTAGGCAGCTGAAAGGCACCACAAAACTTGTTCTACCTGCTTTCTGGGCTGAGATGGGGAATCGCTGAATTTTGGACTCGGCTGGTGACAAAATGTTCCAAACACACCCCATGCACAACTCCACCGGGGAAGGTACCAGAAACGAGTTCTGTTGGTAGTTTTTACACTACCCCGGTAGGCAAGAGAAAGGCACCAAGAAAAGTTGTTCTACCTGCTTTCTGGGCTGAGATGGGGAATCGCTGAATTTTGGACTCGGCTGGTGACAAAATGTTCCAAACACACCCCATGCACAACTCCACCGGGGAAGGTGCCAGAAACGAGTTCTGTTGGTAGTTTTTACACTACCCCGGTAGGCAGCTGAAAGGCACCACAAAACTTGTTGTACCTGCTTTCTGGGCTGAGATGGGGAATCGCTGAATTTTCGACTCGGCTGCTGACAAAATGTTCCAAACACACCCCATGCACAACTCCACCGGGGAAGGTGCCAGAAACGAGTTCTCTTGGTAGTTTTTACACTACCCCGGTAGGCAGCTGAAAGGCACCACAAAACTTGTTCTACCTGCTTTCTGGGCTGAGATGGGGAACGGCTGAATTTTGGACTCGGCTGGTGACAAAATGTTCCAAACACACCCCATGCACAACTCCACCGGGGAAGGTGCCAGAAACGAGTTCTGTTGGTAGTTTTTACACTACCCCGGTAGGCAGCTGAAAGGCACCACAAAACTTGTTCTACCTGCTTTCTGGGCTGAGATGGGGAAAGGCTGAATTTTGGACTCGGCTGGTGACAAAATGTTCCAAACACACACCATGCACAACTCCACCGGGGAAGGTGCCAGAAACGAGTTCTGTTGGTAGTTTTTACACTACCCCAGTAGGCAGCTGAAAGGCACCACAAAACTTGTTCTACCTGCTTTCTGGGCTGAGATGGGGAATCGCTGAATTTTGGACTCGGCTGGTGACAAAATGTTCCAAACACACCCCATGCACAACTCCACCGGGGAAGGTGCCAGAAACGAGTTCTGTTGGTAGTTTTTACACTACCCCGGTAGGCAGCTGAAAGGCACCACAAAACTTGTTCTACCTGCTTTCTGGGCTGAGATGGGGAATCGCTGAATTTTGGACTCGGCTGGTGACAAAATGTTCCAAACACACCCCATGCACAACTCCACCGGCAAAGGTACCAGAAACGAGTTCTGTTGGTAGTTTTTACACTACCCCGGTAGGCAAGAGAAAGGCACCACAAAACTTGTTCTACCTGCTTTCTGGGCTGAGATGGGGAATCGCTGAATTTTGGACTCGGCTGGTGACAAAATGTTCCAAACACACCCCATGCACAACTCCACCGGGGAAGGTGCCAGAAACGAGTTCTGTTGGTAGTTTTTACACTACCCCGGTAGGCAGCTGAAAGGCACCAACAAAAGTTGTTCTACCTGCTTTCTGGGCTGAGATGGGGAATCGCTGAATTTTGGACTCGGCTGGTGACAAAATGTTCCAAACACACACCATGCACAACTCCACCGGGGAAGGTGCCAGAAACGAGTTCTGTTGGTAGTTTTTACACTACCCCGGTAGGCAGCTGAAAGGCACCACAAAACTTGTTCTACCTGCTTTCTGGGCTGAGATGGGGAATCGCTGAATTTTGGACTCGGCTGGTGACAAAATGTTCCAAACACACCCCATGCACACCTCCAACGGGGAAGGTGCCAGAAACGAGTTCCGTTGGTAGTTTTTACACTACCCCGGTAGGCAGCTGAAAGGCACCACAAAACTTGTTGTACCTGCTTTCTGGGCTGAGATGGGGAATCGCTGAATTTTGGACTCGGCTGGTGACAAAATGTTCCAAACACACCCCATGCACAACTCCACCGGGGAAGGTGCCAGAAACGAGTTCTGTTGGTAGTTTTTACACTACCCCGGTAGGCAGCTGAAAGGCACCACAAAACTTGTTCTACCTGCTTTCTGGGCTGAGATGGGGAATCGCTGAATTTTGGACTCGGCTGGTGACAAAATGTTCCAAACACACCCCATGCACAACTCCACCGGCAAAGGTACCAGAAACGAGTTCTGTTGGTAGTTTTTACACTACCCCGGTAGGCAAGAGAAAGGCACCACAAAACTTGTTCTACCTGCTTTCTGGGCTGAGATGGGGAATCGCTGAATTTTGGACTCGGCTGGTGACAAAATGTTCCAAACACACCCCATGCACAACTCCACCGGGGAAGGTGCCAGAAACGAGTTCTGTTGGTAGTTTTTACACTACCCCGGTAGGCAGCTGAAAGGCACCAACAAAAGTTGTTCTACCTGCTTTCTGGGCTGAGATGGGGAATCGCTGAATTTTGGACTCGGCTGGTGACAAAATGTTCCAAACACACACCATGCACAACTCCACCGGGGAAGGTGCCAGAAACGAGTTCTGTTGGTAGTTTTTACACTACCCCGGTAGGCAGCTGAAAGGCACCACAAAACTTGTTGTACCTGCTTTCTGGGCTGAGATGGGGAATCGCTGAATTTTCGACTCGGCTGCTGACAAAATGTTCCAAACACACCCCATGCACAACTCCACCGGGGAAGGTGCCAGAAACGAGTTCTCTTGGTAGTTTTTACACTACCCCGGTAGGCAGCTGAAAGGCACCACAAAACTTGTTCTACCTGCTTTCTGGGCTGAGATGGGGAACGGCTGAATTTTGGACTCGGCTGGTGACAAAATGTTCCAAACACACCCCATGCACAACTCCACCGGGGAAGGTGCCAGAAACGAGTTCTGTTGGTAGTTTTTACACTACCCCGGTAGGCAGCTGAAAGGCACCACAAAACTTGTTCTACCTGCTTTCTGGGCTGAGATGGGGAAAGGCTGAATTTTGGACTCGGCTGGTGACAAAATGTTCCAAACACACACCATGCACAACTCCACCGGGGAAGGTGCCAGAAACGAGTTCTGTTGGTAGTTTTTACACTACCCCAGTAGGCAGCTGAAAGGCACCACAAAACTTGTTCTACCTGCTTTCTGGGCTGAGATGGGGAATCGCTGAATTTTGGACTCGGCTGGTGACAAAATGTTCCAAACACACCCCATGCACAACTCCACCGGGGAAGGTGCCAGAAACGAGTTCTGTTGGTAGTTTTTACACTACCCCGGTAGGCAGCTGAAAGGCACCACAAAACTTGTTCTACCTGCTTTCTGGGCTGAGATGGGGAATCGCTGAATTTTGGACTCGGCTGGTGACAAAATGTTCCAAACACACCCCATGCACACCTCCACCGAGGAAGGTGCCAGAAACGAGTTCTGTTGGTAGTTTTTACACTACCCCGGTAGGCAAGAGAAAGGCACCACAAAACTTGTTCTACCTGCTTTCTGGGCTGAGATGGGGAATCGCTGAATTTTGGACTCGGCTGGTGACAAAATGTTCCAAACACACCCCATGCACAACTCCACCGGGGAAGGTGCCAGAAACGAGTTCTGTTGGTAGTTTTTACACTACCCCGGTAGGCAGCTGAAAGGCACCAACAAAAGTTGTTCTACCTGCTTTCTGGGCTGAGATGGGGAATCGCTGAATTTTGGACTCGGCTGGTGACAAAATGTTCCAAACACACACCATGCACAACTCCACCGGGGAAGGTGCCAGAAACGAGTTCTGTTGGTAGTTTTTACACTACCCCGGTAGGCAGCTGAAAGGCACCACAAAACTTGTTCTACCTGCTTTCTGGGCTGAGATGGGGAATCGCTGAATTTTGGACTCGGCTGGTGACAAAATGTTCCAAACACACCCCATGCACAACTCCAACGGGGAAGGTGCCAGAAACGAGTTCCGTTGGTAGTTTTTACACTACCCCGGTAGGCAGCTGAAAGGCACCACAAAACTTGTTGTACCTGCTTTCTGGGCTGAGATGGGGAATCGCTGAATTTTGGACTCGGCTGGTGACAAAATGTTCCAAACACACCCCATGCACAACTCCACCGGGGAAGGTGCCAGAAACGAGTTCTGTTGGTAGTTTTTACACTACCCCGGTAGGCAGCTGAAAGGCACCACAAAACTTGTTCTACCTGCTTTCTGGGCTGAGATGGGGAATCGCTGAATTTTGGACTCGGCTGGTGACAAAATGTTCCAAACACACCCCATGCACAACTCCACCGGCAAAGGTACCAGAAACGAGTTCTGTTGGTAGTTTTTACACTACCCCGGTAGGCAAGAGAAAGGCACCACAAAACTTGTTCTACCTGCTTTCTGGGCTGAGATGGGGAATCGCTGAATTTTGGACTCGGCTGGTGACAAAATGTTCCAAACACACCCCATGCACAACTCCACCGGGGAAGGTGCCAGAAACGAGTTCTGTTGGTAGTTTTTACACTACCCCGGTAGGCAGCTGAAAGGCACCAACAAAAGTTGTTCTACCTGCTTTCTGGGCTGAGATGGGGAATCGCTGAATTTTGGACTCGGCTGGTGACAAAATGTTCCAAACACACACCATGCACAACTCCACCGGGGAAGGTGCCAGAAACGAGTTCTGTTGGTAGTTTTTACACTACCCCGGTAGGCAGCTGAAAGGCACCACAAAACTTGTTCTACCTGCTTTCTGGGCTGAGATGGGGAATCGCTGAATTTTGGACTCGGCTGGTGACAAAATGTTCCAAACACACCCCATGCACAACTCCAACGGGGAAGGTGCCAGAAACGAGTTCCGTTGGTAGTTTTTACACTACCCCGGTAGGCAGCTGAAAGGCACCACAAAACTTGTTGTACCTGCTTTCTGGGCTGAGATGGGGAATCGCTGAATTTTGGACTCGGCTGGTGACAAAATGTTCCAAACACACCCCATGCACAACTCCACCGGGGAAGGTGCCAGAAACGAGTTCTGTTGGTAGTTTTTACACTACCCCGGTAGGCAGCTGAAAGGCACCACAAAACTTGTTGTACCTGCTTTCTGGGCTGAGATGGGGAATCGCTGAATTTTGGACTCGGCTGGTGACAAAATGTTCCAAACACACCCCATGCACAACTCCACCGGCAAAGGTGCCAGAAACGAGTTCTGTTGGTAGTTTTTACACTACCCCGGTAGGCAGCTGAAAGGCACCACAAAACTTGTTCTACCTGCTTTCTGGGCTGAGATGGGGAATCGCTGAATTTTGGACTCGGCTGGTGACAAAATGTTCCAAACACACCCCATGCACAACTCCACCGGCAAAGGTACCAGAAACGAGTTCTGTTGGTAGTTTTTACACTACCCCGGTAGGCAAGAGAAAGGCACCACAAAACTTGTTCTACCTGCTTTCTGGGCTGAGATGGGGAATCGCTGAATTTTGGACTCGGCTGGTGACAAAATGTTCCAAACACACCCCATGCACAACTCCACCGGGGAAGGTGCCAGAAACGAGTTCTGTTGGTAGTTTTTACACTACCCCGGTAGGCAAGAGAAAGGCACCAACAAAAGTTGTTCTACCTGCTTTCTGGGCTGAGATGGGGAATCGCTGAATTTTGGACTCGGCTGGTGACAAAATGTTCCAAACACACACCATGCACAACTCCACCGGGGAAGGTGCCAGAAACGAGTTCTGTTGGTAGTTTTTACACTACCCCGGTAGGCAGCTGAAAGGCACCACAAAACTTGTTCTACCTGCTTTCTGGGCTGAGATGGGGAATCGCTGAATTTTGGACTCGGCTGGTGACAAAATGTTCCAAACACACCCCATGCACAACTCCAACGGGGAAGGTGCCAGAAACGAGTTCCGTTGGTAGTTTTTACACTACCCCGGTAGGCAGCTGAAAGGCACCACAAAACTTGTTCTACCTGCTTTCTGGGCTGAGATGGGGAATCGCTGAATTTTGGACTCGGCTGGTGACAAAATGTTCCAAACACACCCCATGCACAACTCCACCGGGGAAGGTGCCAGAAACGAGTTCTGTTGGTAGTTTTTACACTACCCCGGTAGGCAGCTGAAAGGCACCACAAAACTTGTTCTACCTGCTTTCTGGGCTGAGATGGGGAATCGCTGAATTTTGGACTCGGCTGGTGACAAAATGTTCCAAACACACCCCATGCACAACTCCACCGGCAAAGGTGCCAGAAACGAGTTCTGTTGGTAGTTTTTACACTACCCCGGTAGGCAGCTGAAAGGCACCACAAAACTTGTTCTACCTGCTTTCTGGGCTGAGATGGGGAACAGCTGAATTTTGGACTCGGCTGGTGACAAAATGTTCCAAACACACACCATGCACAACTCCACCGGGGAAGGTGCCAGAAACGAGTTCTGTTGGTAGTTTTTACACTACCCCAGTAGGCAGCTGAAAGGCACCACAAAACTTGTTCTACCTGCTTTCTGGGCTGAGATGGGGAATCGCTGAATTTTGGACTCGGCTGGTGACAAAATGTTCCAAACACACCCCATGCACAACTCCACCGGCAAAGGTGCCAGAAACGAGTTCTGTTGGTAGTTTTTACACTACCCCGGTAGGCAGCTGAAAGGCACCACAAAACTTGTTCTACCTGCTTTCTGGGCTGAGATGGGGAATCGCTGAATTTTGGACTCGGCTGGTGACAAAATGTTCCAAACACACCCCATGCACAACTCCACCGGGGAAGGTGCCAGAAATGAGTTCTGTTGGTAGTTTTTACACTACCCCGGTAGGCAAGAGAAAGGCACCAACAAAAGTTGTTCTACCTGCTTTCTGGGCTGAGATGGGGAATCGCTGAATTTTGGACTCGGCTGGTGACAAAATGTTCCAAACACACCCCATGCACAACTCCACCGGGGAAGGTGCCAGAAACGAGTTCTGTTGGTAGTTTTTACACTACCCCGGTAGGCAGCTGAAAGGCACCACAAAACTTGTTCTACCTGCTTTCTGGGCTGAGATGGGGAATCGCTGAATTTTGGACTCGGCTGGTGACAAAATGTTCCAAACACACCCCATGCACAACTCCACCGGGGAAGGTGCCAGAAACGAGTTCTGTTGGTAGTTTTTACACTACCCCGGTAGGCAGCTGAAAGGCACCACAAAACTTGTTGTACCTGCTTTCTGGGCTGAGATGGGGAATCGCTGAATTTTCGACTCGGCTGGTGACAAAATGTTCCAAACACACCCCATGCACAACTCCACCGGCAAAGGTGCCAGAAACGAGTTCTGTTGGTAGTTTTTACACTACCCCGGTAGGCAGCTGAAAGGCACCACAAAACTTGTTCTACCTGCTTTCTGGGCTGAGATGGGGAAAGGCTGAATTTTGGACTCGGCTGGTGACAAAATGTTCCAAACACACACCATGCACAACTCCACCGGGGAAGGTGCCAGAAACGAGTTCTGTTGGTAGTTTTTACACTACCCCAGTAGGCAGCTGAAAGGCACCACAAAACTTGTTCTACCTGCTTTCTGGGCTGAGATGGGGAATCGCTGAATTTTGGACTCGGCTGGTGACAAAATGTTCCAAACACACCCCATGCACAACTCCACCGGCAAAGGTGCCAGAAACGAGTTCTGTTGGTAGTTTTTACACTACCCCGGTAGGCAGCTGAAAGGCACCACAAAACTTGTTCTACCTGCTTTCTGGGCTGAGATGGGGAATCGCTGAATTTTGGACTCGGCTGGTGACAAAATGTTCCAAACACACCCCATGCACAACTCCACCGGGGAAGGTACCAGAAACGAGTTCTGTTGGTAGTTTTTACACTACCCCGGTAGGCAAGAGAAAGGCACCACAAAACTTGTTCTACCTGCTTTCTGGGCTGAGATGGGGAATCGCTGAATTTTGGACTCGGCTGGTGACAAAATGTTCCAAACACACCCCATGCACAACTCCACCGGGGAAGGTGCCAGAAACGAGTTCTGTTGGTAGTTTTTACACTACCCCGGTAGGCAGCTGAAAGGCACCAACAAAAGTTGTTCTACCTGCTTTCTGGGCTGAGATGGGGAATCGCTGAATTTTGGACTCGGCTGGTGACAAAATGTTCCAAACACACCCCATGCACAACTCCACCGGGGAAGGTGCCAGAAACGAGTTCTGTTGGTAGTTTTTACACTACCCCGGTAGGCAAGAGAAAGGCACCAAGAAAAGTTGTTCTACCTGCTTTCTGGGCTGAGATGGGGAATCGCTGAATTTTGGACTCGGCTGGTGACAAAATGTTCCAAACACACCCCATGCACAACTCCACCGGGGAAGGTGCCAGAAACGAGTTCTGTTGGTAGTTTTTACAGTACCCCGGTAGGCAGCTGAAAGGCACCACAAAACTTGTTGTACCTGCTTTCTGGGCTGAGATGGGGAATCGCTGAATTTTGGACTCGGCTGGTGACAAAATGTTCCAAACACACACCATGCACAACTCCAACGGGGAAGGTGCCAGAAACGAGTTCCGTTGGTAGTTTTTACACTACCCCGGTAGGCAGCTGAAAGGCACCACAAAACTTGTTCTACCTGCTTTCTGGGCTGAGATGGGGAATCGCTGAATTTTGGACTCGGCTGGTGACAAAATGTTCCAAACACACCCCATGCACAACTCCACCGGGGAAGGTGCCAGAAACGAGTTCTCTTGGTAGTTTTTACACTACCCCGGTAGGCAGCTGAAAGGCACCACAAAACTTGTTCTACCTGCTTTCTGGGCTGAGATGGGGAATCGCTGAATTTTGGACTCGGCTGGTGACAAAATGTTCCAAACACACCCCATGCACAACTCCAACGGGGAAGGTGCCAGAAACGAGTTCCGTTGGTAGTTTTTACACTACCCCGGTAGGCAGCTGAAAGGCACCACAAAACTTGTTCTACCTGCTTTCTGGGCTGAGATGGGGAATCGCTGAATTTTGGACTCGGCTGGTGACAAAATGTTCCAAACACACCCCATGCACAACTCCACCGGGGAAGGTGCCAGAAACGAGTTCTGTTGGTAGTTTTTACACTACCCCGGTAGGCAGCTGAAAGGCACCACAAAACTTGTTGTACCTGCTTTCTGGGCTGAGATGGGGAATCGCTGAATTTTCGACTCGGCTGGTGACAAAATGTTCCAAACACACCCCATGCACAACTCCACCGGCAAAGGTGCCAGAAACGAGTTCTGTTGGTAGTTTTTACACTACCCCGGTAGGCAGCTGAAAGGCACCACAAAACTTGTTCTACCTGCTTTCTGGGCTGAGATGGGGAACAGCTGAATTTTGGACTCGGCTGGTGACAAAATGTTCCAAACACACCCCATGCACAACTCCACCGGGGAAGGTGCCAGAAACGAGTTCTGTTGGTAGTTTTTACACTACCCCAGTAGGCAGCTGAAAGGCACCACAAAACTTGTTCTACCTGCTTTCTGGGCTGAGATGGGGAATCGCTGAATTTTGGACTCGGCTGGTGACAAAATGTTCCAAACACACCCCATGCACAACTCCACCGGCAAAGGTGCCAGAAACGAGTTCTGTTGGTAGTTTTTACACTACCCCGGTAGGCAGCTGAAAGGCACCACAAAACTTGTTCTACCTGCTTTCTGGGCTGAGATGGGGAATCGCTGAATTTTGGACTCGGCTGGTGACAAAATGTTCCAAACACACCCCATGCACAACTCCACCGGGGAAGGTGCCAGAAACGAGTTCTGTTGGTAGTTTTTACACTACCCCGGTAGGCAAGAGAAAGGCACCAACAAAAGTTGTTCTACCTGCTTTCTGGGCTGAGATGGGGAATCGCTGAATTTTGGACTCGGCTGGTGACAAAATGTTCCAAACACACCCCATGCACAACTCCAACGGGGAAGGTGCCAGAAACGAGTTCCGTTGGTAGTTTTTACACTACCCCGGTAGGCAGCTGAAAGGCACCACAAAACTTGTTCTACCTGCTTTCTGGGCTGAGATGGGGAATCGCTGAATTTTGGACTCGGCTGGTGACAAAATGTTCCAAACACACCCCATGCACAACTCCACCGGGGAAGGTGCCAGAAACGAGTTCTGTTGGTAGTTTTTACACTACCCCGGTAGGCAAGAGAAAGGCACCAAGAAAAGTTGTTCTACCTGCTTTCTGGGCTGAGATGGGGAATCGCTGAATTTTGGACTCGGCTGGTGACAAAATGTTCCAAACACACCCCATGCACAACTCCACCGGGGAAGGTGCCAGAAACGAGTTCTGTTGGTAGTTTTTACACTACCCCGGTAGGCAGCTGAAAGGCACCACAAAACTTGTTGTACCTGCTTTCTGGGCTGAGATGGGGAATCGCTGAATTTTGGACTCGGCTGGTGACAAAATGTTCCAAACACACACCATGCACAACTCCAACGGGGAAGGTGCCAGAAACGAGTTCCGTTGGTAGTTTTTACACTACCCCGGTAGGCAGCTGAAAGGCACCACAAAACTTGTTCTACCTGCTTTCTGGGCTGAGATGGGGAATCGCTGAATTTTGGACTCGGCTGGTGACAAAATGTTCCAAACACACCCCATGCACAACTCCACCGGGGAAGGTGCCAGAAACGAGTTCTCTTGGTAGTTTTTACACTACCCCGGTAGGCAGCTGAAAGGCACCACAAAACTTGTTCTACCTGCTTTCTGGGCTGAGATGGGGAATCGCTGAATTTTGGACTCGGCTGGTGACAAAATGTTCCAAACACACCCCATGCACAACTCCAACGGGGAAGGTGCCAGAAACGAGTTCCGTTGGTAGTTTTTACACTACCCCGGTAGGCAGCTGAAAGGCACCACAAAACTTGTTCTACCTGCTTTCTGGGCTGAGATGGGGAATCGCTGAATTTTGGACTCGGCTGGTGACAAAATGTTCCAAACACACCCCATGCACAACTCCACCGGGGAAGGTGCCAGAAACGAGTTCTGTTGGTAGTTTTTACACTACCCCGGTAGGCAGCTGAAAGGCACCACAAAACTTGTTGTACCTGCTTTCTGGGCTGAGATGGGGAATCGCTGAATTTTCGACTCGGCTGGTGACAAAATGTTCCAAACACACCCCATGCACAACTCCACCGGCAAAGGTGCCAGAAACGAGTTCTGTTGGTAGTTTTTACACTACCCCGGTAGGCAGCTGAAAGGCACCACAAAACTTGTTCTACCTGCTTTCTGGGCTGAGATGGGGAACAGCTGAATTTTGGACTCGGCTGGTGACAAAATGTTCCAAACACACACCATGCACAACTCCACCGGGGAAGGTGCCAGAAACGAGTTCTGTTGGTAGTTTTTACACTACCCCAGTAGGCAGCTGAAAGGCACCACAAAACTTGTTCTACCTGCTTTCTGGGCTGAGATGGGGAATCGCTGAATTTTGGACTCGGCTGGTGACAAAATGTTCCAAACACACCCCATGCACAACTCCACCGGCAAAGGTGCCAGAAACGAGTTCTGTTGGTAGTTTTTACACTACCCCGGTAGGCAGCTGAAAGGCACCACAAAACTTGTTCTACCTGCTTTCTGGGCTGAGATGGGGAATCGCTGAATTTTGGACTCGGCTGGTGACAAAATGTTCCAAACACACCCCATGCACAACTCCACCGGGGAAGGTGCCAGAAACGAGTTCTGTTGGTAGTTTTTACACTACCCCGGTAGGCAAGAGAAAGGCACCAACAAAAGTTGTTCTACCTGCTTTCTGGGCTGAGATGGGGAATCGCTGAATTTTGGACTCGGCTGGTGACAAAATGTTCCAAACACACCCCATGCACAACTCCACCGGGGAAGGTGCGAAACGAGTTCTGTTGGTAGTTTTTACACTACCCCGGTAGGCAGCTGAAAGGCACCACAAAACTTGTTCTACCTGCTTTCTGGGCTGAGATGGGGAATCGCTGAATTTTGGACTCGGCTGGTGACAAAATGTTCCAAACACACCCCATGCACAACTCCACCGGGGAAGGTGCCAGAAACGAGTTCTGTTGGTAGTTTTTACACTACCCCGGTAGGCAGCTGAAAGGCACCACAAAACTTGTTGTACCTGCTTTCTGGGCTGAGATGGGGAATCGCTGAATTTTCGACTCGGCTGGTGACAAAATGTTCCAAACACACCCCATGCACAACTCCACCGGCAAAGGTGCCAGAAACGAGTTCTGTTGGTAGTTTTTACACTACCCCGGTAGGCAGCTGAAAGGCACACAAAACTTGTTCTACCTGCTTTCTGGGCTGAGATGGGGAAAGGCTGAATTTTGGACTCGGCTGGTGACAAAATGTTCCAAACACACACCATGCACAACTCCACCGGGGAAGGTGCCAGAAACGAGTTCTGTTGGTAGTTTTTACACTACCCCAGTAGGCAGCTGAAAGGCACCACAAAACTTGTTCTACCTGCTTTCTGGGCTGAGATGGGGAATCGCTGAATTTTGGACTCGGCTGGTGACAAAATGTTCCAAACACACCCCATGCACAACTCCACCGGCAAAGGTGCCAGAAACGAGTTCTGTTGGTAGTTTTTACACTACCCCGGTAGGCAGCTGAAAGGCACCACAAAACTTGTTCTACCTGCTTTCTGGGCTGAGATGGGGAATCGCTGAATTTTGGACTCGGCTGGTGACAAAATGTTCCAAACACACCCCATGCACAACTCCACCGGGGAAGGTACCAGAAACGAGTTCTGTTGGTAGTTTTTACACTACCCCGGTAGGCAAGAGAAAGGCACCACAAAACTTGTTCTACCTGCTTTCTGGGCTGAGATGGGGAATCGCTGAATTTTGGACTCGGCTGGTGACAAAATGTTCCAAACACACCCCATGCACAACTCCACCGGGGAAGGTGCCAGAAACGAGTTCTGTTGGTAGTTTTTACACTACCCCGGTAGGCAGCTGAAAGGCACCAACAAAAGTTGTTCTACCTGCTTTCTGGGCTGAGATGGGGAATCGCTGAATTTTGGACTCGGCTGGTGACAAAATGTTCCAAACACACCCCATGCACAACTCCACCGGGGAAGGTGCCAGAAACGAGTTCTGTTGGTAGTTTTTACACTACCCCGGTAGGCAGCTGAAAGGCACCACAAAACTTGTTCTACCTGCTTTCTGGGCTGAGATGGGGAATCGCTGAATTTTGGACTCGGCTGGTGACAAAATGTTCCAAACACACCCCATGCACAACTCCAACGGGGAAGGTGCCAGAAACGAGTTCTGTTGGTAGTTTTTACACTACCCCGGTAGGCAGCTGAAAGGCACCACAAAACTTGTTGTACCTGCTTTCTGGGCTGAGATGGGGAATCGCTGAATTTTGGACTTGGCTGGTGACAAAATGTTCCAAACACACCCCATGCACAACTCCACCGGGGAAGGTGCCAGAAACGAGTTCTGTTGGTAGTTTTTACACTACCCCGGTAGGCAAGAGAAAGGCACCAAGAAAAGTTGTTCTACCTGCTTTCTGGGCTGAGATGGGGAATCGCTGAATTTTGGACTCGGCTGGTGACAAAATGTTCCAAACACACCCCATGCACAACTCCACCGGGGAAGGTGCCAGAAACGAGTTCTGTTGGTAGTTTTTACACTACCCCGGTAGGCAGCTGAAAGGCACCACAAAACTTGTTGTACCTGCTTTCTGGGCTGAGATGGGGAATCGCTGAATTTTGGACTCGGCTGGTGACAAAATGTTCCAAACACACACCATGCACAACTCCAACGGGGAAGGTGCCAGAAACGAGTTCCGTTGGTAGTTTTTACACTACCCCGGTAGGCAGCTGAAAGGCACCACAAAACTTGTTCTACCTGCTTTCTGGGCTGAGATGGGGAATCGCTGAATTTTGGACTCGGCTGGTGACAAAATGTTCCAAACACACCCCATGCACAACTCCACCGGGGAAGGTGCCAGAAACGAGTTCTCTTGGTAGTTTTTACACTACCCCGGTAGGCAGCTGAAAGGCACCACAAAACTTGTTCTACCTGCTTTCTGGGCTGAGATGGGGAATCGCTGAATTTTGGACTCGGCTGGTGACAAAATGTTCCAAACACACCCCATGCACAACTCCAACGGGGAAGGTGCCAGAAACGAGTTCCGTTGGTAGTTTTTACACTACCCCGGTAGGCAGCTGAAAGGCACCACAAAACTTGTTCTACCTGCTTTCTGGGCTGAGATGGGGAATCGCTGAATTTTGGACTCGGCTGGTGACAAAATGTTCCAAACACACCCCATGCACAACTCCACCGGGGAAGGTGCCAGAAACGAGTTCTGTTGGTAGTTTTTACACTACCCCGGTAGGCAGCTGAAAGGCACCACAAAACTTGTTGTACCTGCTTTCTGGGCTGAGATGGGGAATCGCTGAATTTTCGACTCGGCTGGTGACAAAATGTTCCAAACACACCCCATGCACAACTCCACCGGCAAAGGTGCCAGAAACGAGTTCTGTTGGTAGTTTTTACACTACCCCGGTAGGCAGCTGAAAGGCACCACAAAACTTGTTCTACCTGCTTTCTGGGCTGAGATGGGGAACAGCTGAATTTTGGACTCGGCTGGTGACAAAATGTTCCAAACACACACCATGCACAACTCCACCGGGGAAGGTGCCAGAAACGAGTTCTGTTGGTAGTTTTTACACTACCCCAGTAGGCAGCTGAAAGGCACCACAAAACTTGTTCTACCTGCTTTCTGGGCTGAGATGGGGAATCGCTGAATTTTGGACTCGGCTGGTGACAAAATGTTCCAAACACACCCCATGCACAACTCCACCGCAAAGGTGCCAGAAACGAGTTCTGTTGGTAGTTTTTACACTACCCCGGTAGGCAGCTGAAAGGCACCACAAAACTTGTTCTACCTGCTTTCTGGGCTGAGATGGGGAATCGCTGAATTTTGGACTCGGCTGGTGACAAAATGTTCCAAACACACCCCATGCACAACTCCACCGGGGAAGGTGCCAGAAACGAGTTCTGTTGGTAGTTTTTACACTACCCCGGTAGGCAAGAGAAAGGCACCAACAAAAGTTGTTCTACCTGCTTCTGGGCTGAGATGGGGAATCGCTGAATTTTGGACTCGGCTGGTGACAAAATGTTCCAAACACACCCCATGCACAACTCCACCGGGGAAGGTGCCAGAAACGAGTTCTGTTGGTAGTTTTTACACTACCCCGGTAGGCAGCTGAAAGGCACCACAAAACTTGTTCTACCTGCTTTCTGGGCTGAGATGGGGAATCGCTGAATTTTGGACTCGGCTGGTGACAAAATGTTCCAAACACACCCCATGCACAACTCCACCGGGGAAGGTGCCAGAAACGAGTTCCGTTGGTAGTTTTTACACTACCCCGGTAGGCAGCTGAAAGGCACCACAAAACTTGTTCTACCTGCTTTCTGGGCTGAGATGGGGAATCGCTGAATTTTGGACTCGGCTGGTGACAAAATGTTCCAAACATACCCCATGCACAACTCCACCGGGGAAGGTGCCAGAAACGAGTTCTGTTGGTAGTTTTTACACTACCCCGGTAGGCAGCTGAAAGGCACCACAAAACTTGTTGTACCTGCTTTCTGGGCTGAGATGGGGAATCGCTGAATTTTCGACTCGGCTGGTGACAAAATGTTCCAAACACACCCCATGCACAACTCCACCGGCAAAGGTGCCAGAAACGAGTTCTGTTGGTAGTTTTTACACTACCCCGGTAGGCAGCTGAAAGGCACCACAAAACTTGTTCTACCTGCTTTCTGGGCTGAGATGGGGAAAGGCTGAATTTTGGACTCGGCTGGTGACAAAATGTTCCAAACACACACCATGCACAACTCCACCGGGGAAGGTGCCAGAAACGAGTTCTGTTGGTAGTTTTTACACTACCCCAGTAGGCAGCTGAAAGGCACCACAAAACTTGTTCTACCTGCTTTCTGGGCTGAGATGGGGAATCGCTGAATTTTGGACTCGGCTGGTGACAAAATGTTCCAAACACACCCCATGCACAACTCCACGGCAAAGGTGCCAGAAACGAGTTCTGTTGGTAGTTTTTACACTACCCCGGTAGGCAGCTGAAAGGCACCACAAAACTTGTTCTACCTGCTTTCTGGGCTGAGATGGGGAATCGCTGAATTTTGGACTCGGCTGGTGACAAAATGTTCCAAACACACCCCATGCACAACTCCACCGGGGAAGGTACCAGAAACGAGTTCTGTTGGTAGTTTTTACACTACCCCGGTAGGCAAGAGAAAGGCACCACAAAACTTGTTCTACCTGCTTTCTGGGCTGAGATGGGGAATCGCTGAATTTTGGACTCGGCTGGTGACAAAATGTTCCAAACACACCCCATGCACAACTCCACCGGGGAAGGTGCCAGAAACGAGTTCTGTTGGTAGTTTTTTACACTACCCCGGTAGGCAGCTGAAAGGCACCAACAAAAGTTGTTCTACCTGCTTTCTGGGCTGAGATGGGGAATCGCTGAATTTTGGACTCGGCTGGTGACAAAATGTTCCAAACACACCCCATGCACAACTCCACCGGGGAAGGTGCCAGAAACGAGTTCTGTTGGTAGTTTTTACACTACCCCGGTAGGCAGCTGAAAGGCACCACAAAACTTGTTCTACCTGCTTTCTGGGCTGAGATGGGGAATCGCTGAATTTTGGACTCGGCTGGTGACAAAATGTTCCAAACACACCCCATGCACAACTCCAACGGGGAAGGTGCCAGAAACGAGTTCTGTTGGTAGTTTTTACACTACCCCGGTAGGCAGCTGAAAGGCACCACAAAACTTGTTGTACCTGCTTTCTGGGCTGAGATGGGGAATCGCTGAATTTTCGACTCGGCTGGTGACAAAATGTTCCAAACACACCCCATGCACAACTCCACGGCAAAGGTGCCAGAAACGAGTTCTGTTGGTAGTTTTTACACTACCCCGGTAGGCAGCTGAAAGGCACCACAAAACTTGTTCTACCTGCTTTCTGGGCTGAGATGGGGAAAGGCTGAATTTTGGACTCGGCTGGTGACAAAATGTTCCAAACACACACCATGCACAACTCCACCGGGGAAGGTGCCAGAAACGAGTTCTGTTGGTAGTTTTTACACTACCCCAGTAGGCAGCTGAAAGGCACCACAAAACTTGTTCTACCTGCTTTCTGGGCTGAGATGGGGAATCGCTGAATTTTGGACTCGGCTGGTGACAAAATGTTCCAAACACACCCCATGCACAACTCCACCGGCAAAGGTGCCAGAAACGAGTTCTGTTGGTAGTTTTTACACTACCCCGGTAGGCAGCTGAAAGGCACCACAAAACTTGTTGTACCTGCTTTCTGGGCTGAGATGGGGAATCGCTGAATTTTGGACTCGGCTGGTGACAAAATGTTCCAAACACACCCCATGCACAACTCCACCGGGGAAGGTGCCAGAAACGAGTTCTGTTGGTAGTTTTTACACTACCCCGGTAGGCAAGAGAAAGGCACCAAGAAAAGTTGTTCTACCTGCTTTCTGGGCTGAGATGGGGAATCGCTGAATTTTGGACTCGGCTGGTGACAAAATGTTCCAAACACACCCCATGCACAACTCCACCGGGGAAGGTGCCAGAAACGAGTTCTGTTGGTAGTTTTTACACTACCCCGGTAGGCAGCTGAAAGGCACCACAAAACTTGTTCTACCTGCTTTCTGGGCTGACATGGGGAAAGGCTGAATTTTGGACTCGGCTGGTGACAAAATGTTCCAAACACACACCATGCACAACTCCACCGGGGAAGGTGCCAGAAACGAGTTCTGTTGGTAGTTTTTACACTACCCCAGTAGGCAGCTGAAAGGCACCACAAAACTTGTTCTACCTGCTTTCTGGGCTGAGATGGGGAATCGCTGAATTTTGGACTCGGCTGGTGACAAAATGTTCCAAACACACCCCATGCACAACTCCACCGGGGAAGGTGCCAGAAACGAGTTCTGTTGGTAGTTTTTACACTACCCCGGTAGGCAGCTGAAAGGCACCACAAAACTTGTTCTACCTGCTTTCTGGGCTGAGATGGGGAATCGCTGAATTTTGGACTCGGCTGGTGACAAAATGTTCCAAACACACCCCATGCACAACTCCACCGGGGAAGGTACCAGAAACGAGTTCTGTTGGTAGTTTTTACACTACCCCGGTAGGCAAGAGAAAGGCACCACAAAACTTGTTCTACCTGCTTTCTGGGCTGAGATGGGGAATCGCTGAATTTTGGACTCGGCTGGTGACAAAATGTTCCAAACACACCCCATGCACAACTCCACCGGGGAAGGTGCCAGAAACGAGTTCTGTTGGTAGTTTTTACACTACCCCGGTAGGCAGCTGAAAGGCACCAACAAAAGTTGTTCTACCTGCTTTCTGGGCTGAGATGGGGAATCGCTGAATTTTGGACTCGGCTGGTGACAAAATGTTCCAAACACACCCCATGCACAACTCCACCGGGGAAGGTGCCAGAAACGAGTTCTGTTGGTAGTTTTTACACTACCCCGGTAGGCAGCTGAAAGGCACCACAAAACTTGTTCTACCTGCTTTCTGGGCTGAGATGGGGAATCGCTGAATTTTGGACTCGGCTGGTGACAAAATGTTCCAAACACACCCCATGCACAACTCCAACGGGGAAGGTGCCAGAAACGAGTTCTGTTGGTAGTTTTTACACTACCCCGGTAGGCAGCTGAAAGGCACCACAAAACTTGTTGTACCTGCTTTCTGGGCTGAGATGGGAATCGCTGAATTTTGGACTCGGCTGGTGACAAAATGTTCCAAACACACCCCATGCACAACTCCACCGGGGAAGGTGCCAGAAACGAGTTCTGTTGGTAGTTTTTACACTACCCCGGTAGGCAAGAGAAAGGCACCAAGAAAAGTTGTTCTACCTGCTTTCTGGGCTGAGATGGGGAATCGCTGAATTTTGGACTCGGCTGGTGACAAAATGTTCCAAACACACCCCATGCACAACTCCACCGGGGAAGGGGCCAGAAACGAGTTCTGTTGGTAGTTTTTACACTACCCCGGTAGGCAGCTGAAAGGCACCACAAAACTTGTTGTACCTGCTTTCTGGGCTGAGATGGGGAATCGCTGAATTTTGGACTCGGCTGGTGACAAAATGTTCCAAACACACACCATGCACAACTCCAACGGGGAAGGTGCCAGAAACGAGTTCCGTTGGTAGTTTTTACACTACCCCGGTAGGCAGCTGAAAGGCACCACAAAACTTGTTCTACCTGCTTTCTGGGCTGAGATGGGGAATCGCTGAATTTTGGACTCGGCTGGTGACAAAATGTTCCAAACACACCCCATGCACAACTCCACCGGGGAAGGTGCCAGAAACGAGTTCTCTTGGTAGTTTTTACACTACCCCGGTAGGCAGCTGAAAGGCACCACAAAACTTGTTCTACCTGCTTTCTGGGCTGAGATGGGGAATCGCTGAATTTTCGACTCGGCTGGTGACAAAATGTTCCAAACACACCCCATGCACAACTCCACCGGCAAAGGTGCCAGAAACGAGTTCTGTTGGTAGTTTTTACACTACCCCGGTAGGCAGCTGAAAGGCACCACAAAACTTGTTCTACCTGCTTTCTGGGCTGAGATGGGGAAAGGCTGAATTTTGGACTCGGCTGGTGACAAATGTTCCAAACACACACCATGCACAACTCCACCGGGGGAAGGTGCCAGAAACGAGTTCTGTTGGTAGTTTTTACACTACCCCAGTAGGCAGCTGAAAGGCACCACAAAACTTGTTCTACCTGCTTTCTGGGCTGAGATGGGGAATCGCTGAATTTTGGACTCGGCTGGTGACAAAATGTTCCAAACACACCCCATGCACACCTCCACCGAGGAAGGTGCCAGAAACGAGTTCTGTTGGTAGTTTTTACACTACCCCGGTAGGCAGCTGAAAGGCACCACAAAACTTGTTCTACCTGCTTTCTGGGCTGAGATGGGGAATCGCTGAATTTTGGACTCGGCTGGTGACAAAATGTTCCAAACACACCCCATGCACAACTCCACCGGGGAAGGTACCAGAAACGAGTTCTGTTGGTAGTTTTTACACTACCCCGGTAGGCAAGAGAAAGGCACCACAAAACTTGTTCTACCTGCTTTCTGGGCTGAGATGGGGAATCGCTGAATTTTGGACTCGGCTGGTGACAAAATGTTCCAAACACACCCATGCACAACTCCACCGGGGAAGGTGCCAGAAACGAGTTCTGTTGGTAGTTTTTACACTACCCCGGTAGGCAAGAGAAAGGCACCAACAAAAGTTGTTCTACCTGCTTTCTGGGCTGAGATGGGGAATCGCTGAATTTTGGACTCGGCTGGTGACAAAATGTTCCAAACACACACCATGCACAACTCCACCGGGGAAGGTGCCAGAAACGAGTTCTGTTGGTAGTTTTTACACTACCCCAGTAGGCAGCTGAAAGGCACCACAAAACTTGTTCTACCTGCTTTCTGGGCTGAGATGGGGAATCGCTGAATTTGGACTCGGCTGGTGACAAAATGTTCCAAACACACCCCATGCACAACTCCACCGGGGAAGGTGCCAGAAACGAGTTCTGTTGGTAGTTTTTACACTACCCCGGTAGGCAGCTGAAAGGCACCACAAAACTTGTTCTACCTGCTTTCTGGGCTGAGATGGGGAATCGCTGAATTTTGGACTCGGCTGGTGACAAAATGTTCCAAACACACCCCATGCACAACTCCACCGGGGAAGGTGCCAGAAACGAGTTCTGTTGGTAGTTTTTACACTACCCCGGTAGGCAAGAGAAAGGCACCAACAAAACTTGTTCTACCTGCTTTCTGGGCTGAGATGGGGAATCGCTGAATTTTGGACTCGGCTGGTGACAAAATGTTCCAAACACACACCATGCACAACTCCACCGGGGAAGGTGCCAGAAACGAGTTCTGTTGGTAGTTTTTACACTACCCCGGTAGGCAGCTGAAAGGCACCACAAAACTTGTTCTACCTGCTTTCTGGGCTGAGATGGGGAATCGCTGAATTTTGGACTCGGCTGGTGACAAAATGTTCCAAACACACCCCATGCACAACTCCACCGGGGAAGGTACCAGAAACGAGTTCTGTTGGTAGTTTTTACAGTACCCCGGTAGGCAAGAGAAAGGCACCACAAAACTTGTTGTACCTGCTTTCTGGGCTGAGATGGGGAATCGCTGAATTTTGGACTCGGCTGGTGACAAAATGTTCCAAACACACCCCATGCACAACTCCACCGGGGAAGGTGCCAGAAACGAGTTCTGTTGGTAGTTTTTACACTACCCCGGTA